>NC_052149.1:190929560-191229560 GCF_902713615.1 Scyliorhinus canicula | reverse complement strand
CCGAAGGGCCTGTTCTGTGCTGTACTGTTCTAATTCTAAAAAAAAATCTTTGGACTGTGGGAGGAAACCGGAGCACCCGGAGGAAACCCACGCACACAGAGGGAGGACGTGCAGACTCCACACAGACAGTGACCCAGCCGGGAATCGAACCTGGGACCCTGGAGCTGTGAAGCATTTATGCTAACCACCATGCTACCCTGCTGCCTTCCTAATACGGATCTCTGGTGTGGTGGGATCCGTGAGCCCGCTCCTATTTAGGGCATCTCTGTGGCTGTCTCCCTATTGTTCTTGAAAATAGAGAAAAATGTGTCATTTGAAACATGGAAGTCTGGCAATATCTGATTTGAGAGGGTACAGGGAAAGATCCCACAAAAGTTTCATAGCAGCTTCAAAGAGCAGGGTTGTAAAATGCAGATTCTTGCTCACAAACAGGCTTAGCAAGCACACCGGTCTCATCTGGTAAGCTAAAACAATGGCTCACACCTTCATGGAATGTAACTATCTCAGGAAGCATCTGAAAAAGCATGGATGAGAGTTTCAATTGCATTAAGTGACGAATGTTTAAAACAGGCAAGTCTTTCAAGTCATAACCAAGTTAAATTTTAGCATACAGCTAAAAGCAAAGTTTCACACCTTAATTGAAATAAACTCTCTTAGTAAACAGCTGGAAAGGATGGAAGATGCCCAGTCGAATTTGGTGTCAATTTTAAAGTGTAAAATTCTATGAACATCAGGACAATTAAAAGAAAATTGGAGACGACCTGTCTACGAGAAACATCATTTAAGTCAAAATCAAAGGCAAAGTTATGAGCTGGGGACAATTGGAAAATTAAACGATTCGAAATCACAGAAATAAAAGTTAACTATTGAAACCAAAGCATTTTTTAATCAGATCTGAGAGGAGACGATATGCCCAAAATGAATAATTAGTTGTAGTAAGATG
This sequence comes from Scyliorhinus canicula, assembly GCF_902713615.1. Lineage (NCBI taxonomy): Eukaryota > Metazoa > Chordata > Chondrichthyes > Carcharhiniformes > Scyliorhinidae > Scyliorhinus > Scyliorhinus canicula. The sequence goes on along the minus strand of NC_052149.1, from coordinate 191,228,617 downwards.
TTTACATCAAGATACTTTTAAACTATCAAAGTGAAACAAGCCCATTTACAATAAAGTCGTTAAAACTTAATAACTCTCAGAAAGAGAATATAAACCCAGGGAGCAGCAGCAACAAGCACAGAGGACAGAGGACACCAGCAACAGGAGAGAAGGGGAGGAGAACTCAGAGAGAGAGAGAGAGAGAGAGAGAGAGCTCGGTCATGGGAAAGACAAGGCAAGCAGCCGAGTTTAAACAGTTATACATCTAAGGAAGACTAGAATTTAAACAGGAGTCAGAGTCAGCTTAGAGATAGCTAGCAGAGCCAGCTCTCACAGCTCGGTGCATGGGAAGAACAGGACACAGCAACCGAGTTCACCAGCGAATACAACTCAAGAAGACCAGATTTTAAGAAGATCGATTGCCAAGGTGGGCCTGAAGCAACCAGCAGCAGCCAGAAGCAAGATCTTTTTTCCTTTCTGTAAAGAAAGTGTTTGCAGCTTTTAAAAGAAAAAATATAATAATAAAAATAACTTAACCTGAAAAAGTGGTTATTAGCTTACTTCACTTCCTTAATAACGCAGGACCCAGGACATCAATGCTATTAAGGGGTAAGTAGGTAAGTGGGCTGGTGGGGGTGGGCAGGTCTGGCACTGTGGGGGGAGGGGAGAGTGGCCCTCGGATGGACTTTGGGGGCAACTCCCTTAAGGGGTTACCCCTTTGGCCCACCACGAGGTCCAACACATCAGGGCCACGCTGGTAAATACCAGTAGTAACCTGCACCCACATGACTCCCAGCCCAGAGGACTGGAGAATCGCAAGGACACGGAGAATATGGTGCCCAGCCCCCTAAGTGGATTGAGACGTGTTTGCATCTATTTTATCCTCTCAATGACATGTGGGCACAAGCCCCAATCCCACCACCGGTCTCCCTATCTAGGGGGTCTCTGTGGGTGATCTCCCTATCTAGGGGATCTAGGTGAGGGAGCTCCCTATTTAGGGGGTCTCTGTGAGGGGTCCCCCTATTTAAGGGGTCTCTGTGGGGCTGGTCTCTCTATCTAGGGGATCTCTGTGGGTGTTTCTCTATTTAGGTGGCCTCTGGGGGGCTTGGGCTTGGATCCCGACTTTTCCCTGGACGTCCGATTTTCCGGCGCATCAGGAACCCAGCTACTGGCGGCGGACAATGGAGAAATTTGCCCTTTAGTGTGAAAGTGACAGAAGCATGAATGAGGATTTCATCCCTAATTGGGTTAAGGTATGGCAAAGGTGAGGATTGGTATCAAGTGGTCCTTAGGATGGAGAAGACTGAGGTCAGAATCACACTTCAGGTCAAAATATGTAGTGTGATACAATCTGAAAGGGAAACTGGGGAGAGATGGAGTTTGTGGCAGAAACCAAAACTAACGGCGTTACAAAGTTTATCTGGGAAAATTGCTGCTTTCCAAGACTAAAAGTTTTAGGGAAGCGGTCAGAAAATCTAAGGGCAGTGGAGGGATCAAGAGGGATGCAGATGAAGATGAGAAGGACCAAGGATGGATCTTTAGGAACTCTTGATAGGCATGGAAGGGAAAAGAAGCCATTCCTGGAGATTTCCCAGCTATAACCCAAATAGGGGCGATCCCAGTGAGATGATGGCAATGGAGGATAATGGTCTGTTCAGACTTGTCAATGATTCCAGGAGGACAGGAATGGTGTTACAACATTGTGGAAAAATAAATGTCTTTGTGGCTTTATTTGGAGTTATTTAGGTACTGTGGGAGGGTTGGGGCCCTGACTTATCGTGGTTCAAAAGGTAGATGCAAGAGGGGCTTAATTTAATTCAATCTTAATTGCAACCAGATTTTAAAAATGTAATTCCTTTCTGAGATTAGGTAATTTAAAGCAGCTGAGGGATGGAACCTGAAACTATATTGACTTTGGGCTAAATACCATGCAGGTAGCATATTTATCCACCGATCCTTATTCTTCCCAATAGCTCACTTCAGATACTCGCAGGGGAATGGCACAGGCTGCTCTACGATATTGTTCCTCCAAATACCCAGACAAATAAATGGGTGCAGGGAAAGGAACTGCTACGCAATATTTTAATATTTACTTTACGTTATTCAACCACAGCCTTCCCTTGTAATTTTTGTTACTTAACAGGATTTTTAATAAGCCTTGTTTAACGTTTATACTAAAGAACAGAAATTCCTTTGTTGCAATTTGAATAATTATCTCCAGGGTAAATGCAGTGTCCTGTGTGATACTGAAAAATGCAGGTCAATCACTGCCTGCTGAATTAACTGATCTCATTCAAGACAGCAGCAGGGCCAAAAAAACTAATGGGCCGAATTCTCCCATCTCGGACTGAGACCCGTGATGGTGGCAGGAACGTGGAGTGCTTCCCATTGCGCAGGTCGCCGGGAAACCACACCATATCTTCCTGCCCAACCTCATTAATTGTGCAACCGGGTGTTTTGCACCATATTTGATGGTGGAGCAAGCCTGAAGGCAAGTAGCCCGCCCCTGTAACCGGGCGCCATATTGGAAAGGCGTCCAACATCACTGACCCACTATTGAAGAATAAAGAGGGACCTCCTGAAAATGAAGATGCATCTCCCGGAGCACTCTGAAGCTTGAAGATGGAGCTCCTGAGAAAGAAGATGGATCTCCAGGAACATTCTGAGGCTAAAAGATGGACCTCCTCGATAACTCGGATTCTGGAAAATTCACCTGTAGATGCTTCCCGCCCGCTCCCACTGCTATGGTATTCCGGGGCCGAGGGTTGCTGGCTGCCTTCATTCCAAACTCCGGAATCACCCCCAGGCATTGTTCAGGTGAGTCCCAACATCTGCACACCACGTTATTCCAGATGTGTTTTACACCGGTGTGTTTTCACTCTTGCCTCGTGGATATTTGGGCAAGGGTGGAAGATTCTGGTCAGGCCTTCATCTGTATCAGTACACAGGTCAAATAAGGAGAAACCAGTTCAGGTTCCAAATCCTACTCACTCCTGTGTATAGGCAAGGTGGTAGGATTGGGCTCAACTGTGGTGCTTGTTGCAGTTACACTATCTAGATTCTCATGAAGATTTACCATTTGAGTGAGGTAGAGAGGAGTTTGTTCTTGCAAGCTGCAACCCCGCCAAAGGTTTCGCCTCCAGAAGTAGTGAGAGAAACACAGTAAAGAAATAAACAGCATCAAAACAGCTCTGAATAAGGGTCTGTTTTTATTTTATATTAGTATCAAAAAAGTACTTTTGTTAAGTACCAGACTGGCACTGTCATAATCACAGAATCATACTTATTAGGCAAGACTCCCACTGGCATGAAAGACAAACCAGGGGCGGAATTCTCCCCTACCCGGCGGGGCGGGGGGTCCCGGCGGGTCGGAGTGGCGTGAACCACTCCGGCATCGGGCCACCCGAAAGGTGCAGAATTCTCCGCACCTTTAGGGGCCAAGCCCTCACATTGAGGGTGGCGTGAGCCGGCTGGCGTGAACAGCCTTTGGCGCCACGCCAGCCGGGGCCGAAAGGGCTTCGCCGGCCGGCGTAAGCCCACGCATGCGCGGGAGCACAGCGGCTGCTGACCTTATACTGATGCATGTGCAGGGGAGGGGCTCTTTTCCACCTCCGCCATGGTGCGGGCGGAAGAAAAAGAGTGCCCCCATGGCGCAGGCCTGCCCGCCGATCGGTGGGCCCTGATCGCGGGCCAGGCCACCGTGGGGGCACCCCCTGGGGTCAGATCGCCCCGTGCCCCTCAGGACCCCAGAGCCGCCCGCACCGCCAATCCCGCCGGTCAGGTAGGTGGTTTAAACCAAGCCGGTGGGAGAGGCCTGTCAGCCGCGGGACTTCGGCCCATCGCAGGCTGGAGAATCGCCGCGGGGGGCCCGCCGACTGGTGCGGCGCGATTCCCACCCCCGCCGAATCTCGGGGGGCAGAGAATTCGGGACACGGCGGGGGCGGGATTGACGCCGGCCCTGGGCGACTCTCCGACCCCCCTAATTCCGCCCCAGAGCTGAGAGCACAGTAGCATTCAGTCGAGTGACAGTAACCTTGAGTATCCTCAACATGATTTTGGACCCCGGTGGGATCTCATGGCTTCTTGTCAAACATGGGCACGGTTAACTGCTATTCATTACCATCCCCATGCCAATTAGTACTCCTTCCATAGTGAACCCAAATTAGAGGATAGACTGAGGGCTACAAGGACATAGAATGCACTGTGGATTCAACATTCATCAGCAAGAATAGCACCATCGCTCACCAAGTTTTCTCAGTCTGTAAGACATGCCAGACAGAATTGGTTTTGATGAGAGAATAGTTTTTTTTTAAATTTAGAGTACCCAATTATTATTTTTTTTCCAATTAAGGGGCAGTTTAGTGTGGCTAATCCACCTAATCTGCACATCTTTTTAAAAAATAAATTTAGTGTACCCAATTATTTTTTTTCCAATTAAGGGGCAATTTAGAGTGTTCAATCCACCTAACCTGCACATCTTTGGGTTGTGGGAGCGAATCCCACGCAAACACGGGGAGAATGTGCAAACTCCACACGGACAGTGACCCAGAGCCAGGATCGAACCTGGGACCTTGAAACCTGTACATCTTTGGGTTGTGGGGGTGAAACCTACGCAGACATTTTAAAAATTAAATTTAGAGTACCCAATTATTTTTTTTTCCAATTAAGGGACTACTTAGTGTGGCCAATCCACCTAACCTGCACATCCTTGGGTTGTGGGGGTGAATCTCATGCAGACATGGGGAGAATGTGTAAACTCCACAACAGTGACCCAGTGCCGGGATTCGAACACGGGTCCTCAGCGCCGCAGTCCCAGTGCTAACCACTGCGCCACATGCCGTCCTTGTGAGGGAATAGTTAAGCTCATCATTACCAATTTACCTGTGTCAGATGTATTTGGCCATGACAGTAATGTTAGGGGTGGCTGCTCTTCAGTCCTTGTGCAGATCTTGACACCAAATTGAGGACACCCTGTGTTGTGTGACATCAGCGCTACGCTAACTGGGATTGATTGAGAACAGATCCTGCAGTCCAAAACTGCTCACCCAATGGGCCATCAACAGCTGCAGAACTGCATTTCAGAACCACATTGCCCAGCATATTCCTCAGAGAATAAATCAGAGAAACAATTAGGTTCAATGAAGGCGGACATTTCCGGCCTCCATGTGGGGACCTTTCTGGTAGGGGAGACGGCTCACCATTGGTCACTGACAGGACCTTCCGGCCATGCCGACGTCAATGGCCATTTGCATGTTGACTATGGGACCAGTAACTTTTATATTTCTCGCTGTGTGTTTAACATCCATCTGACCAGTTTGAGGGGATGCCGGTTGTTAATCAGAAATTAAAATGAAACTGGAAGATTAGCCTAGCTTGCCTAGAGGAATAATCTCCAGGGAAGAAATATCTCACTTTGAATAACAGTTCTTCGGTTAAAAGTTCCCAGGTTGAGAAAGGAAAATAACAGGAGTAAACACTTGGGAACTACAAATCACAGTGAACTGGTTCTGTCTACTTAAAGGACAGTGTGAGGTATATCTGTGAAATGTGTTTTCAGTTGTGCTAAAAGAAAAATAGGAATGTTCTTTTTGTTGATTGAAAGTATAAGTTGCCTTCAAAAACAGTGGGTGCAATTCTCCCAAAATATTTCTTGGTGTGGTCTCAGGCGGAAAATGAGGTGTGATTCCTACCGGGTGGATTAGTGCAACCCAGATCGCAATCCACCCTCAATTAGATATTTTATTAGGAGTCCGGGGTGATTTGCGCTGTGGGACCTGGAGAAGTCGGCAAGGCTGGATCTTCAGAGATCATGGCGCAGTTTTAAAAGGGCACCCAGATCTCAGAATAACCCTACAGCACCCCACCCTCTCCCTTTCGCTGGAAAGCCTCCCCCCATTCCACAAATCACTGGCAAGGCCCCCCCTCTAAGTGAGCAGCACTCTGCTATAGGTAGTCAAAACCTTCCCTTCAGTGTTCCACTCTAGGCCCCTCCCACTCCAGCCCCCCTCCCCCCCCACCCCGAGTCCCCCTTCAGGCCCCTCTTCTTGGCTGTGCTTGGTTGGCACTACCAGGGGGCAGCACTCAGACAGAGCACCTGGTCTTCTGAGGGAAGTCTTCAGGATAGAGGAAACTCCCCACAGAAAAAAATTGCAGTTAGAAACATCACCCGCTCTTTCTAGAAAGAAAAAGCTTCTATGAAAAAACTGTGGTTAGAAAATACACCTGCTCAGAAGAGGAGACACTTTGGAGTTAGTGGTCCGTAAAGAACTATAAAACGAACGCACTTATGCCTCCCTTGAAATTCCTAGACCTGTCAATTAAGAGACTTGTAAACTGTAATAGTCCGTGAAATTGACTGCAGACATTGCAGTTCAAAGCTTTTAGGCTTCTCAGCAAGCCCAGAGGCTTGAAAAAGTTAACGGGGAATGAAATTTAATGAGAAACAAAACATCAAAGTTTCCAACACATCAAAGGGAAGACGTTTACCTTCATTTGACAGATCATTAAAATTCACATGCAGGGTTAGAGTTTAAAGGACCCGGTTCAATGGTTGACAGCCTTGGTTGACTGTCTGTGGGGAGTTTTCCAGCAGGAAATCCCTCTAACTATGGCCTCAGATACTTGGCAATTGCAGTGTCAGATCATGCTCCGCATTGGGTGGATATGGTACTGGAGAAGGGGGTAGCACAGAGGCCGGGGTGGAAATTAGATGTGGGACTTTTGGGGGACTAAGTGTTCTGTGACAAAATTGAAAAGGTAATTAAGGAATATGTAGGTTTCAACTGTACGGGTGAGGTGTCGAAGGCAGTTGTCTGGGAGGCTCTAAAGACGGTGGTGAGGGGGGAGGTGATTTTGTTTAAGGCCAGGGTGGACCAAGAGGAGAGGTTGGAGCGGCAGAGGGTAATAGATGAGATGTTGGAGGTAGATAGGAGTTGTGCAGAAGATGGGGACCCAGCGAAGCTGGAAAAGAGGAAGGAACCACAGACGAGCTTTGACCGGCTATCTACCAGGAAGACGGTGCGCCAACTGAGACGAGCAAGGAGTGCAGTTTACGAACATGGAGATAAGGCTGATATGTTAGCAGGTCAGCTCCGGAGGGAAGTAGCAGCAAGAGAAATTGTTCAGGTGAGGGATAGGGCAGGGAAGTTGGTGGCGGTTCTGGATCTGATTAACAAGGTCTTTGAGGAATTTTATGAGAGGTTGTACAGGTCAGAGCCACCTGGGGGAGACCATGAGATGCAGGAATTTCTAGATGGGTTGGAGTACCTGAGGTTAGGGGAGGCGGGACAGGGCGACAGTAGAAAGAGCAATAGTGGAGCTGGAGATAATGGATGCGATTGGGAGAATGCAGCGGAGAAGGTGGCAGGGCCGGATGAGTTTCCGGTGGAATATTATAAAAAATTCAAGGATAAGCTGGCACCCCTGATGTTGGATATGTTTGAAGAGGCGATAGGGAAGGGGGTGTTGCCACAAACTTTGGAGCAGGCATCGATTTCCCTATTGCTAAAAAAAGATAAAGATCCAACAGAGTGCGAGTCGTAAACGCCCATATCACTTCTAAATGTGGATGCAAAAGTATTGGCGAAGGTACAGGCGGGTAGGCTGGAGGAGTACCTCCTGAAGGTGATAGGTGAAGATCAGATGGGCTTCGTGAGAGGGAGGCAGCTCTTTTCGAACTTTAGAAGGTATTGAACATCGTTATGGCACCGGCAGAGGGGAAGGAAACAGAGGTGGTTGTGGCATTGGACGCTGAGAAGGCATTTGACCGGGTACTTGATGGCAGTTCTGGAGCGGTTTGGGATTGGACCAAGATTTGTAAACTGGGTAAAGCTATTATATAAGGAGCCAAAGGCCAGTGTCCGCACAAACAACATCAGCTCAAGATACTTTTCTCTCCACCGTGGGACTAGGCGAAGATGTCTTATGTCCCCCCTGCTGTTTGCACTCGCAATTGAGCCATTGGCCATCACATTAAGAAGTTCGGAGGTGTGGAAAGGAATAGTTGGGGGGGGGGGGGGGGGGGGGGAATGGAGCATAGTGGGAGAAGAGTTGGGAGAGGATATGGAGGAGGGCTTCTGGTGTGAGGTGCTCCGGAGCATGAATGCTTCCACCTCGTGCGCGAGGTTGGGGCTGATACAGCTGAAGGTGGTATACAGAACACACCTCACGAGGGCGAGGATGACCCGATTCTTTGAAGGAGTAGAAGATGTGTGTGAACGTTGTTGGGGGAGGGGGACACTAATCACGTTCATATGTTTTGGTCCTGTCCAAAGCTAGAGGATTACTGGAAGGAGGTTTTTAGGGTAATTTCTAAAGTGGTGCGCGTGAAACCGGACCCCCGGGTGGCCATATTCGGGGTGTCGGACCAGCCAGGGTTGGAAACGGATGCGGAGGCAGATGTTGTAGCCTTCGCCTCATTGATCGCCCAAAGGCGGATCCTGATAGGATGAAGAGCAACCTCTCCACCCTGTGCCCTGACGTGGCGGGGGGACCTGTTGGAATTCTTGACTCTTGGGGTGGTTAAGTTTGAACTGAGGGGAAGGATGGAGGGGTTCTACAATTCATGGGCATTATTCATTATGCACTTTCAGGAACTGGATAACGTCGAACATTAGTTGCGGGGGGGGGGGGGGGGGGGGGGGAGGAGAGAGATAGAACGTCGAACATTAGTTGCGGGGGGGGGGGGGGGAGAGACAGTATACATTAATAGTGACTATGGGTAATCCCTGATTCCTTTTTGTCATTTGTTTGTGTGAAAATGCGGGCTAATGTTTGGGGTTTGGTGGGAGGATGGGATCGTTGTTATTGATATGGGGATTGACATATTTGTTACTGATTATTGTTTGTTGTTGGTGGGTGTAAACTTGGAAGAAAATGTGAAAAAGGAGGAGAATCAAAGATATTTTTTAAAAACTGCGGCCTCAGCAGAGAGAACCTCCCCAAGGCCAAAAAAGGCAAGGGCTGTTGGATAGCGGTATGTTTCACGGCGCTGCAGCCGCCAAGAAGCACCCTGCTAACTGCACCATTCAGTGGACTTTAACTGGAGTCCTACTCCAGTCAAAGTTAATCTTGCCCTATGAATTTATGATCAAGCAATTCTGGGGCCTAATATCCTAATCCTTTAGTATGCACTGTAAAGGTTGGACTGCAAATCAGTATTAGTCTTTCTAGTAAATATTTCTCAAAAATGTTTCATATTTCAAATATTTATTTTATCAGTTAAGGTTTCTCACTTAAAATAATATTTTATTTGTAACCTGGTATTAGAACTTCTTCAGCATGGTGCGCAACATCTTTAGCTCCACTTATCTATTCCCCTTTCTCGTATTCTATTTGACCATTAAAAAATTCTTATACTCACCTCCTTTTCCTATATTCGGGTTTGTATAATTACCCTTCATTTTTCTTTTTAGTTGAAAAAACTCATTCATTTTGCGGTTGCTTGTTTCGTTTTTTCGCCCTTAGGCATATATTTTGTATATTCATGTTATGGAAAGTTTCTTGTTTTAGTATTGGCATTAGACAATGCCAACTCTCTTTTCTCCATGGCAGCCTGAACTGTTGACTGCATACTGCCAGCATTTGACACCAGAAAACTGCTGACTGCATTATTTGATGTGTTTCATTGTAAACAAAAAGTGCAATATCAAAATTATTTTACTTGCTTTTCAGTTCCAATAATGTTTGTGTTGTGGTGAGAATAGAGGCGCCTTTGTGGTGTGCTGATAATCAGTTACCCATTGGAAACGTAGAAATTCTAGAGTGCAGCAGGAGGCCATTCAGCCGATTGAGTCTGTACCGACCGTCTGAAAGAGCGTCCCATTTCGGCACACACCCCCCGCCCTATCCCCATAACCCCAGCAAACCTGCACATCTTTGGACACTAAGGGGCAATTTATAGCATGGCCAGGCCACCTACCTGCACACCTTTGAACAGTGAGAGGAAACTCGCGGGGCACCTGGAGGAAACCCACGCAGACATGGGGAGAATGTGTAACTCCACAGATAGAAACCCAAGGCTGGAATCAAACCTGGGTCCCGGGCACTGTGATTTAGCAGTGCTAGCCACTATGCCACCGTACTGCCCACTGCATCTGAGGAGTGCTGTTGTTAAAAGTAGCTTCTAGTGAAAAGATTTCTGAGCTGAAGTGGTTCCAATATTGTTAATGTACCTGTTTGAATGAAATCTTAGGGCAGAATGTTCTCGCCCAATTGTGGTGGTGGTGTGTGTGTGTGTGTGCTGGGGCCGGGGGTGGGTGGGGGGGTTTGGTCGGGAGCGGTAGGGACCGTAAATTTTGCCCTTATTCACATAGCTGATGCTTAAAATTGTTTAAAATCCTCAGGTCTGAAAGATGCATTATGAGGAAAGAGACATGAACAGAGTCCTGCCTTAGGAATCTGTCAATTTCTGAACTTCTGGGATTGAGTCCATATTTATTATGCTCAGCAAATATCATCTGTTGTGTGTTGAATTCTGCTAGTTAAAAACAGATGAGGTCTCACCATAATTCCCATGTAATACTTTGTATTTCATTAAATACCTAACTATCTCTAATGAGTATATTTGATACATATGTCAATTAGAGTACATTGTGAGGTTTTAGTGCATTTGGTTCCAAAAACATTCTTCACTTTATAAATACAAAGTCTTCAGTAATTTCAAACAAATGGTTTTTAACTGAGGGAACATTTGAAACTATCAACTAAAAGTTATTTCCCAGAAAATGTGGTGGTTTGAATTAACTAATGCTTTTTTTCTGAAGAACAATATTATCCTGATTACTGTATTGGGATTTGACACATATTTGCCAAGACTTGGCACCACATTACACAGTATTACATAGTATTTACGCACAGGGCATTCAACTCAACAGATTTATGACCCTGGTATGTTCTACATGAATATTCTCCCAGCTTATTTCCTATCACTCCATCAACGTACCCTTCTATTCCTTTCCCCCCATATACATGTTTAGATTCCCCTTGCATGCTCTGTGCTCATCTTTTCAATCATTCCATGTTGTGACAAGCTCCACAATCTAAATCACTCTCAGAGCAAAAACTTTTCTTCTGAATCCCTTACTGGATGTATTAGTGGCCATCTTATCCTTCTGGCCTCGAGTTCTGGACTACCCACAATAGGAAACATTGAGGATCAAATGGATCAGCTCAGCAACCCAAAATGGACTTGTACCCAATTGACTGCTGATTTTTCAACGTGGCTGTTTTTGATTCCCATCAACTTGGAAAATATTGCCAAGATTTTTAAATAAAACCAAGTAAAAGTGAAAGTGAGACAAGGATACAAAAATCCAACAAGAGTTTGAACTACCATTCTGTGACCTTCAGTGGAAGATCAGGGTTGCTGTTTCACCCCACTTTGTTACATTTGTCCTCTAGAATCCCTTCAAAATTTTAAAGACCTTTATTGGCTCGTCCTCTCAGCCTTCTGTTTTCTAGCGCAAAGTGCTCCAAATTGTTCAGTCTTTTCTGATAATTGCAATCTTTCAGTTTTGATATGGTATTTGTATTTCATTTGAGCACCTTGTACCAAGCTTCTTTTGACAGCACCTGCCAATCCCACAACCTCTATCATCGAAAAGGACCAGAGCAGATGCATAGGAACACCACCACTCCGGGTCACACACAATTCTGACTGGGAAACACATCACTGTACCTTCACTATTGCTGAATCAAAATCCTGGAACTCTCCCTAACAACACTGTGGGTGTAGCTGTACCAAATGGGCTGAATGACAGCTTACCACCTTCTCAGGGGCAACATGCCAAGAATGAATTAAAAAGTAAACCCTTTTTCAATATGGAAACCAGAACTGGACAGTTACTCAAATCTGGTCTCACCAAAATTCTACTCAAGCCGAACAGAACCTCAGATTTTATTACTCCAGAAATTAACAAAATTGTCATTTTGTATCACTTTGCTAACCTGCCTTGCTAATTCTACTGATTTGTGAATCACTTCCCCAGGGTACTTTGTTTCATCACCCCATTTAGATTCTTACTTTCCAAAGTTTAAGTGTCCTCTATTCCCCCCTCCCCCTCCGGCAAAATGCATTACTTCATGCTTATCTACTTTGAAATTAATTTTCCATTTACACGGCCGTTCTGCAAATTTATTAACATCTTTTTGTTGTCGTTCCAGTCTTCCTCAGTATTAACTGTATTCCCAAATCTGGACATTATACTACCAATTAGAGACTAAGCTACCAGGTTGAGATGTGGTAGATTTAAAACTGACAAAAGGAGGAACTACTTCTCGGTGAATTTGTGGAACTCGCGCCCCATAGTGGTGGATGCGGAATCATTAAATTGTTTCAAGAAGGAGGTAAATATATTTCTTAATTAAAAAGGGTTAAAGGGATATGGGGGACAGGCAGGGAGGTGGATTTGAGACCAGGAAGAAATCAGCCATGATCTGTTTGTATGGCACAGCAGGCTCCGAGGGCTGAATTGCCTGCTTCTGCTCCCAATACCGATGTACACATTCCCAAGTCTGAATCATTTACAGAAATGCCGAACAACATTGGTCCCAGCACCCAGCCTGTGGGATACCACATCCCACCTTTCACCAGTCTGAATAAATAGTCTTGAACTATAGTCCCTGTTTTGTAGCTGATGTGCTATCCATTTGCCACTTGCTCCTCACCTCTACATGCTGGGACCTTCGTCACCAGCCTGCTATGACTGGAAAAGTAATCGTTTGTTTTCATAAGATAGCAAATGATGACGGTTAGTTTCCTCCTCATCTAGATGCTGTAAAATGTCAATGTGTTTGCTAATAATGCTTTCTGGGGAATGATTAAGCGAAATGCAGATTGAAACAAAGAATAAAAGTGGAAAATTCACGTTTGTTTATTTTAAATATTCAGTCTTACATTTTGTTGTGAGTTATTTTCAGATAATGAAAATTGCTGCGCGAATTAGATACAAATGCGATTGTCACAGTATTGGCACTTAACCAGGTTAGCATTGCAAAGGCAACAGGTACAAGGACGAACTCAGCACGTGTTTTTGTTTTCAATTTGCGGTCAATAGAAAGCACTGGGCAATGGGTATCAATTTGAAATGTAATCGACGTGCAAAGGTAACAGGGTACAAAACAGAACATTATGGAAATTAGTTATTTTATGGCTGTAAGATTTAAGTCCCAGTTACCAACTATGTCTGCTACACGGTCAGTTGCATTTCATGCATTAGTCATTTACCTTTTGAAGTCGGTCCATTCTCTTTTGCAGCACGGGCAATAAAGTTGCATCGTCCCATAAAAACTCCCCTATCGCTTGCGGTGAAATGCTTCCCTTCTGGTCTTCCAGCAGCTTTACCCTATCTTGCAGCACCGCCGTTTTGACATTGAGCAGCAGGCAATACACAACAGAAGTGATTGATAACAGCAAGCTGATTACTGTGGGCAGCGTCCTGAGGTACTCCAAAGGGGTTGACGTTGTCATCATCTCCTTCTTACTTTGCCCAGTCTTGGGCGGCTGATAGTTCTTGCCCATCTCTCAGCACCAATTGCAAAAGTCAAAACCAAACAAATTCTGTTGGGGGGGAGGGGGGGGGACCCCAATCAGAGGTAGAAATAATTTTGCAAAATTATAGTTTTCTGACACCCTGTGCAACTTTCTCAGGGACACTGTTTTGAGGTTGTTTGATCGCCTGCCCCTGGTTTTGCTGCGGACTGGGGATTCCCTCTGCTCATTGAATCCAAATGTGGTCTTGTTTGAAACAGAAGGTTTGGAAAGTGCGAGTCAAGTCCTGACAGTAGACGACACGCCCGCCATCAGCCAATGTTTGGGAGAAATGCTGCGACCGATTACCCACCTCTCAGTCCCTCTGGCCAGATTTAGCATACTTACTGGCGCAAAGCCAACTCCCAGAACTTGAACCGTTACCACGCCCACATGGCACAAACCGGGGAACCGCATGAAAAAACCCATCCCAGTTGGAGAAACGTGAACAACTTTATTGTGGAAAGCAGGACAGAAAACAGTGCGCGAAGTGAGGTGATTCACAAGCACCATAAACTGCGGAGCCCAAAGTCTATTTTATTGTCCCAAGTAAAGGCAACACAAATGATTAACGGTTGAGAGGTTGCAACATTCCGAAAATCACCAGAATACAGAACATTTCTCACATTGCGATTGAATTAATTAAATTGACAGCGATTAAAATAAAGGAGCTTTGCGGGCTTCGGCTGTATGAGTCTCTGGGTATGTTCAATTATTTATTTGTACCACCGCATACTCAGTAATAAACTCCCCAGTAGTGAGTCGCTTCAATGCTGATTTAAGCGGCACCCAGAGCTGGATGGAACTCAATGTACTTGGAGGGATTTGCTCTCCCGCTTGTTTGATGTCCCTCTGGCTCTCTCTAGCGGCCAGTCGGTGAGCGCCAAGAGAGACGTTTTACGCTGTACTGTCCACAAGAACACACAGCAGTCAGTCAGTGTCTCCGGGAGAGCACAGGGGAGGTAAAGTTACCGTCAATTCATCTTGTTTTCTCTCCATAGACACTCGTATGTCTGCTGAACATTTTGGGCATTTCCTGCTTTTTCCTTCTGATTCCCAGGGTGAGTATTGTGGAGCATTGTAGAGGGTGAGAGTGCATGTGGGGTATTGTAGAGGGTGTGTCGAATATTGTCGAGAATGCGTGTGGGGTGGTGAGGGTGGGGTGGTGAGGGTATGTGTCGAGTATTGAGGGTGGGAGTGTGCATGGGTTATTATAAAAGCTGAGTGTGTGGAATATTGGAAATGGTTGGTGATGGGTTATGTTGTGAAGGGAGAGGGTTGTGAAGATGAAACTGAGCGTGCAGTGGTAGAAAAGGATGAGGCACTTGGGAAAAGTGGTTTCACAGTGACTCATGAGAAATTGAAGAAACTGTGAGATTAGAGTAAGAGGCATATGTTGTTGCCAAAAGAGTAATAAACCTGAAGGTTTGGAGAGTTTTACAACTCCTAGTTTCACTACAGGGTGGAAAAAGGCCACTCAGGCCACCAAGTAGACTCTGACCCTCTGAAAGAGCACCTACTTAGGTCCACTCCCCCACCCTATTCTGTAACCCCATTACCCACCTAACCTTTTGGACATTAAGGGTCAATTTATCATAGCCAATCCATCTAACCTGCACATCTTTGGACCATGGGAGGAAACCGGAGCACCCGGAGGAAATCCACGCACACACGGGGAGGATGTGCAGACTCCGCACAGACAGTGACCCAAGCCGGAATCGAACCTGGGACCCTGGAGCATGGGACCCTATCCACAATGCTACCACGATGCCCACAATTGCCAAGTTCCAATTCCCACTCTGGCTGTGTCTTCTTCACCTGCGCAAAACTTACTGAGATTGGATTGCCAATCCACTATTTACTTACGCTACACCGAAGCTCCACATTTCTTACCCAGACGTCCGACTTGGACTTGCTGAGAAATTGAGGATACCTGCTCCTGGGGCTATCCCTTCTCGCGTAGAATCATCAGGGTAAATCAAACGATGCTCCTCCCTTTCTACGGCAAACGTACCAGAATACCGCAGCTAAAATGTCCTAGACACTTTGACAACCTGGGAAAGAAGTTAAGTGGGTGAGGAGATAGGGTGATCAGGGATGTATTCAGGTGATTTTGGGAGGGAGGGGGGTGGGTGGTAGCAAGTAATGGAGTCGAGGTGTGGTCTTCTGCTGAAGAGTTGGGGGGTGGTCAGGAGGGAAGGGTGATAATCAAGGACTGGTGGTGGGGAGGGCAGTAAGGAAGGAGAGAAAGGAAAGAGATTGGTGATCAGGCTGGTTCAGGTTCAGTAATCAAGGGGTTGGGAGGCTAGTTGGATGATCCAGTGGGAGGTTGCAAATCAGTACAATAGTTACAAGGGTCAGTTAACTGGCTCATGTGCAGTGATGCCAACAACATGGGTTCAATTCCCATACTGGCTGAGCTGGTTGTTTGTGGACTAAGTATTGTTGAATACAGCGAGAGAACTTCCTTGCTCCTCTTTTGAATAGTGTGATGGGATCTTTTATCTCCATTTTGGTTTATTTATATTATCTGAAAGGTAGCACCTGACAATGCAGCGCTCCTCAACACTTCATTTAAATGGCAGCTTACATTTTGTGCTTCTATCTTTGGAGTTAGACTTTAACACACAGCCTTCTAATGAGGTCAAAGTGCTATCACGGAGCCAAAGCTGTATGCAATTCTCATTGCCATAATTCAAGAAGGACAGAAATTAATTTGAAAAGATGAAGATTAAAGATTGAATTAGAACCATTCTAATTGTAAAGGGGGTAAGCACTGAACACAATCAGAGGTTTAAATTCTGAAGTCTAAAGAGGTTAAGAAATGGAGTATCAAAGTATAAAGTACTAAATTATATGTAGATTGTCAGTGGAAATGAATGAAATTTAAACTTAAATGTATATTTTTTTAAAATTTAGAGTACCCAATTTTTTTTTACAATTAAGTGTAGCCAATTCACCTACCCTGCACATCTTTGACTTGCATGGGTGGGACCCATGCAGAAACCCGGCGTCAGGATCAAACCCGGGTCCTCGGCCCCGTGAGGCAGCAGTGCTAACCACTGTGCCACTGTGTTGCCCTTACTTAAAAATTTAAATTATCTTTAAAAATGAAATTTTATTAAAGGCAGTGAGGAGACAGGAGACCGAATGAGTAGTGAATTAGGTTCATGTGTGATTTTGGTGAACATGGGAAAGAGGTGCTTTAAAGTAAGGCTTATTGCAACTTGTAAAGTGTGTTAAGTATTAGTTGGGCTTGGTCGTCTGGGAGGCTCTAAAGGCGGTGGTGAGGGGATTTCGTTTAAGGCCAGGGTGGACAAAGAGGAGAGGTTGGAGCGGCAGAGGCTAATAGACGTTGGAGGTAGATGGGAGTTATACAGAGGATGGGGACCCAGCAAAGCTGGAAAAAGGGGAAGGAACGACAGGCAAGCTTTGACCGACTACCTACCAGGAAGGCAGTGGGCCAACTGAGACGAGCAAGGAGTGCAGTTTACGAACGTGGAGATAAGGCTGATATGGTAGCAGGTCAGCTCCGGAGGGAAGCAGCGGCAAGGGAAATTGTTCAGGTGAGGGATAGGGCAGGGAATTTGGTGGTGGCTCCAGATCTGATTAACAAGCTTTTTGAGGAATTTTATGAGAGGTTGTACAGGTCAGAGCCACCTGGGGGAGACGACAAGATGCAGGAATTTCTAGATGTGTTGGAGTACCCGAGGTTAAGGGAGGGGTCAGGGCTACATTAGAAGGAGCGATAGTGGAGCAGGAGATAAAGGATGCAATTGGGAGGATGCAGTCGGGGAAGGTGGCAGGGCCAAATGGGTTTCCGGTGGAATATTATAAATATAATTCAAGGATAAGCTGGCACCCCTGATGAGGGGGATTTTTGAAGAGGCGATAGGGAAGGGGGTGTTGCCACAAACCTTGGGGCAGGCATAGATTTCACTGTTGCTAAAAAAAGTGCGGGTCGTATAGGCCCATATCACTTCTGAATGTGGACGTAAAAGTATTGGCAAAGGTACTGGTGGGTAGGCTGGAGGAGTGCCTCCCAAAGGTGATAGGTGAAGATCAGACG
This sequence comes from Scyliorhinus canicula, assembly GCF_902713615.1. Lineage (NCBI taxonomy): Eukaryota > Metazoa > Chordata > Chondrichthyes > Carcharhiniformes > Scyliorhinidae > Scyliorhinus > Scyliorhinus canicula. The sequence goes on along the minus strand of NC_052149.1, from coordinate 191,211,041 downwards.
GGGTTCGCGAGAGGGAGGCAGCTCTTTTCAAGCATTAGAAGGGTATTGAACATCATTATGGGACGCCGCGGCGGAAGGGAAGGAAACAGAGGTGATTGTGGCATTGGATGTCGAGGAGTTCGACCGGGTAGAATGTGGGTATTTGATGGCAGTTCTGGAGCGATTTGGGATCGGACCAAGATTTGTGAATTGGGTAAAGCTACTATATAAGGAGTCGAGGGCGAGTGTCCGCACAAACAACATCAGCTCAAGATACTTTTCTCTTCACCGTGGGACTAGGCAGGGATGTCCTATATCCCCCACCCTGCTGTTTGCACTCGCGATTGAGCCGTTGGCCATCGCATTAAGGAGTTCAGGGGTATGGAAATAAATATTGCGGGGGGGGGGGGGGGGGGGGGGGGGGAGAAATAGAGCATAGGAACGTCCTTGTATGCCAATGGCTAGCTGTTATACGTGTCGGAACCGAGTGTGTTGATAGGGAGAATATTGGAGCTGCTTCGAGTGTTTGGGTCTTTCTCGGGGTACAAGCTGAACCTAGACAAGAGTGAGTATTTTGTGGTGTCTCGGCCAGGGGTGGGGGAGCTGCCATTCCGTAGGGCAGGGACTCACTTTAGGTATGTGGGGGTGAGGTTGCCCAGGAATGGGGGAGGCTTCGCAGGTACATCTCTAGTTTGGTAGGGAGAGTGAAAGCCGACCTGGCAAGGTGGGATGGTCTCCCTCTGTCACTGGCGGGTCAGGTACAGGCAGTTAAAATGAATGTGTTGCCACAATTTGCTTATTTTTCGATGCCTACCAATTTTCCTGCCAAAGGCTTTTTTCAGGGAAATTGAGGGAAGGATTACCTCGTTCATATGGGGATGGAAGGTGGCCAGAGTGCGAAAGGTGCTGCTACAGAGGGGAAGGCAGGCAGGGGTTTGGGTCTCCCAAACCTGATGTATTACTACTGGGCAGCGATTGTGGAGAAGGTGCAGAGCTGGGCCAAAGGGGTTGATTCCCAGTGGGTCAGAATGGAGGAGAGTTTGTGCAGGGGGTCGGGACTGAAAGCAATAGCAACAGCGCCGCTCCAGATAGCTCCGGGGAAATACTCAGGGAGTCCAATAATAATAGCTTTATTGAAAATCTGGAGGCAGTTTCGCCAACTTCGGGTTGGGGGCAGGGTCAAGGGAAATGCCGATTCGGGGGAACCACAGATTTGAGCCAGGGAGGTGGGATGGAAATTTCCAGAAGTAAGAGAAGGGGATTAAGCTCCTAAAGATTTGTTTCTTAGGGGTCGGTTTGCAGGATTGAAGGAGCTAGAAGCGAAGTATGGGCTGGAGCAGGGAGAAATGTTTAGATACATGCAGGTTCGGGATTTTGGCAGAAAAGAGATAGTTTCCCCGGAGGAACCGGCCTCCACATTGCTGGAGGAGGTGCTGACGACAAGAGGACTGGAGAAGGGGGTAGTACGCGGCTATTTTGGAAGAGGATAAGGCACCACTGGAAGGGATCAAAGCAAAGTGGAAGAGTTGGGAGAGGTTATAGAAGAGGGGGTCTGGTGTGAGGTGCTCCGGAGAGTAAATGCCACCATCTCATGTGCGAGGTTGGGGCTGATACAGCTGAAGATGGTATACAGAGCACACCTCACGAGGATGAGCCGATTCTTTGAAGGAGTAGATGTGTGCGTGTTGTTGGGGGGGTGGCGCTAATCACCTTTATATGTTTTGGTCCTGTCCAAAGCTAGAGGATTACTGGACGGAGATTTTTAAGGTAATCTCCAAGGTGGTGCATGTGAAACTGGACCCGGGTCCCCGGGAGGCCATATTCGGGATGTCGGATCAGCCAGGGTTGGAAACCGGTGCGGAGGCAGATATCGTAGCCCTCGCTTCGGTGATCACCCAAAGGCGGATCCTGTTGGGATGGAGAGCAGCCTCTCCACCGTGTGCCCTGGCGTGGTGGGGGGACCTGTTGGAATTCTTGACTCTTGAGAAGGTTGAACGGAGGGGTTCTACAAGTCGTGGGTATTATTTATTATGCACTTTCAAGAACTGGATAACATTGAACATTAGTTGGGGTGGGGATGGGTGGGAGTGTTGTGGGGAGGGGGGCTGTGTATATTAAGGATGACTATGGTTAATTCCTGATCCCTTTTTGTCAGTTGTTTATGTAAACATGCAGGCATATGTTGGGGGGTTGGTGGGAGGATGGGATCGTTGTTATTGTTATGGGTATGACATATTTGTTGCTGATTATGGTTTATTGGTGGGTGTAAATTGGGGGAAAATGTGAAAAAGGAGAATAAAAATATATTTTTAAAAAACATCGAACATTAGTTGGAGGGGGTGGGTGGGAGGGTTGTGGGAGGGGGGGGGGGGCATTGGTGTTAATGGTGGCTATGGGTGATTCCAGATTCCTTTTTGGCATTTGTTTATGTGAACATGTGGGCAAATGTTTTGGGTTTGGTGGGAGGATGGGATTGTTGTTATTGACATTGGGTTTGACATATTTGTTACTGATTATTTATTGTTGGGTGTAAATTTAGGAGAAAATGTGAAAAAGGAGAATAAAGAAATATTTTTTAAAAAATTATTAGTTGGATTTATCAATACGATTAAGGTTTATGAAAGTATGGTAAAATTAACGGAAGTGAGGTTAAGACATGGATGGGCAGCTCAGTCGTGTCGAAACTGACCTGAAGTATGTGGAGTCATGACAAGGGGTTGGTTTGCTCAGTTTGTGGATTCATGATGGGGAGAGACGCCAACAATGCAGATTCAATTCCTGTACTAGCTGCTGTTATTCATGAAGGCTTTGCCTTCTCAACCTTGCCCGAGGTGTGGCAACTCAGGTTAAATCACCACCAGTCAGCTCTCAAAGGGAAGAGCAGCTTATGGTCCTCTGGGAAGGACCATCTGGCATCGGCCCAGGCACCAAGTTGTGTCTCCACATTGAAGATACCCTCAGTGTTGTGTGGCATTACCACGCTGCTAAATGAGAGTTTGAACAGATCTAGCAACTCAAGACTGGGCATCCACGAGACTCTGTAGGCCATCAGCAGCAACAGAATTGCACTCAACCATAATTTGTAACCTCATGGCCTGGTATATCCCCCACTCTACCATTAGTACTAAGCCAGGGGATCTCCTGGTTCAATGAACAGCGTAGGAGGGCATTCCAGGAGCAACACCTGGTACTCCTAAAAATGAGGTGTTAACCAGGTGAAGCTACAACTCAGGGCCGCTAAGCTATTCCACAAACAATTGATCAGATCTAAACTCCGCAGTTATGCCATCCAGTCCTAAATGATGGACAGTTAAAGAAACTTGGAGAAGGCTCCATAAATAATCCCCATTCTTGATGATCTCAGCACATCAGTGCAAAAGACAAGAGTGAAGCATTCACAACAATCTTCAGCCAGAAATGCCAGTCCCCAGCATCACAGATGTCAGTCTTCAGCCAATTAGATTCACCCAATGTGATATCAAGAAACCACTGAAAGCACTGGAAGCAATGGGCCCTGACAATATTCTGGCAATAACACTTTAGACTTGTGCTCTCGAACTTACCATGCACCTCTAATCAAACTGTTCTGAACATAGCTACAAAACCGGCACCCACCGGATATGTAAAATATTGTTCATCTGGACTTGAAACGTTAACTCACTTCTCTCTCCACAAATGTTACGACTGTCCAGCATTTTGTTTTTGTTGGGAGCTTATTTACTGGGTTACATACAGTAGGTGCTTGAACATACAAGATTCTCATTTGGAAGTTATCAACTGAGCCAATCACGAGGACAGGTTTTGCAATGTACATGATATTAGCAGGCTCATTGACTTACACTGTCTTAGGACAATCTAAATGGTCAGGTGTGAAAATTCAGCAGCATGCATAAATATTTGCATGGCTATCTGCTGGTTACAAAAAACTTATTGGAAAGTTCTGAGGTTTTGTTCATTATTTACAATTATATATTTTTTTTAAATCACCCAGCTTCCATTTAAATTCAGTTTCCACCTAATGGAATGTTGAAGATATAATATATATATTAAATAAACCCATCTGATAGACTAAGACTATTATCTGTCTGATCACTGGAACTAACTTGTGAGCATTTCTGCCCTATTAATACCCAACTCATTTCTGTGAACATAAACAAGTTCTCATTTCATACAACATATCTGAATACAATAAAATTACAACTTTATTGCACAATGTCAATGTTTACTTTACAAGTTGAGGTAGTATAATACAAAAATCTGTTTTAGAAAAATTTATCTAACTTTCCAAGAATTGTAGTACTGTAAAGCAATAGTGGTTCAAAAGAATTAGCACATGCCCACATGACAACACCAAAAAATGGTATCTTAGTAAATATTTACCACACAATATGGACATAATTTTACATACATTTCAATTTTAAATTTATGATTTGAATTCAGACTGACACAGTCTAGTTATTCTCCAATGGAGAACTTGCAATTAATTTACATGTTGTACAAAATAGTTCATTTTGTAAGCCATGGTCTCGCCTCAATGTGAAAAAAATGGATGTTGTAATGCTTGATCTAGCCGTATTCTTTTTGAAGGTTCATATGTCATCATTTTTTCAATTAGGTCAAAGAGTTCCCGATGTTCAGAGATCTGAGAAGTCATATAATCCTGAAAATATACATAAATTACAGAAATGTAAAATTTCAATATACACTTTACCACCCCAGTTTCCTCTCCAAGTGATGGAAGATTCATTAAGTTCTATGATGACGGACTTATTTCAGCAATAATGTGCTTGCTCTTCTCAGTTTGTCTCTTCTCAGTTTGTTTCTTCCAGGGCACTTCGCTGCAGACCTCATTAGTCTTGGTCCCAATATGGACAAAAGAGTGAATTCCAGTCTGGCACCAATGGACTCGCAATGACCATTGCCAACAAGAGAAAACGTAATCTTTATCACAGCCTCATACTTACCCCATAATATTCAACAGCATTACTGAGATGAAATCACATCCTGTGAGCTTACCGTTGACTAGACATTTAACTGGTCTAGCCATATTAATACTGTGGCTGCAAAACCAAGTTCAAAGCTGGGAATTCTGCAAGTCTGACTCCCCTAAGTCAGGAGTGTGTTGGAATACACTCCACTTGTCTAGACGAATGCAACTCCAACAACAATCTAGAAGCTCAACATCATCCAGGTCAAAGCAGCCCATTTGATTGGTGCCTCCAACACTACCTTAAATACTCATTACTTTCGCCATCAATGCATAGTAGCAACAGTGTACATATACAAGATAACTTGTTTCCTTGACAAAACCTTCAAAATCCATGACATTTACCACCAGGAAGTCATATGTGAACACCATACTCATCACTGACCCACCATCCTGCCATGGAACTATATCACTCTTCTTCCACAGCCACTGGGTCAAAATCATGGAATTTCCTTTCTAACAGCACTGTCGATGTACCTACACCACGCTGATTGCAGCAGTTCAAGGCATCTCACCACTACTATTTCAAGTGCAATTAGGAATGGATAATACATGTTGGCCTCGTCCATGAATTAATTTAAAAACAGGAAATGTAATTAAAATTCCCACCTTCAAAGGTTTGCAGCGTTTCCTGACGTATCTACCTGCAGAGCTGTTTTCATCCCAATCTAATCGCTCATGGCGAAAATATTTGCATTTTCTGAAAACAAGGTATCAGTATGTCACTCATAATTTAGCAGAGATGTTTTACGACTTCAACAACACATCTAAATTCAGCACCAAAATGTAATTATGCACATTAAAAAAAAAATTCAGAGTACCCAATTAGTTTTTTCCTATTAAGGGACAATTTAGCGTGGTCAATCCACGTACCTTGCACATACACAGAAACAGATACAGAGAAAATAGAAGCAGGAGGAGGCCTTTTGGCTCTTCGAGCCTGCCCAGCCATTCATCACGATCATGGCTGATCATCCATCTTGGGGTTGTGGGGGCAAAACCCACACAACACGCGGAGAATGTGCAAACTCCACATGGACAGTGACCCAGAACCGGGATCGAACCTGGGACCTTGGTGCCGTGAGGCAGCAGTGCTAACCACTGCGCCACAATGTTGCACCCCCTGCACATTTAGTTAACAGTAATGATGCACAGCGAGATCTTGATTGTTGGAAAACTGACACACACAGATATTATGTTTAAATTGCTAGTAAATTGCTTTGCACAATGAAGCAAAGCCAAAAACTTTAATCAGGAAACAAAAACAAAAGTCAGATTTAGTACAAGTGGGGCAGCACAGTGGCGCAGTGGTTAGCAGTGCTGCCTCACTGCACCGAGGTCCCGGCTCTGGGCCATTATCCGTGTGAGTTTGCACATTCGCCCCGCGTCTGCATGGGTTTCACCCCCACAATCCAAAGATGTGCAGGTTAGGTGGATTGGCCATGTTAAATTGCCCCTTAATTGGAAAAAATTAATTGGGCACTCTAAATTTATAAAGAAAAAAAAAGATTTAGTACAAGTGACTAGAAGAGACAACAAATGACCAAGTAGATAAACATATACATACCGCGTTCTATTAATCATACTGGTTGGAATGGGTCCAAGTACTCTTTCCATCATAGCAAGATGTTCCCGGCTATCATGTGTCTAAACAAAAAATACGAAAAGTAAGATAGTATCCCACTGCCAATTATTAAAATGTTTGAAGTTGTACTTCTTTACACCATTGAGGAACAATGGAATAAATGTGAAGTACTCTTAATCAAGGATAATATACACAAAGTATAATAGAAGCTCTAGATGTAATTTGGAGACCAACATACTTAAAACAAATACCCAGGATAGTTTCACTACTGGGCCAGTGATATTCCATCACAATTAGATTGGAAATGGGCCAGATAAATTTGGAGTCTAAATTTAAATGTGCTTCAGATACTGTCCATTAAAACTTATTTTGCCAAATATAGCTCAGATTAAATATGGCTATTCATTCTTGCAGAGACAATGAAATGATTTTAAATTTCAGAACAGTGATCACAAGGCAAAACTTTACCTACACAGCAAACCCATTTTAAACACAGATCAAAACACCAGATAGCCAAACAACTTATGCTCAACAACCTGAGAAAGACATGTAGAAAAATGTTAGTTCTTACCTGAAAAAGTGTCAAACCAAGGTAATATTCAATTAGTATACATCCTATACTCCATACGTCACATGGATGTGACCATCCCAACTCTGAAAAATTTGAGAGCAATATTACACGGTGGTCATAACATTTAGCAAAAAAAACTCCCAAATTCCTCTGTACTAACCTAATATGACTTCAGGAGCCCTGTAATGTCTTGTAGATACTACAGTACTGTGGTGCTCTTCATCAAATGTTGCACTGCCAAGATCCACAACTTTGATGTCTGCATTTAGCACAGTTCTATCATCATGTTTCTAGGAAATAGAAATTAATTTGTAGAATTACAACAGCTTATTCAGTTGTGAACAGATTTTAAAAAAATAAGTTTGACTAGAGAGGAGCCACCTTACCGTTTTACTGTTATAAACTATGCTGAAGTCAGAATTAACAAACAGAATGTTTTCAGGTTTGAGGTCTGTGTGAGTAAGCTTGTTCTGATGCAAAACTAATGAGGAAGAAAATTACAAAATTATTTGAATGTTTATGAATTAAAAGTGGAAAGCTGTAATTTGCACAAAGCAACAGCCTTAAAAGAATGGACTCCAAATGAAACTATAAAACTATAGAGCTATTGAAACATCATCTTCAATTACACAAAAATCAGGTCAATAATAATAATAATCTTTATTAGTGTCACCTGTAGGCTTACATTAACACTGCAATTAAGTTACTGTGAATATTCCCCAGTCGCCATACCACAGCAGACATTTTCAAAGTCAGGGTTGCGACCTGCGGGTGCGTGTCGGGAGGGTTACGGAACCGTCCATCAAGGTGTTCCCAAACGCGGGAATTCACGCTCAACAGCTGGCTTTTAACAATGCCAGCTGCAAGCAACTTTGAAAATGACAGCCACAACCAGCTAAAATATGCAGGTGCACTGCACATGCGTGCCCGCTCATCAGTGCGCATGTGGCACGGGAGTGTTGGGATCTGAACCCGGGGTCAAAATGCAATAGTGGCATGGCGGTGGCTGACTGCGTGGTGATCACCGATGATGAACAAGGCTATGACCTCGATCTGCTTTGCATCCCTAAACATATTCAAATGATCTGGAGAGTATATATTCCTCATGGTTTAATCATGAACAGAACTGATTGTTTGGCAAGGGATATAATGAAAGCCATGGGAAATTATCACATCCTGCTCTTTGTGTACTAAAGGGCGCTACTGTAGAAGTTTTTTGCTGACCTTTTAGACACATTAAAGCAATGAATCGAAACAGTGACCAGTCAATACCAATGACTGGTGGACTTCATCCGCTTGAAAAGTTACTGTAATGGTCAGTCAAAGGAGAGCTACTTAGAATTTACAAACTGAGGTTCGGAATCCATGCTTTCCCCCTCGAGAAATTGTCCTCTGGATAATTCGTTTGCTGATGAAATTTGGATGCTATGTCTTCCCTCTTCTCCCATGAACCTGATTGGAGTGGTAACGTGAGGACCAAGCAGGCTCACCTCTCACATTAAAGGTAAGAGAAAATGGTGGGTCACGAAGGTTAGCCGGCGTGGGTCCCGAAGGTTGGTAAAAATGGATCCCCAGGAAAAAGGTTTGAAAAACACACTACACAACGGCACCTGTTCGGGGGCATGGAGGAAGAATTCAGAATGTCCAAATCACCAAACAAGCACATCTTTCAGGACATATTGGAGGAAACCCACGCAGTCATGGGGAAAACGTGCAGGCTCCACACAGACAGCAACCCAAGCCGGAAATCGAACCTGGGGTCCACTCTGAAGTTACTTATTGGGTGATATACCAAGTGAGAAATAGGCTGCATATAATGAGTTCAGAGGTAAAATGAAACGGGATTATGGAGGCAAAGAGAATACAAGATGCAACTAGCAGCCAACATAAAAGGGAATCCACAAGTATTCTATAAGCATATAGGGCAGCATGGTTGCACAGTGGTTAGCACTGCTGCCTCAGTGCCATTTCCAGCCTTGGGTAACTGCCTGTGTGGAGTTTGCGCTCTCTTTCAGTGTCTGCGTGGGTTTCCTCAGGGTGCTGCAGTTTCCACCCATAGTTCAAAAATGTGCAGGTTAGATCTATTGATAAAATTTCACTTAAGTGTACAGGGATGTAGAGGTTAGGTTGGGTTACAGGGATAAGATGGGAGAGTGGGCCTAGGTGTAGGGTAGTCTTTCAGGGTGCCAGTGCAGATTCGATGGGCCGACAAGGTTCTATGAGGTGTGGGTGGGGCCAATTTGAGACCTGTGGAGATATACAGCATGACCAAGGTTTTAAATCAATACTTTCCACCTGTCATTACTATGATGCTGCCATTCACAACAAAAGAGGTAGTGAGACACTGATGAATGAAAATTTGCTAAGAGCACAAATTAGGCTGCCTGTACTTAAAGATGTTAAATCACAAGGGCTGGATGGGACACATTGAGGATGCAGAGGAAAGTTGAGCAAAACTGCAGAGGCACCAGTTCACCGGCAATGTCTTGGTGTTGAGGAGCATTCTTTTCCTGTGAATGGCTGGGGTTTAAATTAAATATAAGCGCTGGGCTGAGGAGCCATAAAACGCCCACAAACCCAACTTTATGACTTCACAGGTTCTTCCCTCAATTAGAATATTGGTTGTTGGCTGGAATTAGATGGTGGCAATTTGTTGGCTTGAGCAATTGCCCTCTCTTTCACCTTTGACTTTAGAGCTTGTCATTGATTGAAAGGTTGAGACACCATTTTTGATGATGGACTGCCACTTTGGTAGCGACTGGCATGTGCTTCCCCAACATTGATATTAATAGAGTGAACATTCATGGAGGCTGAGATTGTTCTGGAAATGTTTATTTTGACACCCATGTGAGCAGCTCCTGGACATAGAAAAAAGGATTGGCGGGATTGCTTTTGCAGAGAGCGGAAAGAGACCCTGAATGTATATTTGTGATCTAGCTATTTTTAAATGTGTTCATTAAATTACACCAGGTTAGCACTCCACAATTTTTACCACAAAAGAAAAATTAAGTGATGCTCAATTGTGTTGCTGAATAGGTTTTAGTCCTGAATTTCCAAAGGGCAATTGGAGTTGGATTACCAATCTGTCCTACTCTCTTACCCAAATTCTTTTTTGATTCTATCTTGCCTGACCTTGTCGATTCTGGCTAGGCGAGACTGGTGCAGTGGCCTTCAGTCAAGCCTGCAGAGTCAGATGTAAGGAGACCATGCCTCATTTTTGCAGCACTAGGTGCTGCAAACCAACTAAATTAAAGGTCTAGCTAAGTTTAACGTGTTTAACAGACCAGAGAGGCAGTTAAATGTCAACAGAGAGAGAGTACAGTTTGGGGAGGGTGGGGGGAGGGGTCTCTGCAATAGTTATCCAGAAGCTAGAACTGGTTTTAATAACTATTGATTTAACAGTCAGAACCCATTTCAGAATGGAATTTAAATTGTGTTTGTGGATGTTTCCCAGTACATGGCAATTTCCCACCGGAAGTCTGCAGTTCCCAGGTAATTGCCATGCAATCTTTACCTGGGAACTTCTACGAGCGTTGGGTTCTCCAGTGCATCACTGAGGTAGCCCCTGGTTACAGTCTCCTGGAGCTTGGAAGTTTCAGCCCCATAGGTTTGTGAGTATGCAAATAAGGGAAACTTGAACCAATACTTCACTTCACAAATCTGAGTCACAGAATTGTTAAAGTGCAGAAGGAGGCCATACGGTCCACCCCTGCATTGGCTATCTAAATGAACAATTTCCTTAGGCACCACATTAATTCTGAGCATAAATTGTCCACTCGTTTCAACTGATCTGATTAAATAAGCAATACAATACCATGCTCCATTTTAATTACTAATCGTGAGTTCAAAACTTTCCTTGCCGATTTGAGAATTTGGCCTTCCTAATTATACTTGGTACCTACATACATCAATTAGGTGTTCATATTTGGCAAAAAAATTAGCATACTGTTCAAAACATTCTTAATTGCATCACAAAAATTGACATGTGCACACCATTATTCAGTGAAAAGTTGATATACGCATCTTCAAACCAAATATTTCACATGAAGGGAAACACAAATTATGTATCTTAAAATTAATTATTTTGAAAATTTTGTATATATTTTACTCACAGTGCAGGGCATGACAAATCTGATATGCCATGTGTCTGATATGGTGCATTGGAAATGGCATGAAATTATTTTCCTTTAAGAAATCGTAGGTACTGAGCCCAAGGAGTTCAAACCCAATACAAATATGTCCATGATGATCGAACCAATCCAGTATTTGTACACATCCACTGCAAATTAGAATAATTCAAATTACTGGAAATTTAATAAATCAATCATTATTATGCAATAGCATTTTGGGATAGGATTCACAAAATAATGCTCTAACAAAAAGTAGAACAACGTTACTTCAATTTCAAGTGGCACTCTCTAGAGTTACCATCCTACAAACTGGATTTGGCATGAATTACTGACTCAGGTGCACTTCAGAGAAGATTAAAAACACAATGACCAGGCACCAATAGAGCAGTACAAGAAAATAAAATTACATTTTTACAAGTAAAATGCATGGAAATCATGCCATGACAAAATATCCTTCTTTCCCTCAAAATGCTGAACAGCAAACAAAATAGAGAAAATAGCAGGGACATCTAAATCTTTATACAATATTTAGGTGTGTTGCTTAACCATGAAGACGAGGAAGATTGGATGCTACATTCTGATCTATAGAGAAAGTTAATCTTAGCGAGAGGAATGCAGGTATATCACAACTTGGTTTGATGAATATGTTCACTGTTGCTCCCAATCACTTTCCAATGTGCAAATGACCATAGGCAGAATCGGGTTTGCATTCTGTTTAGCACAGGGCTAAATCGCTGGCTTTGAAAGCAGACCAAGGCAGGCCAGCAGCACGGTTCAATTCCCGTCCCAGTCTCCATGAACAGGCGCTGGAATGTGGCGACTGGGGGCTTTTCACAGTAACTTCATTGAAGCCTACTTGTGACAATAGGCGATTTTATTTCATTTCATTTCCAGCATATCTGCATAATTTCACACCACTCGTTTTTTGTAGTTCATATGAAAAATGAACACATAAACAAGGTTAAAAGTCTATTGATTGCACTCATGGAATGGAATCCTTTTTTGAATCACTAATTAAATTAAAGGAGGGAGAAAACTGGAAACACTAAAGGCTGCCTCAAAACACGATAGCCAAATCCAAACCATTTTATACTCACTAATGGTGGACAGTTCCACAGAATTTCTAACTTAATTCACCAATTTATTAGGACAGCTGAATGCTAGCAAGTTATCAAGTACAACAGAAAAATAACTAGGACAGCTGAATGCTAGCACTAAGTTATCAGGTACAATAGAAAAATAACTATTTGATAAACATGTTTAAACCTGTAAGCATCAACCAAAACTTCAGGACACAGCTCAACCAGAAAAAATGTTACACTCAAGTTGCAACACTGCAGAGACATGCAGTTATGGACGCTTAACTTTCCTGCCACTGGTTAACTTTTCAAGAAATGTCAGAAGAGTCAGGTTATTATAAGGCAGTCTACAAGAACAAACTGGCCACTCCATCCGCTACACCACAATAGTGACTTGCACTCGCCACAGCTCCTTTGACAGCACATTTCAAACCTGCAACCTCTACCACCGAGTAGGGCAAAGGCAGCAGATGCGTGGGAACACCCACGCCTCCAGGTGCTTCTCCAAAGCCACACTCTATCCTGACTTGGAATGCTTATCAACATTCTTCCATGGTGATTGGATCAGAACCCGGAGATTCCCTACCCAGCAGCAACGTGAGCATGTCGACACCTGATGGACTGCAGTGGTTCAAGAACATGGTTCACCAACATCGACTTGTGGACAATTAGGGTGTACAAATGCTAGCCTTGGCAGCAACTCATATCCCATGAAAGAACAAAAAGTAGAGAATTTACATGCAGATACTCAGAGAACAATATTAACCTTAATTTTTTTTTTAAACTTACAATTTATTAGCACCCCTGTTGGTCAGTTCTTCAAGTACACGTACTTCTGAGCGAGCTGCTTCCCGGTACCTAGCAATGTTCTTTATGATCTTCATTGCAATATATTCACTCCTGAAAAAAATGTCACGTATCTTAAATGTTAACACGTTCCGAAATATCGCTGTTCAGTTAACAATTCTATTTGACATGTTAAAGCTCAGTCTGCCCCCATACATGTCATCAATCAACACCATCACTTGTGTGACCCATGGGATACATATGGTCCCAAAAAAACATCAAATTTTAGGTATAGATTGCTTTCATACATTTTCTGGAATCATATTGCCAACAAATTAGACTGTGAACATATCTTTCAATTCTTTTTCAATGAACAGATCCCATTTCTCAATCTTTTGAAGCTACATTTTTGAAAACAGCTTGCCAACAATCCCCCTGCTTTTAGAGGCCCTTTCCATGATAACAGTACTGCACACGATATGCTGGACACAATATTAAATTGGCGGGGTGGTATGGGGGGGCAGAGCAGGAGAGAAATTGTTTGTTGCTGTGATCATTTGAAATAACCGTATAGTGATATAAAGTTTAAAACTAAATGTCAATCTTTAGAAGACAGAGGGAGAAGATGAGAATTAGATCAAGAAAAAAAAATACTTGCAGCACCTCTTCATGACCCCATTATCATCCCATGGCCCTCACACCAAATAAAATTTTAATGGCAGTGTGTTATAATATAGGCAAAATGGTTGCCAATTTGCACACAGCAATGCCTCAATGATCAAAATTTTTTTTAAAATGTAAATTTAGAGTATCCAGTTCTTTTCCTCCCAATTAATAGGCAATTTAACATGGCTAATCAACCTACCCTGCACATCTTTTTGAGTATGTGGGTGAGACCTACGCAGACACGGGGAGAACATGCAAACTCCACAAAGACAGTGACCCAGGGCCAGGATCGAACCCAGGCCCTCATCGCTGTAATGCAGCACTGTGTCACCCTCAAAATCCTTTTTAAACTGCCATGAGTGAAGGTATTTAACATGTTAGCCAAAACATAATGGCAAACCCAACTGCTTTTTTAATATTGCCATGGGATTTTATGTCAATCGAAACACTGGACGGAGCCTCAATTTAACTTCTCACAAACTGGTCACACCCCCATACTGAATTAACCACCATGGTGAGTTTGCATTTAAGGCACCTGACTGCAGGTCTTTGAGGGAGGCTTAAAAAAATTGCTGAAGGCGGCTTCCGGTTGCGGTGATGCGGAGCTAAGCCGCACGTTCGGCAGCTCCCGCTATTAAAGGACCTTCGGGCCTATTTTAGGGCCCCAAACGGCGCTGTTTCGGCAATTCCCGGTGGGGGAAGGTGTCTGGAATAGCATTCCCTGAAATTTATGGTGCTTACCCGGAGTGGGGCAAAGGAAAAGGCGGCAGCAGCTCCCCAGGAAAAGCGGGGGAAGGAGGACAAAATGGCGGCCGGCGGAGCACCCGAGGACTGGTGGAAGTGGGCGCAGGAGCAGCAAGCTGCTCTTCTGTGCTGTTTTGCGGAGCTGAAGGCTGAGTTGCTGGACTCCCTGAATGCGACTACCAACAAGCTGCTTGAGAACCCAGCCCAGGGGGTGGCCGTTCAGGAGTTGCAGCGGCAGGCCGCTGAGCGGGAGGAGGAGGCCGAGGTCCTCGTGGGGAAGGTGGAGTTGAACGAGGCACTTCACAAAAAGTGGGAAGACCGCTTGGAGGAGCTGGACTTTCGCACGAGGCGAAAGAATTTGACGATCCTGGGCTGGCGGAAGGGCTGGATCTTCCGTCTTATGTGACCACGATGCTGAGCTCGTTGATGGGAGCGGGGTCCTTCCACTTGCCCCTGGAGCTTGAGGGAGCCCACAGAGTGCTGGCCAGGAGGCCCAAGACGAATGAACCCCGGCGGGCGGTGCTGGTGCGGTTCCATCGATTCAGTGACCGGGAGTGTGTGCTGCGCTGGGCCAAGAAAGAGAGGAGCAGCAAGTGGGAGAATTCGGTAGTGCGAATCTACCAGGACTGGAGTGCGGAGGTGGCTAAGCGGCGGGCCAGGTTTAACCGGACGAAGGCGGTGCTGCATGCCAAGCAGGTCAAATGTGGAATGCTGCAGCCTGCACGTCTGTGGGTGACATACAAGGACCGGCACCACCACTTTGAGTCCCCGTAGGAGGCGTGGGCCTCTGTACAGGCGGAGATGCTGGACTCGAACTAGGGTCTGCGGGGTCCGGTGCACTACAGTTGTTGCTGTTTTTGCTGTTGCTGTTTTTGTAATTTTGACATGTGTTTTCTATGCTGGTTTTTGCTCTGTTTTCGGGTGGGCCTGTTGGGTATGGTCTTGGGTTATGTGGGGAATGTTGGGGGTTTGGTTTTTATTTTCTCTTCTGTACGGGGCTGGGGGATGGGATGGAGCTGGAATTTAGGGAGCTGCGTCAGAAGGGTGGGGTGGGGCAGTGCGAAAGCGCAGGCTTTCCTCTGGTTTCCCGCGCTGCGGGGCAAGGGGGGATGGAGCTGGTGGTGGGGGCGTGGCCTCTACTGCTCTTTTCCCCGCACTGAAGCGGTGCCGAGGTGTGGCAGGAGGGGGGGATGACCCCATGTCTGATTTTGGCGTGAGTTGCCGGGCTCAGCAGAAGTCAACTGACTCACAGAAGTACCATGGAGGGTGCGTCGCAGCTAGGAGGGGTCCTAGCCTGGGGGGGGGGGAATACCGGGTTGCTGCTGGAAGGGCTGGGAGAGAGCTGGTGTGGGCCGGGGAGGGGGGGGGGGGGGGGTAGAGGGGAGGCGGTTTCGTCATTGGGGACGGGTCGGGCAGGGTGTGCTGGCCTGGGGCGAGCAGTCGATGAGCTATGGCTAGTCGGACGGGGAGGGTGGGGCGGGTGCCCTCTGATCCGGCTGATCACCTGGACCGTGAGGGGGCTGAATGGGCCGTTTAAGAGGGCTAGGGTATTCTCTCATTTGAAGGGGCTGAAGGCTATGCTCCAGGAGACCCATTTGAAGGCGGCGGACCAGGTTCGTCTGAGGAAGGGGTGGGTGGGGCAGGTTTTCCACTCAGGATTAGACGCAAAGAACCGGGGGGTGGCGATTCTGGTGGGGAAGAGGGTGGCGTTCGAGGCGTCCGAGGTGCTGGCGGACAAGGAGGGCCAATATATTATGGTGAAGGATAAGCTGCAGGGAGAGAAGGTGGTGCTGGTTAATGTGTATGCCCCGAATTGGGATTATGCTGCCTTTATGAGGCGCATGTTGGGCCGCATTCCGGACCTGGAAGCAGGGGACTTTGACACAGTGCTAGATCCCCCACTGGACCGATCCAGTTCAAGGACGGGTAGGAGGCCGGCGGCGGCCAAGGTGCTGAGGGGGTTTATGGACCAGATGGGAGGGGTGGATCCCTGGAGGTTTGCGAGGCCGAGGGCGCGGGAGTATTCCTTTTTCTCCCATGTACATAGGGTTTACTCCCGAATAGATTTTTCCGTCCTGAGCAGGGGATTGATCCCGAAGGTGCAGGATGCCGAGTACTCGGCCACAGCAATTTCAGACCATGCTCCGCACTGGATCGATCTGGAGATGGGAGAGGCGTGGGACCAGCGCCCGCTGTGGCGCCTGGATGTGGGGATGCTGGCTGATGAGGTGGTGTGTAAGAGGGTCCGGGGAAGTATTGAGGGGTATCATGAGACCAACGACACGGGGGAGGTCCGGGTGGGGATGGTCTGGGAGGCTCTGAAAGCAGTGATTCGGGGGGAGCTGATTTCCATCCGGGCCCATAGGGAAAGGAGGGAGAGACTGGTGGGGGAGCTCCTGGACGTGGATAGGAGGTACGCGGAGGCCCCGGAGGAGGGGCTGCTGGGGGAACGGCGTAGATTGCAGGCCAAGTTCGACTTGTTGACCACCAGAAAGGCGGAGACACAGTGGAGGAGGAGGGCGCAAGGCGCGGTATATGAGTATGGGGAGAAGGCGAGATGCGGCTAGGGAAATTGGTGGAGTGACGGATAAGGGTGGGAATGTGGTGCAGAAGAGGGCAGAGGTGACTGGGGTCTTTAGGGACTTTTACGCGAGGAACTGTACCGATCGGAGCCACCGGTGGGTTTGGGGAGGGGGGGGGGGGGGGGGAAAGAGTGATGGAGAGCTTCATGAACAGGCTACGTTTCCCAAAGGTGCAAGAGGAGCTGGTGGAGGGGCTGGGGGCGCCGATAGAGTTGGAGGAGCTAGTCAGGGGGATCGGTCAAATGCAGTCAGGTAAGGCGCCGGGGCCGGATGGGTTCCCGGTGGAATTCTATAAAAAGTATGCGGATCTGGTGGGCCCCCTGTTGGTGCGAGCCTTCAATGAGGCATGGGAGGGGGGGGGCTTTGCCCCCGACGATGTCAAGGGCGCTGATCTCTCTGATCCTGAAGCGGGATAAGGACCCCTTGCAGTGTGGATCATACAGGCCAATCTCGCTCCTCAATGTTGACGCTAAGTTGCTGGCGAAGATCCTGGCCACCAGGATAGAGGACTGTGTGCCAGGGGTGATACACGAAGATCAGACAGGATTTGTCAAGGGAAGACAGCTTAGCACGAATGTGCGGAGATTGTTAAATGTTATTATGATGCCGGCGGTGGAGGGGGAGACGGAGATAGTGGTGGCGCTGGATGCAGAGAAGGCGTTTGATAGAGTTGAGTGGGGGTACCTGTGGGAGGTGCTGGAGCAGTTTGGATTTGGGGTGGAGTTCATCAAATGGGTGAGGTTGCTCTGCGAGGCCCCGATGGCGAGTGTAGTTACCAATGGAAGGAGATCAGAGTACTTCAGGCTCTACCCTGGGACCAGGCAGGGGTGCCCCCTGTCCCCATTGCTTTTTGCACTGGCGATAGAACCTTTGGCTTTGGCGCTGAGGGAGTCGGGGAGGTGGAGGGGCCTGGTGCGGGGTGGGGAAGAACATAGGGTATCGCTGTATGCGGACGACCTGCTGTTGTTATGTGGCGGACCCAGAGGGGGGAATGCGGGGGGTGATGGAGCTGTTGGCTGAGTTTGGGAGCTTCTCGGGCTATAAGTTAAATCTGGGCAAGAGTGAGGTATTTGTAGTACACCCGGGTGATCAGGAGGAGGGAATTGGGAGGCTCCCATTTAAGAGGGCAGTGACGAGTTTCAGATACCTGGGGGTGCAGGTGGCCAGGAGTTGGGGGGCTCTTCATAAGCTTAACTTCACCAGACTAGTGGAACAGATGGAGGAGGAATTTAAAAGGTGGGACATGGTGCCGCTATCGCTGGCGGGCAGAGTGCAATCCGTCAAAATGACGGTTCTCCCAGTGGCGTGCAGAGGGGGGGGCCGACGGTGCATTGGCCCCGGGCATCCATTGGATGGGGGCATCCAATCAGAGAAGGGAAAAAAAAAAAAAAATTTTTTTTTTTATAAATTTTTTTTTTAAATTTAGATTACCCAATTATTTTTTTCAATTAAGGGGCAATCCACCTACTCTACATAAGCTTAATTTTACCAGGCTTGTGGAGCAGATGGAGGAGGAATTTAAAAGGTGGGACATGGTGCCACTATCGCTGGCGGGTAGAGTGCAGTCGTCAAAATGACGGTTCTCCTGAGGTTCTTGTTCCTCTTTCAGTGTTTGCCCATCTTTATCCCTAGGGCCTTTTTTAGGAGGGTGACTAGCAGTATCATGAGCTTTGTTTGGGCGCATGGGACCCTGAGGGTGAAGAGGGTCTTCTTGGAGCGGGGTAGAGATGGTGGAGGGCTGGCGTTACCCAATCTCTCAGGGTATTATTGGGCGGCCAATGTGTCGATGGTGCGTAAGTGGGTGATGGAGGGGGAGGGGGCAGCATGGAAACGGTTGGAGATGGAGTCTTGTAGTGACACAAGCCTGGGGGCCCTGGTAACGGCGCCGTGGCCGCTCCCTCCAACGAGGTATACCACGAGTCCGGTGGCGGCGGCTACCCTCAAGATTTGGGGGCAGTGGAGGCGACATGGGGGGAAGTGGGGGGCTCGATGGAGGCTCCGCTATGGGGGAACCATTGGTTCGTCCCGGGGAACATTGATGGGGGATTTCAGGGTTGTCACAGAGCGGGCATCAGACAGCTGAGGGACCTGTTCATTGATGGGAGGTTTGCGAGCCTGGGGGAGTTGGAGGAGAAATTTGAGCTCCCCTCGGGGAACATGTTCAGGTATCTACAGGTAAAGGTGTTTGCTAGGCGGCAGGTGGAGGGATTCCCTTTGCTTCCCGCGAGGGGGGTGAGTGACAGGGTGTTTTTGGGGGTTTGGGTCGGGGATGGGAAGATATCTGATATCTACAAGGTAATGCAGGAGGTGAAGGAGGCGTCAGTAGAGGAGCTAAAGGCTAAGTGGGAGGGGAAACAGATCGAAGATGGGACATGGGCTGATGCCCTGGAGAGGGTTAACTCTTCCTCCTCATGTGCGCGGCTTAGCCTCATCCAATTCAAGGTGCTGCACCGGGCCCACATGTCCGGGTCTAGGATGAGTAGGTTCTTTGGAGGCGAAGACAGGTGTGTCAGGTGTTCGGGGAGTCCAGCGAACCATGCCCATATGTTCTGGGCATGCCCGGCACTGGAGGAGTTCTGGAAGGGGGTGGCGAGGATGGTGTCGAGGGTAGTAGGATCCAGGGTCAAGCCAGGCTGGGGACTCGCGATTTTTGGGGTTGGGGTGGAGCCGGGAGTGCTGGAGGTGAAAGAGGCCGGTGTGCTGGCCTTTGCGTCCCTAGTAGCCCGGCGGAGGATCTTGCTACAGTGGAAGGATGCGAGACCCCCAAGCGTGGAGACCTGGATCAATGACATGGCGGGATTTATCAAACCGAAGAAGGTCAAATGTGCCCCGAGCGGATCGGTACAAGGGTTCTTTAGGCGGTGGCAACCTTTCCTCGACTTTCTGGCTCAGCGATAGGGTACTGGGTCAGCAGCAGCAGCAACCTGGAGGGGGGGGGGACGGACGTTGACTATGTTTGCTTATTTAATTTTAATTTAATTTATTTTTGAGTTCTTTGGTTGTTTACTGGGTTTGGGGGGGGGGGGGGGTTAGTGATACAGGTGTTGATACGGTCTATGGGCAGTTACAGTTATTACGGTGTTTTATTGTTGCTTTTCATTGTTTGTTGTTATATTTTCTGTAAAAAATTTCAATAAAAATTATTTTAAATTTTTTTTTAAAAATTGCCGAAGAAGCTTACTGTGCACCAATGAAACTAGTAAATAGCTCTGCATAGCTTTTTAAAGTAATTTTCAGTTAATTAAAACCTGGTTACTCAATTGGTGGACTAGACATTTACTCAAGAAAATATACCCATGTTTTGCTGTACACCATTTTACCACTCCTAAATATATCAAGGAATACCTGTTTAATATTAGAGCTTTAAAATTCTGCCTAATTCTCAGTTTATTAAGTAGGTCATAGTACAGGTGGTACATGTGTTTGGTTTCTTATTGTATGTGGTCAAAAAAAAGGCTCCTTTTGTTTGACTATAAATTCTCCAGCTTATGTTGATACTCTTCATGTTTTATTTCAATGGTGGCTTCTATTGTCCACTGCTAAAGCAATGTAGAATCTTAACTTCCCATGTAGGTGATCAACCTGTATTTAATAAACAGCAACAAGCCAAAGCATTGGTAAAAGTACTTACTTTTTTAGATCAAAGCACTCTACAACCTTTCCAAAAGCTCCTTCTCCTAGGCTACAAACTATTTCATCTGAATGGAAAGAAAAGCTTTTTAAGAATTTGCACACAAGCACTTATTTCCTTAAAAATATACAAGTCTCAGCAAAAGATTAGAACGTCCTAAATGATTAACACTTTAAAATTAAGCAGTTTTATACTAAAATGTAGTCTCAATTTAAATATTTTACTTTGATAAAGGGCATTCCTAATACTAAGATCCTACACAATAAGCTTTCAAAATAAGTAACCCATGATTCAATTAAGTGGAAAATATCACCACCCCACCATTCTCCAAAAGCTAGAGGAACCTTATTTTGAAAGTTTCCTGAACTATTCATTTTCTGCATAAGATTAATAAGCTAACTTCAGAGTATTGCAAAGAATGTCATACTTTCTAAAATTACACATTTGGCTTCAAATATGAAAAACAAGTTTTAGAATATTCAGGAGATACCCCTCTCTTCCCTCCCCCCTCCACATTAAGTCCTCCTCCCTCCCCTACATTCCCAAACTATGCCTTTAAAGTGTTCTGTAATAAGTTGTTACAAAAATATTCTATACATCTTGCTTTCAGTTTGTCTCCAGTGTGATATACCAGGTGACCCTCCTCATCATCCTCAACATTCTTGGTTCTCCTCTGGCGGTGACTCTTCTGTATACGATAAGCAGTCAGCAACATCATCCAGCCATTGAAAAAGGATAGTATTTCGGAACAGAACACACCATTCCCCAGCAGAGGATTCAGGTATTCATATATACGCCAATCCACGAAATGCCACGGTAGGTTGACGGGTGCAAATTCAAATTCAATCCCCAGAAATTCACATGGCACACAGTGTATGTTACAGAAGAAAAACATGGCAAGGAACAGATTTTAAGATAAGATGCTTCTTTAAAATTTCAAAGCAACAAATGCATCAATACAAAATTCACCAAATCAAATTTAATAAAAGACATCAAGATTCAAAGCATGTTAGGAATTACAAATAAAATATGGGGAAAAGCGCATTCTGAGGGGCCAAAGGAAATGCATATCTTAGATTGCAATATATGGTTCAAACTAGGGCATTTATGATGGGAATAGGAAATGAAAAAAAAACTTAGAATTGCAGGGCAAATTATGTCCTCTCTAAAATGGTCTAAAAAGCTAGGAAATTAATATATGGTTAAGATGAATAATTAGATCTTCAAAAATAAGGAGTCAAAGGCCGCTAAGTTTCAACAGTCTGGAAGGGCTGGCAAGAGGAACTGTAACTAAATTAAGTGGAAATAACATTGTTTTAGTAGCACATTGGCAGAATAGGTTTGATTCTTAATCATGAATGATTGCATTCAACACCAGACTGCCAGATCATATCAACACAGCAGTTATGATGCATGGATCATCAACAATGGTTGAACTGCCAGTGATTAGACAAGCCCTTCTCAGAATGATTGGCACAACATGTAAACTTTTAAGATAAAATTTGCTATTTTAACTGTCCAAGCACACTTTGTAATTTTATTCCAAGGGACTCCTATTAGTAAAACTATTGACAATTCATCACATAACTGGCAAGTCTTCAAAACTGCATTTTTCTAACATTTAACAGTCCTATTAAGGCACGGCCACTGATAATAATGCACAAATCTATACATTAAAACTGACACTGCTTCTAAAATTTAATTTAAAAATTATTCCTCGATTATGTTTCTAAAGTTTGACTATCCAGATTAACGCGTTTGAGATGCCTGCCCTACCCCCAAAATGATGCCTAACTTTAAAAAACATAAGTATTAAATACCCCAAATCTGTCAATTACAAATAAATTTGTTCTTACCGAGTGCGAATGATTACTTGAACCAGTGTGATGTTTTTTAGGCCTATGCCTTTCCCGGCTACTTTTTTGACTCCTTCCACTATCAGGATTGCCTGACTTGCTGTAATTTTGATGACTATAGTAGTAGCGCTGGTGTCGACATTCTCTGTTATGACAGCCATTCCTATATTCCATTTTGTACCCATCTCTGTATTCATGCTTTCCATCATGGCAATCCATGTGCTCATTAACAGATTTTGTTTCCAAGTAATGGCTATAAAAAAAACTTACTAAATTACCAATCTTAACTATCGCTGTATAGGCTTCACAGGTTATAAGTTTGCATTACTCACCTATCTGAATGCTTCGAGTGATGGTGGCGCCTACGCCGTTTGTTTTCTCTTTCACTGCTATGGGATCGTTTTTTGCGTTTGTGACTGCTGTAGTAGTCGCGGTGGTCCCAACTGTCTCCACTGTTCCAATCACAGCTTTGCGTACACTTCAAATGAGGCATCTATCAAATATATACTGCTAGCGTCAATGCCTCTTCAATCTTGACAAATAGTTTTAAATGTAGCATTTAAGCTTTACAGTAGTTATAAACAAATGATGTGAAAATAATTACATCAATAATCTAATAGCAGAGTCACATTTTAGAATTTAAGGCTATTAAAAATTAAGGCTGTAAAATTATAGTTATTGTGGTCAGTTTATGCTGGCCATTTGCACTTTCCATTGATGTCCTTTTGACATCTACTCTTCAGGAAGCAAAGTACTGTACACACCCCTATTAGCATCAACTGGGCCAAGGTGGAGATGGTTAGCAGTTTCAAATTCCTAGGGGTGCACATCTCCAAAAATCTGTCCTGGTCCACCCATGTCGACGTTACCACCAAGAAAGCACAATAGCGCCTATACTTCCTCAGGGAACCAAGGAAATTCAGCATGTCCACATTAACCCTGACCAACTTTTACGGATGCATCATAGAAAGCATCCTATCTGGCTGCATCACAGCCTGGTACGGCAACTGCTCGGCCCAAGACCACAAGAAACTTCAAAGTCGTGAACACTGCCCAGTCCATCACACAAACCTGCCTCCCATCCATTGACGCCAACCACACCTCCCGCTGCCAGGGGAAAGTGGGCAGCATAATCAAAGACCCCACCCGCCCGGCTTACTCGCTCTTCTAACTTCTTCCATCGGGCAGGAGGTACAGAAGTCTGAGAACACGCACGAACAGGCTCAAAAATAGCTTCTTCCCCGCTGTTACCAGACTCCTAAATGACCCTCTTAAGGACTGACCTCATTAACGCTCCACCCTGTATGCTTCATCCAATGCCGGTGCTTATGTAGTTACATTGTATTCCTTGTGTTGCCCTATTACGTATTTTCTTTTATTCCCTTTTCTTCCCATGTACTTGATCTGTTGAGCTGCTCGCAGAAAAATACTTTTCACTGTACGTCGGTACACATGACAATAAACAAATCCAAAATGAGCCACATCTTCCTCCATTTAAAAACCCCACTGAAGCTCCTCCCTCACATCTCAAGTTGAAACAAGACCATTCATATCCCTGCTGAGTTTCTGACCACGCCATCCCTACTTCCATACCTATTCATCCTCAGTCCAGCCGAAAACCTTATCCAGGCATCGTCACCTTCAGGTAAGACTATTGAAATGTTCTATTGGTTAGACTCCCATCCTCTATGAACATCAGCTCACCTAAAACTCTATTGCAAATATACTATTGCATATAATCCATCACACCTAAGATATACTCAGGTTCCTACTCCCCAACACTTCCAATTTAAAATTATCAATTTATCAAATCCCTACAACCACACCTCATATTTCTCCAGTCCTATGCTCTGAAGTGCCGTCTTCTTTTCTGTCAACGCCCTTCATTAAACCGTTGATGTTTTTGATTACTGCTGACAATTGGCAAGGGACCATCATCCCTTAAGGATGGCATCATCCTTAAACGGTTTCCCTCCTCTCATCTTGGTCATCATCCCTTTTTCTTGGTTTTCCTCACAGCTTGCTTTTAAATTTATTTTTAGAAAGATTTGCATTTACAAAGTGACTTTAATGACCTCATTACTATAGTCAATGAAGTACTTTCTGAAGTGCAGCCGCCAATTTGTGCACAGCAAATTCCCATGAACAGAAATGCAATAATAAAAAAAGATAATCCGTTTTAGTGAAGGTAACGGGGAATACATTTTGGTCAGTACAGTAGGGATAACTGCCATGGGATCCTTTACAGACATGAGGTAGCAGGCAGGTTGTGGCTGAGCTTCAGTTTAAAGTCCCATCTAAAAGATGAAATAGCCAACATTGAGTACCCCCTCAGTAATACACTGCCATCTTTGAAGTTGGTCTTGAACCCACAACCATCCGACTCAGGAATGCTGCAGGTATAGTATCTGAAAACGGGCAGCCTTGGGACAGAGGCCGTGCCAGATTTCGAGTTGGCTGATTCAAGCCATGGGTGATTCAAGTGATATGAATCACATACGAGCCAAGGGTCATTTAGAGCAAGGGAACACTTTTGCAGCCCAGTCTCCATTCGTTAGTGGCCAAATTTGTACATGGCTTATAACATGAGAGCATTAATAAAATTATAAAACTAAAAACCGTTCCAATTAGCAGCTGAGAGAATGCAAAGCAGAATTAGTATTTTCAGATTTTTGAAATTTGTCCACATGGGGAGAGGGTGGTGTAGTGGTATTGCCACTGAGCTAGTGATCCAAAGACACAGGATAATGCTCTGGGATTGAATCCCACAACAGCAATGATGATATCTGATTTCAATGAAAATCTGGAATTAAAGTCTAATGATGATCATCGCACCATTGTAGATTGTCGTAAAAACAAAAACACACCTGGTTCACTAATGTCCTTTGGGTAAGGACAACAACCATTCTTACCTGGTCTGGCCTATGTGACTCCAGACACACAGCAATATGGTTGAAATGTCCCAGCAAGCCACTCAGTCTAAGAGCAATTAGGGATGTGGAATAAATGTGCACCCACCATGAACGAATAATAAAATTTCAAAGCATATCAAGCATTTCAATGGGAAGTGAATTTTTAATTTTTTTTTATTAAAGATTGCCAGAGACAACAAGTTAAATATCAACACTATTGCATCAGCTTACTTGATGTTAGTAGGAGAACATAGAAAAATCTGGAAGCAGTACTGGAGATGCAATGTCTGCATTTAAATTAGAAGAAATTAAAGATAAGTCTGTGAACTGAGTGCACACAGTCCGGGAGCATTTATAACACTTAGCAATTAACACCAAAGAAAATCAGAGTGTTGTTCCCACTGTTCTGGCATTTCACATTTATCCCACAACTCAACAAAAATATTATGGCTGTTTGTAGGATATTGATTTATGGAAGTGGTTGTAGGGCATGCATATATAAAATACTTCACTGGCTAAGATGCACTTTAGGAGGATATGTGAAGCATGAAATAGAAGTAACTATTTCCAATTTAAAAAAATTGCTAAATGTTTGAAATTATCTGAATGAAGTGTTTGAAGCTGTATTTGTCAGTACAGTTGACTGAAAGGTACTAATCCTTCCTAAAAAAATCAGATGTACAAATTCAAATTGCATAATCCAAATTCAACTCAAAACATCAGTCCTGTGCAAAGATTCATGCCTGTACCCAGATTTTTGGCAGAGGTTGAAGCTTCAAGTAAAATTTAAATTATATTTGAAGATACAAATTCAGGTCAATGGATAAATCTAATCATGTTATTGCGAAAGATGCTATTGTTTTGTTCCAACCCTTTCAGAAAACACATTGAGCAACATATGTTTGCAATCAGTTGTCAGCCGTGGCTTACTGGCCCTTCGTTCATAAGATTGTGAGTTCAATTTCAGAGGCCATAATCTTGATTAGCACATTAGTGCAGTACTGAGGGAGTGCTGAAGTATCACTGTTGTCTTACACATGGGACCCTTGCCCTCTCAGGTGAACATGACAAAGTACCATGATCTCTTAAGAAATGTAGAGCTCTCCCAGGCTCCTGGCCAACATTTATCTCTCAACTGGCATCAATGCAATACATAATCTGGTCACATATCTCACTGCGATGCACAAATTAATTTCCCCTCCCACAGGAGTGATTAGATTTAAAATATTGAATTGGCTGTGAAGCACTTTAGAATGCCCTGCTGTCAGTAAACGGCATAAATATATATATTTTTTAATTAACCTGGTTCCATCCCGCTGTTGTGTTAGTAATGATACTACAAAAATGCAGCTATTGCGCATTACACAAGCTGTGAGAGTAAGTGTGAGACAGTTAACAATGGGGGTGGAAACACCATCTACAGGTAAAAACATTTCCCCCACATACAGAGTTGAATATCTAAGAGTTTTGCAACGTATGTGATGGATCTATTCAGAGACCATCATTTTGCAACACAGGGTCAAGCTGCATAATTCTAACAGGAACTCGAGTTTCACAAACTCTGGATTAATTAACGCAGCATTAATTAACACCCAGATGGAAAATTCAATTATGCTGGATTTCCGTGGACAAAACCATAACGAATAGAAAAAATAAAGAACACAACATGACTTCTGTACCGGTATGCAGATGGTGTTCTCAGCAAAATAGTGACGACACCTATCAGAATATATTTTTTAGAAATAGTGCAAATAACCAAGGCCAGCCAAGCAGGCAGTTCGACAACCTGAAAGGGCTCAAAATCAAAACCATTTTATTGTTTTTAAAATAAATTTAGAGTACCCAATTCATTTTTTCCAATTAAGGGGCAATTTAGCATGGCCAATCCATCTACCCTGGACATCTTTGGGTTGTGGGGGCGAAACCCACGCAAACACGGAGAATGTGCAAACTCCACACCGAGTGACCCACAGCCATATTTTATTGTTCTTGATATTACTGTAGTTCGGACCCTCCCTTAATCTCCACGCAAAATTGTACCCATTCCCGGTCCTCACCTCCCAATAATTGTTGCCCTGTCCAGTAGGATATTCAGTTTAATTTGGCGTTCAGTCCCTCTGGTAGCCTCGGCGGTGAAGCCACTCAATAAATAATATTTTTTTGAAAAAGACTGGCCCAAATCAAGATCGAAATGGACTTTTTACGAGCGTGGATCAAACGTTCGAGGGAAATGGACATTTTCAAACATAATGTTATCCGGGTAGATTAATCAAAGAAAACCAACCCACTGAGGTGGAAAATACGTTCTGGCTCGATCCCTGACAGGACGAGCACCGGTCGCCATTTTGTTGAAGGGTTTTGTCCGAACAAAAAGACGTCTGACGGGTTATTTGTTTTTCAGCAGTAAAGCGGAATTGGTGGTTAGTCAAGGGGAGATAGATACTGACATCCACATCCCTCTTGATACCGAACCTTCGCCGCGATGCCAACAGCCCGCCGGGCTGTTCAGAAATGGCATCGAATGAACGCTGCGAAGGAAAGGCAGCCACCCCCTCATCTTCTTTAAAAATGTCTCCGTACTTTACATACAACGCATTCCGCCAAAATTGGAAGACACCGGCTCCCTGCACCTTCAAAGCCACTTGTCGTACCCCAAACAAAGCTGTTTCCGGCCTTCTTACCTCAACGCGGCTTCAAATCGCAGAAAGACACAAAATGAAAACTGCTCTCCGCACAAAATGGCGGACAAGACTTCCACAACAATGAGCGCTGACGTCAGCCTTGGCGCATTTCCGGTCACGGGGTGTGGTGGGAGGGGAGGGGGCGGGGCTCAGGTCCGAGCTGTTCAGTTGACAGAGGCAGAGCAACAACGTAACAACAGCTCTCTGCTCTGAACAACCCTGCCACCCCCACCTCACCACTACTATCTGGTCTTTTCTTAAATTACGACAAGTTTGTTTGGTCTCCATTCCGAGTGAACGAAAAGTTCCCGATTTCAAGCCCTGATCTTGCCTTTTACCAGTTTGAAACTGTGATCCTGACGTCCTGTTCTTACTGTTACCAAGAAGTAATATTCTAGGAATTTATGAGCCATACCACTTGCCATCATATATCCATAAGGGGCAGCACGGGGGGTGCAGCGGTTAGCACTGCTGCTTCACGGTACTAAGGTCCCAGCTTCAATCCCGCCTCTGGATCACTGTCCGTGTGAAGTTTGCACATTCTCCCCATGTTTGCTTGGGTTTCGCCCCCACAACCCAAAGATGTGCAGGGTAGGTGGATTGGCCACGCTAAATTGCCCCTTAATTGGATAAAATGAATTGGGTACTCTAAATTTTTTTTTAAATATTGATAAGGCATCCCCTCTCTAAGCCCTCCTATCCTCCCTTAATCTCTTCCTCCATGTAAACCAACCCATGTGCACTTTGTGCCTCCCCTTGACAATGCCCTCTCCAGCTGGTTGCACCAATCATGTCAATCACAAATAAGGCTTTCTACGCCCGTGAATTGCTTTCCCTATTCCCCTCCCAACTCTACTACCTTCTATGGCCTCCAGTGGGAAATAATCTCTCCTATTGACTTACAACTGCACTTACAAATTCCCAACTAATTTTTATTACTGTTTCTGTAGCTACCCGTTTTCTCAACTACATCCTCACCTAAGATGTTGAAACTCAAGCCTGTATTAACAACAACAGCTTATATTTATATAGCATCTTTGATGTAATAAAACATCCCAAGACTCTTCACAGAACATTTTCTAACAAATTTTGACACCGATGTATATAAGGAAATAGTAAGGTGGATGACATAAAGTTTAACCCAAGATGTAGGCTTTAAGGAACAAATTGAAGGAGGACAGCAATGTAGAGAGGTGGAGAGGTTTATGGAGGGAATTTCAGAATGTATAGATAGTCCAGACAATTTAATTCACTGCCATCAATATTGGAACAATTAAAATTCGGAATGCTCATAATTTAATGAAGCCCAGATATTTCAGAGGATTGTGGGGCTGAGGGAGGATACAGAGAAAGGGAAGGTTGAGGTCATGGAAGAATTTAAAAACCAGGATGAGAATTTTAAAATTGAGATATGGAGCACAAAGCTGATGGGTGGAAGTAATAATAATATAATAATAGCTTATTGTCACAAGTAGGCTTCAATGAAGTTATTGTGAAAAGCCCTGAGTCACCACATTCCAGCACCTGTTCAGGGAGGCCAGTACAGGAATTGAACCCACGCTGCTGGCATTGTTTTGCATGGCAAGTCAGCTGTTTAGCCCACTGTGCTAAACCAGCACAGTTAGGACATAAGCAACACTGTTTAACCATTATCCTCTTTCACTTCTGGAAAGTAAAAACAATGCATTCATTATTTCTGCAACTAACTGTTAAAACTCTGGGATGCAAGTTGTCATGTCCACAGGATTTTGTCGCATTGCAATCCCATTCTCATTGCCTGCACTGATATAGTCTCTCAAGTTCCACCTTTTCTGACATCAAATTGATCACAGTCGATGTAATGGCTTGCTTTAGCTTCCAAAACCTTTGAATGCGTAATCAAAATTATGGTGTGATGCTCTTCACGTTTTGTGGCGTTTGTTTTCTCCAATGGGACCACTGAGCTCCTTAAAAAGTCACCTGGCCATTCTTCCTCAGTGTACATTTATATACTCATGTTCATCTTGTTGCTTTTTCCTCCAAATTCTTTTGCCATTTTTGCAGGGATCCTATTATGTGCTTCTGCAATTAGTGAAGGTAGTGAGATTTGCAGGCAACCAAGTGGCTAGCAGGAGATCTACAGATACTAATGGATAGAACAAATTAAGTATGAAAGCCCATGGAATAAAATTAAAGTAAAAAAGACAGTAGGTATGAAAAATGAAAGAAATGATGGCGTAAAGCAGAGGTCAAGAAAATGGTCAACAGCTGGAAGAGATATCACAATTTTAAAAAAACCATTTTTATTCTCCTTTTTCACATTTTTTCCCAAATTTACACTCAACAGTAAACAATAATCAGTAACGAATGTCAATGTCAATATCAAACCTCCCACAAACCCCCAAACATTAGCCCGCATGTTAACATAAACAAACAACAAAAAGGAATCATGAATCACCCACAGTCACCATTAACTCATGCAGTCCCTCTCCCCCCAACTCTCCCAACCCCCACCGCCTAATTCTCAAAAGTGCATAATGAATAACGCCCATGAATTGCAGAACCCCTCTATCCTTCCCCTTCAAAATTTTCCCCTCAAAAAGTTCAAATTTGACCTTCTCAAGACTCAAAAATTCCAGCAGGTCCCCCCGCCACGCCAGGGCACAGGGTAGAGAGGTTGATCTCATCCCAAAAGGATCCACCTTTGGGTGATCAACAAGGTGAAGGCTACTACATCTGCCTCCACACCCATTTCCAACCCCAGCTGGTCCGACACCTCGAATATGGCCTCCCGAGGACTCGGGTCCAGTTTCATGTGCACCACTTTAGAGATTACCCTAAAAACCTCCTTCCAATAATCCTCCAGTTTTGAACCGGCTCATCCTCGCGAGGCGTGCTCTATATACCACCTTCAGCTGTATGAGCCCCAACCTCGTGCACGACTTGGAGGCATTCATCCTCCAGAGCACCTCACATCAGAATCCCTCCTCCATACCTTCTCCCCACTCTTCCTCCCACTTTGCCTTGATCCTTTCCAGCGATGCCGTCTCCTTTTCCAAAATAGCCCTGTAAAACCGCCGATATTACCAGTCCCCCTGTCGTCAGCACCTCCTCCAGCAATGTGGAAGCCGGCTCTACCGGGAAGCTCTGTATCTCCTTTCTGGCAAAGTCTCGAACCTGCATGTATCTAAATATTTACCCCTGTTCCAGGCCATACTTCGCTCCCAGTTCCTTCAACCCTGTAAACCGACTGCCAAGAAACAAATCTTTTAGTGTCCTAATTCCATTCTCCTCCCATCTCTGAAAATTTCCATCCCATTTCCCTGGCTCAAATCTATGGTTCCGCCGAATTGGCATTTCCCTTGACCCTGCCCCCAACCCGAAGTGTCGGCGAAACGCCTCCAAATTCTCAATGAAGTTATTACTACCATACTCCTTGAGTATTTTCCCGGGGCCGTCGGGAGCGACGCTGTTGTTAGCGCCTTCAATCCCGACCCCCTACACAAACTCTCCTCCATTTTGACACACTGGGGGTCAACCCCTCTGACTCAGCTCCGTACCTTCTCTACATTCGCCACCCAATAATAATACACCAGATTCGGAAGACCCAAACCTCCTGCCTGCCTTCCCCTCTGTAGCAGCACCTTACTAATTCTGGTCACCGTCCCTCCCCATATGAATGAGGTAATCATCCCTTCAATCTCTGTAAAAAATGCCTTAAGCAGGAAAATCGACAGGCATTGGAAAATAATTTGATTTCGTTTGATTTGATTTATTATTGTCACATGTATTAGTATACAGTGAAAAGTATTGTTTCTTGCATGCTGTACCATCAATGCATACCGTACATAAGGAAGGAAGGAGAGACTGCAGAATATAATGTTACAGTTACAGCAAGAGAAAAGATCAACTTAATATCAGGTAGGTCCATCCAAAAGTCTGATGTCAGTAGGGAAGAAGCTGTTCTTGAGTCGGTTGGTACGTGACTTCAAACTTTAAAACATAGAACATAGAACATTACAGCGCAGTACGGGCCCTTCGGCCGTCGATGTTGCGCCGACCCGTGAAACCATCTGAAGCCTATCTGACCTACACTATTCCATTTTCATCCATATGTCTATCCAGTGACCACTTAAATGCCCTTAAATTTGGCGAGTCTACTACTGTTGCAGGCAGGGCGTTCCACACCCCTACTACTCTCTGAGTAAAGAAACTGCCTCTGACATCTGTCCTATATCTACCACCCCTCAATTTAAAGCTATGTCCCCTCGTGTTGGTCATCACCATCCGAGGAAAAAGACTCTCACTGTCCACCCTATCTAACCCTCTGACTATCTTATATGTCTCTATTAAGTCACCTCTCAGCCTTCTCCTCTCTAACGAAAACAACCTCAAGTCCCTGAGCCTTTCCTCGTAAGACCTTCCCTCCATAGAACATAGAACATAGAACGATACAGTGCAGTACAGGCCCTTCGGCCCACGATGTTGCACCGACATGGGAAGTCAAAAACTAAAGGCCATCTAACCTACACTATGCCATTATCATCCATATGCTTATCCAATAAACTTTTAAATGCCCTCAATGTTGGCGAGTTCACTACTGTTGCAGGTAGGGCATTCCACGGCCTCACCACTCTTTGCGTAAAAAAACTACCTCTGACCTCTGTCCTATATCTATTACCCCTCAATTTAAGGCTATGTCCCCTCGTGCTAGCCACCTCCATCCGCGGGAGAAGGCTCTCACTGTCCACCCTATCTAACCCTCTGATCATTTGGTATGCCTCTATTAAGTCACCTCTTAACCTTCTTCTCTCTAACGAAAACAACCTCAAGTCCATCAGCCTTTCCTCATAAGATTTTCCCTCCATACCAGGCAACATCCTGGTAAATCTCCTCTGCACCAGTTCCAAAGCTTCCACGTCCTTCCTATAATGAGGCGACCAGAACTGTACGCAATACTCCAAATGCGGCCGTACCAGAGTTTTGTACAGCTGCAACATGACCTCATGGCTCCGGAACTCAATCCCTCTACCAATAAAGGCCAACACACCATAGGCCTTCTTCACAACCCTATCAACCTGGGTGGCAACTTTCAGGGATCTATGTACATTGGCACCGAGATCCCTCTGCTCATCCACACTGCTAAGAATTTTACCATTAGCCAAATATTCCGCATTCCTGTTATTCTTTCCAAAGTGAATCACCTCACACTTCTCTACATTAAACTCCATTTGCCACCTCTCAGCCCAGCTCTGCAGCTTATCTATGTCCCTCTGTAACCTGCAACATCCTTCCACACTGTCTACAACTCCACCGACTTTAGTGTCGTCTGCAAATTTACTCACCTAACCTTCTGTGCCCTCCTCTAGGTCATTTATAAAAATGACAAACAGCCACATGCCCCAGAACAGATCCTTGTGGTACGCCACTCGTAACTGAACTCCATTCTGAACATTTGCCATCAACCATCACCCTCTGTCTTCTTTCAACTAGCCAATTTCTGATCCACATCTCTAAATCACCCTCAATCCCCAGCCTCCGTATTTTCTGCAATAGCCGACCGTGGGGAACCTTATCAAACGCTTTACTGAAATACATATACACCACATCAACTGCTCTACCCTCATCTACCTGTTCAGTCACCTTCTCAAAGAACTCGATAAGGTTTGTGAGGCATGACCTACCCTTCACAAAACCATGCTGACTATCCCTAATCATATTATTCTTATCTAGATGATTATAAATCGTATCTCTTATAATCCTCTCCAAGACGTTACCCACCACAGACGTGAGGCTCACCGGCCTATAGTTACCGGGGTTATCTCTACTCCCCTTCTTGAACAAAGGGACCACATTTGCTATCCTCCAGTCTTCTGGCACTATTCCTGTAGCCAATGATGACATAAAAATCAAAGCCAAAGGCTCAGCAATCTCTTCCCTGGCTTCCCAGAGAATCCTAAGATAAATCCCATCAGGCCCCGGGGACTTATCTATTTTCACCTTGTCCAGAATTGCCAACACTTCTTCCCCACGCATCTCAATGCCATCTATTCTAATAGCCTGGGTCTCAGCATTCTCCTCCACAACATTATCTTTTTCCTGAGTGAATACTGACGAAAAGTATTCATTTAGTATCTCGCTTATCTCCTCAGCCTCCACACACAACTTCCCACCACTGTCCTTGACTGGCCCTACTCTTACCCTAGTCATTCTTTTATTCCTGACATACCTATAGAAAGCTTTTGGGTTTTCCTTGATCCTACCTGCCAAAGACTTCTCATGTCCCCTCCTTGCTCGTCTTAGCTCTCTCTTTAGATCCTTCCTCGCTTCCTTGTAACTATCAAGAGCCCCAACTGAAACTTCACGCCTCATCTTCACATAGGCCTCCTTCTTCCTCTTAACAAGAGATTCCACTTCTTTGGTAAACCACGGTTGCCTCGCTCGACCCCTTGCTCCCTGCCTGACTGGTACGTACTTATCAAGAACACGCAATAGCTGTTCCTTGAACAAGCTCCACATATCCAGTGTGCCCAATCCTTGCAGCCTACTTCTCCAACCTACACATCCTAAGTCATGTCTAATGGCATCATAATTGCCCTTCCCCCAGCTATAACTCTTGCCCTGCGGGGTATACTTATCCCTTTCCATCACTAATGTAAAGGTCACCAAATTGTGGTCACTGTTTCCAAAGTGCTCACCTACCTCCAGATCTAACACCTGGCCTGGTTCATTACCCAAAACCAAATCCAATGTGGCCTTGCCTCTTGTTGGCCTGTCAACATATTGTGTCAGGAAACCCTCCTGCACACATTGTACAAAGAACGACCCATCTAATGTACTCGAACTATATCTTTTCCAGTCAATATTTGGAAAGTTAAAGTCTCCCATAACAACTACCCTGTTACTTTCGCTCTTTTCCAGAATCATCTTCGCCATCCTTTCCTCTACATCCCTAGAACTATTAGGTGGCCTATAGAAAACTCCCAACAGGGTGACCTCTCCTTTCCTGTTTCTAACCTCAGCCCATACTACCTCGGAAGAAGAGTCCCCATCTAGCATCCTTTCCGCCACCGTAATACTGTCCTTGACTAGCAGCGCCACACCTCCCCTTCTTTTGCCCCCTTCTCTGAGCTTACTAAAACACCTAAACCCCGGAACCTGCAACAACCATTCCTGTCCCTGCTCTATCCATGTCTCTGAAATGGCCACAACATCGAAGTCCCAGGTACCAACCCATGCTGCCAGCTCCCCTACCTTATTTCGTATACTCCTGGCATTGAAGTAGACACACTTCAAACCACCTACCTGAACACTGGCACCCTCCTGCGAAGTCAAATCAGTGCTCCTGACCTCTATACTCTCAATCTCCCGTACCCCTAAACTACAATCCAGGTTCCCATGCCCCTGCTGAATTAGTTTAAACCCCCCCAAAGAGCACAAATAAATCTCCCCCCCAGGATATTGGTGCCTCTCAGATTCAGATGTAGACCATCCTGTCTATAGAGGTCCCACCTTCCCCAGAAAGAGCCCCAGTTATCCAGAAATCTGAATCCCTCCCGCCTGCACCATCCCTGTAGCCACGTGTTTAATTGCTCTCTCTCCCTATTCCTCATCTCACTATCACGTGGCACGGGCAACAACCCAGAGATAACAACTCTGTTTGTTCACGCTCTGAGCTTCTATCCTAGCTCCCTAAAGGCCTGCCTGACATCCTTGTCCCCTTTCCTACCTATGTCGTTAGTGCCAATGTGGACTACAACTTGGGGCTGCTCCCCCTCCCCCTTAAGGACCCGGAAAACAGGATCCAAGACATCACGTACCCTTGCACCTGGGAGGCAACATACCAAACGTGAGTCTCTCTCGCTCCCACAAAATCTCCTATCTGTGCCCCTGACTATTGAGTCCCCAATTACTAATGTTCTACTCCTTTCCCCCCTTCCCTTCTGAGCAACAGGGACAGACTCTGTGCCAGAGGCCCGTACCCCATGGCTTACCCCTGGTAAGTCGCCCCCCCCACAAGTATCCAAAACGGTATACTTGTTACTCAGGGGAACGACCGCAGGGGGTCCCTGCACTGACTGCTTCTTCCCAGTCCCTTTTACAGTTACCCATCTATCTCCAGTCTTTGGTGTAACTACTGCCCTGAAGCTCCTATCTATGACCCCCTCTGCCTCCCGAATGATCCGAAGTTCATCCAGCTCAAGCTCCAGGTCCCTAACACGGTTTTTGAGGAGCTGGAGTTGGGTGCACTTCCCACAGATGAAATCAGCAGGGACACTGACGGTGTCCCTCACCTCAAACATTCTGTAGGAGGAGCATTGTACTGCCTTCCCTGACATCACCTCTAGATTTAAAAAAAACAAGAAAAAGAAAAATAAAGGAAGAGTTTACCTGATATTCCCTCAAACCCTGCTCCCACAGTTGACAACAGCCCCTCCACAAACCACCTTCAAATTAGGCTGACCGCACTGCACGTATGCAAATTTCCCCAGAACAGCTGATCAGTAGCTCTGCTCTGCTGCCCTCTGCTGGATGCTTGCCTTCACTCAAACTCCTTGGGTCTCCTTCTCAGGTACACCTTCAAATTAGGCTGACCGCACTGCACGTATGCAAATTTCCCCAGAACAGCTGATCAGTAGCTCTGCTCTGCTGCCCTCTGCTGGATGCTTGCCTTCACTCAAACTCCTTGGGTCTCCTTCGCAGGTACACCTTCAAATTAGGCTGACCGCACTGCACGTATGCAAATTTCCCCAGAACAGCTGATCAGGAGCTCTGCTCTGCTGCCCTCTGTTCTGTTGCCATACCAGGCAACATCCTAGTAAATCTCCTCTAGAACATAGAACATAGAACATAGAACTGTACAGTACAGAATAGAACAGTACAGCACAGAACAGGCCCTTCGGCCCTCGATGTTGTGCCGAGCAATGATCACCCTACTCAAACCCACGTATCCACCCAATACCCGTAACCCAACAACCCCCCCAACCTTAACCTTACTTTTTAGGACACTGCGGGAAATTTACCATGGCCAATCCGCCTAACCCGCACATCTTTGGACTGTGGGAGGAAACCGGAGCACCTGGAGGAAACCCACGCACACACCGGGAGGACGTGCAGACTCCGCACAGACAGTGACCCAGCCGGGAACCGAACCTGGGACCCTGGAGCTGTGAAGCATTTATGCTAACCACCATGCTACCGTGCTGCCCTAACTCTGAACGCTGCTCTGAACCCTTTCCAAAGCTTCCACATCCTTCCTATAATGTGGTGACCAGAACTGCACGCAGTACTCCAGGTGTGGCCACACCAGAGTTTTGTACAGCTGCAGCATGACCTTGTGGCTCCGAAACACAATCCCCCTACTGATAAAGGCTAGCACACCATATGCCTTCTTAACAGCCCTATTAACCTGGGTGGCAACTTTCAGGGATTTATGTACCTGGATGCCGAGATCTCTCTGTTCATCTACACTACCAAGAATCTTGCCATTAGCCCAGTACTCTGCATTCCTGTTACTCCTTCCAAAGTGAACCACCTCACACTTTTCCGCATTGAACTTCATCTGCCACCTCTCAGCCCAGCTCTGCAGCTTATCTATATCCCTCTGTAACCTATAACATCCTTCAGCACTATCCACAACTCCACCGACCTTTGTGTCATCTGCAAATTTACTAACCCATCTTTCTACACCCTCTTCCAGGTCATTTATAAAAATGACAAACAGCAGTGGCCCAAAAACAGATCCTTGCGGTACACCACTGGTAACTGAACTCCAGGATGAACATTTGCCATCAACCACCACCCTCTGTCTTCTTTCAGCTAGCCAATTACTGATCCAAACCGCTAAATCACCTTCACTCCCATACTTCCGTATTTTCTGCAATAGCCTACCGTGGGGAACCTTATCAAACGCCTCACTGAAATCCATATACACCACATCAACCGCTTTACCCTCATCCACCTGTTTGGTCACCTTCTCAAAAAAGTCAATAAGGTTTGTGAGTCATGACCTACCCTTCACAAAACCGTGTTGAGTATCGCTAATCAACTTGTTCTTTTCAAGATGATTATAAATCCTATCTCTTATAACCTTTTCCAACATTTTACCCACAACCAAAGTAAGGCTCACAGGTCTATAATTACCAGGGTTGTCTCTACTCCCCTTCTTGAACAAGGGGACAACATTTGCTATCCTCCAGTCTTCCGGCACTATTCCTGTCGACAAAGACGACATAAAGATCAAGGACAAAGGCTCTGCAATCTCCTCCCTGGCTTCCCAGAGAATCCTAGGATAAATCCCATCTGGCCCAGGGGACTTATCTATTTTTACACTTTCCAAAATTGCTAACACCTCCTCCTTGTGAACCTCAATCCCATCTAGCCTGGTCGACTGTACCTGAATATTCTCCTCAACCACATTGTCTTTCTCCAGTGTAAACACTGACGAAAAATATCCATTTAACGCTTCCCCTATCTCCTCTGATTCCACGCACAACTTTCCACTACTATCCTTGATTGGCCCTAATCTTACTCTAGTCATTCTTTTGTTCCTGATATACCTATAGAAAGTGTTAAGGTTTTCCTTGATCCTATCCGTCAACGATTTTTCGTGTCCTCTCCTCGCTCTTCTTAACTCTCCCTTTAGGTCCTTCCTGGCTAACTTGTAACTCTCAAGTGCCCTAACTGAGCCTTCATGTCTCATCCTAACATAAGCCTTCTTCTTCCTCTTGACAAGTACTTCAACTTCCTTAGTAAACCACGGTTCCCTTGCTCGACAACTTCCTCCCTGCCTGACAGGTACATACTTATCAAGGACACGCAGTAGCTGTTCCTTGAAAAAGCTCCACATTTTGATTGTATCCATCCCCTGCAGTTTCCTTCCCCATCCTATACATCCTAAATCTTGCCGAATAGCATCATAATTGCCTTTCCCCCAGCTATAATTCTTGCCTTGCGGTATATACCTATCCCTGCCCATCGCTAAAGTAAACATAACCGAATTGTGATCACTATCACCAAAGTGCTCACCTACATCTAAATCTAACACCTGGCCGGGTTCATTACCCAGTACCAAATCCAATGTGGCATCGCCCCTTGTTGGCCTGTCTACATACTGTGTCAGAAAACCCTCCTGCACACACTGCACAAAAACTGACCCATCTATAGTACTCGAACTATAGTATTTCCAGTCAATATTTGGAAAGTTAAAGTCCCCCATAACAACTACCCTGTTACTCTCGCTCCTGTCGAGAATCATCTTTGCTATCCTTTCCTCTACATCTCTGGAACTATTCGGAGGTCTATAGACAACTCCCGACAGGGTGACCTCTCCTCTCCTGTTCCTAACCTCGGCCCATACTACCTCAGTAGACGAGTCCTCAAACATCCTTTCTGCCGCTGTAATACTTTCCTTGATTAACAATGCCATACCCCCCC
The DNA here is from genome assembly GCF_902713615.1 of Scyliorhinus canicula. Lineage (NCBI taxonomy): Eukaryota > Metazoa > Chordata > Chondrichthyes > Carcharhiniformes > Scyliorhinidae > Scyliorhinus > Scyliorhinus canicula. The sequence continues at coordinate 191,171,437 of NC_052149.1, read as the reverse complement.
CCCCCCCCCCTCTTTTACCATCTCTGTTCTTACAGAAACATCTAAATCCTGGAACCTGCAACAACCATTCCTGCACTACCCATGTCTCCGAAATCGCCACAACATCGAGATCCCAGGTACCAACCCATGCTGCAAGCTCACCCACCTTATTCCGGATGCTCCTGGCGTTGAAGTAGACACACTTCAAACCAGCATCTTGCTTGCCGGTGCCCTCTTTTGAACTTTTAACCCTATCCCTGACCTCACTACTCTCAACATCCTGTACACTGGGACTACAATTTAGGTTCTCATCCCCCTGCTGAATTAGTCTAAACCCCCCCGAAGAGCACTAGCAAATCTCCCCCCCAGGATATTGGTACCCCTCTGGTTCAGGTGAAGACCATCCTGTTTGTAAAGGTCCCACCTACCCCAGAATGAGCCCCAATTATCCAGGAAACCAAAACCCTCCCTCCTGCACCATCCCTGTAGCCACGTGTTCAACTCCTCTCTCTCCTTATTTCTCACTTCGCTAGCACATGGCACGGGTAACAACCCAGAGATAACAACTCTGTTTGTTCTAGCTCTCAGCTTCCACCCTAGCTCCCTGAATTTCTGTCTCAAATCCCCATCTCTCTTCCTACCTATGTCGTTGGTACCTATGTGGACCATGACTTAGGGCTGCTCCCCCTCCCCATTAAGGATCCCAAAAACACGATCAGAGACATCACGAACCCTGGCACCTGGGAGGCAACACACCAACCGTGAGTCTCTTTCGTTCCTAACGGGAGAAGGTGGAAGAGAGTATGTCTGGTGGGTGGGGTCCTTAATTATGCTGGCTGCCTTTCTGAGGCAGCGGGAACTATACATAGAGTCAATGGATGGGAGGCTGGTTTGCGTGATGGATTATGATACATTCTCTACCTTTTGTAGTTTCCTGTAGTCTTGGGTAGAGCAGGCTCCATACCAAGCTGTGATACAACCAGAAAGAATGCTTTCTATGGTGCATCTGTAGAAGTTGGTGAGGGTCGTAGCTGACATGCCAAATTTCCTCAGTCTTCTAAGAAAGTAGAGTCGTTGGTGGGCTTTCTTAACTATAGTGTCGGCATGGGGGGACCAAGACAGACTGTTGGTGATCTGTACACCTAAAAGCTTGAAGCTCTCGACCCTTTCTACTTCATTCCCATTGATGTAGACGGGGCATGTTCTCCACTATGCTTCATGAAGTCGATGATAATCTCCTCATTCTTATCTCTTTTAAGCAACAGGGAAATTGATGCCTGCTCCAAAGTTTGTGGCATCACCCGCTTACCTATTGCCTCCTCAAACATCCCCACCGTCAGCGGTACTAGCTTATCTTTGAGTTTTTTATAATATTCCACCGGAAACCCATCCTGCCCTGCCACCTTCCCCGACTGCATCCTCCCAATCGCATCTTTTATCTCCGGCTCCACTATCGCTCCTTCGAATGTAGCCCTGTCCCCCTCCCGTAACCTCGGGTACTCCAGCCCGTCTAGAAATTCCTGCATTTCCCGGCCTCCCCCAGGTGGCTCTGACCTGTACAATCTCTCATAGAATTCCTTAAAGACCTTTTTAATCTGATCTGGAGCTACCACCAACTTCCCTGCCTTGTTCCGCAAGTGGACAATTTTCCCTCCTGAGCTGACCCGCCTTCTTTCCATGCTCATAAACTGCACCCCTTGCTGGCCTCAATTGGCGACTTACCATCCTGGTAGATAGTCGATCAAAGCTTGCCTGAGGTTTATTCCTCTTTTCCAACTTTGCTGGGCCCCCATCTTTTGCATACCTCCTATCTACCTCCAGCATCTCATCTATTACCCTCTGACGCTCCAATCTCTCCTCTTTGTCTAGTCTAGCCTTGAACGCGATCACCTCACCACCACCTTTAAAGCCTCCCACGACAACTGCCTTCAGCACCTCACCCGTGCAGTTGAAACCTACATATTACTCGATTACTTTTTCAATTTTGTCACAGAACCCTTGGTCCCCCAACAGTCCCACGTCTAACTTCCACCCTGCTCTCTGGACCACCCCCTTCTCGTACCATATCCACCCAATGCGGAGCATGATCTGATATTGCAATTGCTGAGTACCCCGACCCTTTAACCTCCAGCCAGCAGCGCCTTCCCCACCATGAAAATGTCGATCCGCGAGTACGCCTTCTGGACCGCTGTAAAAATGAGTACTCCTGCTCCCTTGGGTGCAGAAACCTCCAAGGGTCCATCCCTCCCATTTCCACCATTAGCCCAGCCAACGCATTCCCCCCCCCCCCCCCCCCCCCCCACTCACCCACCCCACAGGACCAGCGAATGCGGCTGTGACCTGTCCAACCTTGGCTCATGCACCAAGTTCCCTTCCCCCCTTCACTATCAGTTTGTGTGTCCAAGTCGAGGATGGCCCCACACACCTTCTTCGCGAATCCCACATCGTGCCAATTGGGACCATGTACACTTACCAGCACCACTAGCCTCCCCTCCAGTGCCCCTGTCACAATCAATCCCTACACCCCTGATCCACAAGCACCTTCTCCATCTGGAACCGTACCCTTTTGCTGACCATTACCGCTACCCCTCGAGCCCTTCTGTCAAATCCAGTGAAACACCTGACAGTCTCACTTGATCCTTCACCCTCAAGTGAGTCTCCTGCAGCATTGCTACATCGGCCTTCAAACCTTTAAGATGCGCAAGCACCCTTGACCTCTTCACTGGGCCTCCCAACCGCCTCACGTTCCACGTGACTATCCTAACTGGGGGTCTCTCACCCCCCCCTTCTTATCCACCATCATCATACCACCGGGCCCTGCCCCATGAGCCTTACCCGTCCCTATCCATTATTAACATTAAACCCCCTTCCCCCTCCCAGAATCCCCCCTGCATTTCCCCTCGAAAAAATAGAGATATCACAATTTCTGTGCCTGGGAAGCATGTTGTCAGATGATGGTTATTGCCATAAAGAAATCCAAGCTAGAATAGCAATTGTAAAGAATTAATGCATAAAGAATTGCTCAGTTTTGGAATAAATAGAGATCTTAAGAAAATCATTATAATGACTGTGATTTTGAGTGTCTTGGTGCATAGGCAGAAACATCGACCTTAAAGAAAAGTTGACATCAAAAGACTGGAGAGGTGCGAAATGTGGTTCTGGAGAAGGATGGAGTGGGTCAGCTGGAGAACAAAGATATTTTCAGCCTTGTGGATCAGGACAGATTGTAATTGAATATCATCAAGAAAAGACAACAAGACTGGATTGACTAAAAGCAAATTACTGCGGATGCTGGAATCTGAAACCAAAGAGAAAATGCTGGAAAATCTCAGCAGGTCTGGCAGCATCTGTAAGGAGAGAAAAGAGCTAACATTTCAAGCCCAGATGACCCATTGTCAAAGCTAAAAGACAGAGAAAGTGGAAAATATTTATACTGTGGGGTGAGAGAATGAAAGACGAGTCATAGCCACAGAATCCAAGGGAACAGGGGGCTAATAGCTACAGAAACCAAGGGAAAGAGTGCTAATGGCAGTCCCCAGAGAGAACAAAAGGTAGATGTGGGGGGAGGGAAAGGGGGAAGCAAAGGGGAGAAAAGTTAAGGAACGGGGGATAAGATGGAGACGGGGGGGGGGGGGGGGGGTTAAATATATATAAAGAAAGACAAGAAAGACAGAAATGGTAAAAAAGTATTAAAATGAAATGGGATGAAAAGAAATGGGCCGAGGTGGGGTAGAGCTAATCATCTGAAGTTGTTGAATTCGATGTTGAGACTGGAAGGCAGTAGCGTGCCGAACGGAAGATGAAATGCTGTTTCTCCAGTTTGCGTTGAGCATCACTGGAACATTGCAGCAGGCCAAGAACAGACATGTGGGCATGGGAGCAGGGTCTTGTGTTGAAATGGCAAGCAACGGGAGGGTCAGGGTCCTGAATGCGCACAGACCAAAGATGCTCAGCAAAGCGATCACCCAGTCTGCGTTTGGTCTCTCCGATATAGAGGAGACCACATTGGGAGCAGAGAATGCAAGAGACCAAATTGGAAGAGATGCAAGTGAAATACTGCTTAACCTGGAATGAGTGTTTTGGGCCTGGAATGTTAAGCATGGAAGAGGTAAAGGGGCAGGTGTTACGCCTTCTGCGATTGCATGGGAAAGGGCCATGGGTGATGGGAGAGGTGCTGGGTATGGTGGAGGAGTGGACTAGATTATCTCGGAGGGAACGCTCTCTGCGGAATGCTGACCGAGTGAAGGGAAGATGTGTTTGGTGGTGGCATCACGCTGGAGTTGGCAAAAATGGGGGAGGATTATGCTTTGCATACAGAGGCTGGTGTGGTGAAATATGAGAGCAAGGGGGACTCTATCCTTGTTCTGGGAGGGAGGGGAAGGGGCGAGGGTAGTGGCGCGAGAGATGGACCGCACACCCTTTGCTTCCCCCTCCCCCAACATCTACATCAGCAACTGTAGGTGGGAAATCACGGTGACGAAGAAGGAACACATTTTCGAAGCCCCATTTTGGAAGGTGGCATCGTCGGAACGAATGCGACAGAGGCGAAGGAGCTGAGAAAATGGGATGGAGTCCTTACAGGGTGTAGGGTGCGAAGAGCTGTAGTCAAAATAGCTGTGGGAGTCAGTGGGCTTGCAGTGGATATTAGTAGATAGTCTATTGCTGGAAATGGAGAGAGAAAGGTCAAGGAAGGGAAATGTCTGAGATTGGATTGGTCATATTCTAAGGTATGAGAACTTGTTGAAGGAGGTGATTGAAGAAAGATTCAAACAAAATAATATTTTGTTTGAAACAGCCAGGTGATTTTTGTTTGAGGGTACTTTCTGAGATTTTCTCAAGGTCTACTTTTTGATTTCCAGGGGCTCATTAACTCCATTATTAGGTGATGCAGTCACATAGTAAAATTACCTTTTGTATTTGTGTTGAATTTTTTTCAGGGTTTCCTTCATAAGGTAAAATAAATACTAAATAGAAAGACTCCATAGTATACAACACCTGATCCAATCTCAAGCCAGGGATCAATCAGATCAAACTGCTGTGCTAAGCATGTGACAATATTATAGAGTCATGTCCCAATGCTTATCTTGAATTACCCTTGAGAAGCTGGTGGCGAGCCAACTTTTTCATATCATTGAGTGGCTTGCTAGGTCATTTCAAGGAGAATTTAAGAGTCAAACACTGGGTGGAACTTTCTGACTCTTCCCGCCAGTGGGATCTTGATGTCAACCCCCCCCCCCCTCCCCCCACCACCCCACAGTGGGTTCCCTGACGGCGGGACAGGGGAATCACGCAAAACGCCGTGGACATCGGGGGGACTGCAATATCCTGCTGGGTGGTGAGCTGCTTCTGCTGCCAGAAAACATGCCGCTGGGGGGGGGGGGGGGGGGGGGTGGGGGGGGGGGGGGGTGGGGGGGTGGGTGGGGGGGGGGGGGGTGGGTGTGGGGGGGGGTGTGTGGGGGGTGTGTGGGGGGGAGGGGGGTGTGGGGGGGGGAGGGGGGTGGGGGGGGGGTGTGGTGGGGGGGGTGGGGGGGTGGGTGGGGGTGGGGGGGGGGTTGGGGGGGGTTGGGGGTGGGGATTGGGGGGGGTGGGGGTTGGGGGGGGTGGGGGTTGGGGGGGTTGGGGGGGGTGGGGGGGGTGGGGGGGTTGGGGGGTGGGGGGGGGTGGGGGGTGGGGGGGGTGGGGGGGGTGGGGAGGGGGTGGGGGGGGTGGGGGGGTGGGGTGGGTGGATGGGTGGGTGGGGGGGAATCCCACCTGATGACTTATCAGACCAGGTGAGGATAATTTCATTCCTTGAAGGACATTGGATCAAATGTTCTTTTTTCTTTACAACAGTCCAGTTTATTTAATTATCTGAGTTCCCTTGTGGGAAAGGGATGTCTGTTGATCTTAATTCTGGCCATTGGATTACTGGTTGAGTAAAGTGATCACTCTGCAACTCTCCCCATCAGCACTAAACTAGTGTCAAACATAAAAGTATATTGACTTCACCACTCCAAGGCATGTGTCCTGATATCCATTTATTTCAATGCCTTTATTGCAACAGGACCCAGAAGCCATTTGTTCTTCAGTAATCCCCCAAACATAGGCTGCGTTCCCTAGAGTCAGCATGAGGCAGTTCTGACACCAGTTACAGAGCACAGTACGGCTCGAAGTTGAGCTGACCCTTGAGCACAATGTGGCAAGGCATTTTGCAGGCGGAGTCTTGCTTCCATTCACTTTGGACGCAAAGTGAACCATATACAGTGAGAAATGATAACAACACTTGTAAATGCAAATAGATCATTAACAGCAACATAACGAAGGCCAGTAATAAATTTTGAGGCAAAAATACTTCAAAAATATAACAGAGGTATAAGTAAAGGACTGTGATGTGGGTACTTTACTCATACATGCTCTAAGTCTTCATGGTTCTCCTCCTTCCCATCTGCAGCTCGGGCTTGTAGCGGCTGCCAGTACCGTAATATTGCCATGTGTACCAGGAACTGGGCCTCGTGCCCCAGGAACTGGGCCTCATGCCCCAGGAACTGGACCTCGTGTACCAGGAACTAGGCCTCGTGTACCAGGAACTGGGCCTTGTGTACCAGGAACTGGATGTCGTGCGCCAGGAACTGGGCCTCCTGCCCCAGGAATGGGGCCTCGTGCCCCAGGAACGGGGCCTCGTGTATCAGGAACAGGGCCTCATGTACCAGGAACTGGACCTCGTGCGCCAGGAACTGGACCTCGTGCCCCAGGAACTGGGCCTCGTGCCCCAGGAACTGGACCTCGTGCCCCAGGAACTGGACCTCGTGCGCCAGGAACTGGACCTCGTGTACCAGGAACTGGACCTCGTGCGCCTGGAACTGGACCTCGTGCCCCAGGAACTGGGCCTCGTGTACCAGGAACTGGGCCTCATGTACCAGGAACTGGGCCTCATGTACCAAGAACTGGACCTCGTGCCCCAGGAACTGGGCCTCGTGTACCAGGAACGGGGCCTCATGTACCAGGAACTGGACCTCGTGCCCCAGTAACTGGGCCTCATGTACCAGGAACTGGACCTCGTGTACCAGGAACTGGACCTCGTGCGCCTGGAACTGGACCTCGTGCCCCAGGAACTGGGCCTCGTGTACCAGGAACTGGGCCTCATGTACCAGGAACTGGGCCTCATGTACCAAGAACTGGACCTCGTGCCCCAGGAACTGGGCCTCGTGTACCAGGAACGGGGCCTCATGTACCAGGAACTGGACCTCGTGCCCCAGTAACTGGGCCTCATGTACCAGGAACTGGACCTCGTGCGCCAGGAACTGGACCTCGTGCGCCTGGAACTGGACCTCATGCGCCTGGAACTGGACCTCATGCCCCAGGAACTGGGCCTCGTGCCCCAGGAACGGGGCCTTGTGTACCAGGAACGGGGCCTCGTGAAAATGAGCAGAGGCTCTGCCTTTCACCTCCAGCCCCATTAATTTCTCCACTATTATCTCTTTACTTTCATGATTTCTTTCAATTCCTTGGGCTGAATTCTCCGCTCCCCGATGGCGAAATCCCGTTCGGCGACGGGGCGGAGAATCCGTTTTGGCGCCGAAATTGGGAGCGGAGCCGGTTTTTCCATTCTCCGCCCACTGAAAATCGGTGTGTTCGAGGAGTACCCTGCGCCGAGTATCCACCGCCCTAGGCCATTGCCTGTGGCCCGCCCTGCGATGCTTCGTTGCCGACCGGCCGAATTCCCGATGCCGTGATTTACGTGTGCTGACTCCATCCGGGATCCTCGCATGGTGGCTGCGGACACAGTCCAGGGCCGCCATAGTCGGGGGGAGGGTCGATTTGCGGGCAGGGAGGGCTTCATTCGGGGCTGGGAACAATGTGGGCGGGCAGTCCAGAGCACGTGAGCGGCCGATGCGGGGCACTATTGATGCGACCACCAATTCACACGAGACGATTAGTAGAAGTGAACAGTGGTTTTAATAAGCTAGATCTGTGCCTGCCTGCGACTGCTCTGTACTGAGAGCCGCCTACAGGCTGCAGATCTATATACCACCCCCCAGGGGGCGGAGCCACAGGCAGAGCCCACAAGGGCATCAACATAATACAACACAATACAGTGGTGAATTGTAGTAGCAATACGTTCACCACAACTCCTTTGGCGGTCCAGGTCCGCGGGCTGACCCATGGAGCCATGGAGCACGTGCGGCCACTGCAGGCTGCCGCTGTGTGTATGCGCGGCTTCTGAACCGGAAGTGCTGGGGGCCGTATTGGCAGCTACAGCTGCGAGCTCTATGCCGGCTCCCTGCTAGCCCCAGCGGGGAATCGGTGGCCTTTTGACGCCAGTTTTCCTGGCGTAAAAGACCACTGTTTTCATGACGGCGTCAGCACTTAGTCTCAAAATCGGAGAATCCAGCCCCTTATTCTTATTAGAACCTTGTTGCCCCTTCAATTCCAGAATGCGGCACACATTCTCATTTTAATATTTAAAACCTGCTACTTGCGAGCAAATTGGTCGTCCAGCCCCACTCCCCTGCATCCTGTTAAAATCAGACATGGATGGGTTTGAGGCGGTTTCAGATTTATTTGCATTTTAACCTCTGAAATGACGCCAACCCACCTGTTTTTGGGAAGTTACAATTAAGCTCATTGTAACAATGTAAACTCAACTTCATCAGTTGGGCAAACGCCACCTAGTGGAGACATTATGCAGTGTCAGCCAAACAGAAAACCTCTGTGTTCATTGGCTTCTTTTAATAAAGTAAGAAGTCTTACAACACCAGGTTAAAGTCCAACATGTTTGTTTCAAATACTAGCTTTGGGAGCACTGCTCCTTCTTAATTCACCTGAGGAAGGAGCAGTGCTCCGAAAGCTAGTATTTGAAACAAACATGTTGGACTTTAACCTGGTGTTGTAAGACTTCTTACTGTGCTCACCCCAGTCCAACGCCGGCATCTCCACAACCTGTTTTAATAAAAACATTGATCAGGTTCAATCAGAAAACTTTACATGCATGCTCTTTGCTAATTATACATCTAGATATTTGAATTTCCAAATCATTCATTTCTGAGTAATTTCCCAACATTCTTCTTCTGAAGATCGGGCATGGAAAAAATTGTGAATATTCGAAATGTGACTTTGGGAAAGAATCAAATAGTTAAAACATTGTGGGCTGATCAAATGACTACGCTACCATTCAGCTCTGGTCTCCACAAACAGGGACCAGATGGAACAGCACTCATGGGGGGTCTCCCAGAGAATCGGAGGCACCCAGGTGCATGCCCTATGGGCAGGGAGGTACCCTGGCCCTGCTGGTGCCACCCAGGAACCCTGGCACTGCCAGCCGCACACCCTGGCAGTGCCACCTGGGTCCAAGCCTGGCACTGTAAAGATGCCCAGGTGGCCCTGTCAGTAGGCAGGGGCACTGCAAGGCTACCAGATGACACTGCTAAAGTGTCCAGCTGGCATTTTATGAGTGGCGGCAATCGTGACACGGCTTTCTGATCGGGCGAGCGAGCGAAGCTCCTCAATGCAGAGAACGGGGCTATGTGCAGCTTCAGCTGGGTGTTCCCGCTGAGCACCCCACCCCTGTCTAACGTGAGTGCCGTTTGATAGCGCTGTGTTTCTCAGCACTGTGAGTGCCGTTTGATAGCGCTGTGTTTCTCAGCACTGTGAGTGCCGTTTGATAGCGCTGTGTTTCTCAGCACTGTGAGTGCCGTTTGATAGCGCTGTGTTTCTCAGCGCTGTGAGTGCCGTTTGATAGCGCTGTGTTTCTCAGCACTGTGAGTGCCGTTTGATAGCGCTGTGTTTCTCAGCACTGTGAGTGCCGTTTGATAGCGCTGTGTTTCTCAGCGCTGTGAGTGCCGTTTGATAGCGCTGTGTTTCTCAGCACTGTGAGTGCCGTTTGATAGCGCTGTGTTTCTCAGCACTGTGAGTGCCGTTTGATAGCGCTGTGTTTCTCAGCGCTGTGAGTGCCGTTTGATAGCGCTGTGTTTCTCAGCACTGTGAGTGCCGTTTGATAGCGCTGTGTTTCTCAGCACTGTGAGTGCCGTTTGATAGCGCTGTGTTTCTCAGCGCTGTGAGTGCCGTTTGATAGCGCTGTGTTTCTCAGCACTGTGAGTGCCGTTTGATAGCGCTGTGTTTCTCAGCACTGTGAGTGCCGTTTGATAGCGCTGTGTTTCTCAGCGCTGTGAGTGCCGTTTGATAGCGCTGTGTTTCTCAGCACTGTGAGTGCCGTTTGATAGCGCTGTGTTTCTCAGCACTGTGAGTGCCGTTTGATAGCGCTGTGTTTCTCAGCACTGTGAGTGCCGTTTGATAGCGCTGTGTTTCTCAGCGCTGTGAGTGCCGTTTGATAGCGCTGTGTTTCTCAGCACTGTGAGTGCCGTTTGATAGCGCTGTGTTTCTCAGCACTGTGAGTGCCGTTTGATAGCGCTGTGTTTCTCAGCACTGTGAGTGCCGGGAAACACACAACTAAATGTACTCGGGACTTTCTTCCCATTTAGTTAAATCGTACCCTGAGAAACATCGTATTATTGAACACATTGGAGTTCTTCCTAAAGCCACGGCAGGTTTTTTTTTCTGTCAGAATAACTTTTGTTGTCAAAGAGATGCACAATCATTCTTTAGTCCATTGCTAAGTCCTCCTCAACAGCGGACAGTTTCTGCCTCTCTGCAGAACGCCAATTTCTCTACTTCATTCGTGTGTTCGACACAACTGGTAGCTCAATCATTCTTCGGTGTCCAGAGAATTCCCAATAATGGCTCTGGTGAATTATACCTTTGCTCTGATTTCTGCTTCAACGCACCGTGGTGACTCTTGCAGATGATACAAGGATGTCCGACATAAACATCTCCCATTTCCAGTGATGAATTGGTGCCCAGGACCTTCATAATTTCTTTCTGGTGGGATGGTAACACATGGATGTCATCTGGGCCTCCATCTCCAACCCATTGTTTGTTGGCATTGTGAGCACCCTTCTGCATGAGATGGGTTCAGTTTCATTGCACCATCACATACTTCTTCAGGCTTTGTTAGGATCAAGATGTTTTTTATTAATAAAGAGTAACTTGGTACAGGAGGTTTTGCAGCACTAGTCCTTACATGCTTACTACATGGCTGCTGATGTATTCTGCCCAAGAGAGGACACCCTCTAGGGTGATCACTCACTCTTGGTTCCCATTGGTCTCTCAAGTCAGGTGACCCTCTATTACATTGCTTTGTAAAATCCTTCACTTCTTGAAATGCAAGCATGCCTACCTTAAGAGAACGTTGAAAGGACAGTCCCCCCCCCCCCCCCTCCCCAATTTATTCATAGAATGTGGGTGGTACTGATAAGGCCTTCATTATTGCCATTGAGCAATTGGTGGTGAGCCATGTGTTGTAGGTACTCTCAAAGTGCTTTTAGGTAGGGAATTTCAGCATTTTGACCCAGAGATGATGAAAGAACAGTGATATAATTACAAATAAAGACGATGTGTGGTTTGGAGGGGAACCTGCAGGTGGTGGTGTTCCCATGTCCTTGCTGCACTTGCCCCTCTATATGGTAGCAGTTGTGAGTGTGGGAGGTGCTGTTGAAAAAGCCTTGGCAATTTGCTGCACTGCATTTTGTAGATAGTGCACACTGCTTCCACTCTGTGTGAATGGTAGAGGGAGTGAATGTTTAAGGTGGTGGTCAGGTGCTTCCTTCTGTGTGGTGTAGAGCTTCTTGAGTATTGTTGGAACTGCACTCACCCACGCAAGTAGAGAATATTCCATCACACTTCTGACTTGTGTTTTGGATACAGACTTTATGGAGTTAGGAGCTGAGTTATTTGCTGAAGATTGTCCAACCTCTGACCTGGTCGTGTAGCCACCGTATTTATAGCCTGTCTACTTAAGTTTCTAGTCAACGTTGACCCCAACTGGATGTTGATGGTGGGTGATTTGGCAATGTAATGTAATTCAATGTTACGAGGTGGTCATTAATGGGCGACAAGGTAGCACAGTGGTTAGCACTGTTGCTTCACAGCACTAGGGACCCGGGTTCGATTCCTGGCTTTGGATAGTGCGGAGTCTCCACGTTCACTCAGTGTCTACGTGGATATCTTTCGGGTGCTCCGGTTTCTTTCCACAAAACCCGAAAGACGTGCTTGTTTGGTGAATTGGACACTGAATTCTCCCTCAGTGTACCCGAACAGGCGATGGAGTGTGGCGACTAGGAGATTTTCAGTTACTTAATTGCAGAGTTAATGTAAACCCACTTGCGACATTAATAAAGATTAGCATCGACTCTCTCTTGTTGGATGACGTTACGATCCAGTTGGGACTGTTAGCATTTAAAGAGAAATCTGAACTCCTTGCTTTAACCAACAATACAATGCCGTACAATTTCACATTTTTAAGCAAACACACCAACTTTATTGTATCTAAAAGACTTAAACCAAACAAGTACCATTAACTTAACAATATGGCCTATTACAGCACATGTTAATCACCCAGGTTTACTTCTTATTTACCCCAAGAATTCTCTTGTATGAAACCTCAATCTTAGTTATTTACTTCATTTGCAACCACCCATAGATATGCCTAAAATAGGTGGGATAGTAAGTTGCAATGAGGAAATTAGAAATTTACAATGGAGATAGATAGGTCAGGTGAGTGGGCAAAAATTTGGCAGATGGAGTTTAACGAGGATAAGTGTGAAGTTATCCATTTTGGTCAAAAAAATGGAAGGCTAAATGGAGAGGCACTTCAGAGAGCTTTGGTGCAGAGGGATCTGTGTGTCCTCGTGCATGAATTTCAAAACCAGTATGCAGGTCAGCAGGGAAAAAGGAAGGCAAATGGAATTTGGGCTTTTACAGCTAAAGGGATAGAGTATAAAAATAGTGAAGTGTTGCTGCAACTGTGTCAGGGATTAATGAGACTGCACCTGGAATACTGTGCATAGTTTTGGTCCCCTTATTTGAGGAGCAATGTAATTCCATTAGAAGCAGTTCCGAGGAGATTCACTAGATTGATTCCAGAGATGGGTTTTAACTTATGAAGAGAGATTGAGAAGTTCAGGCCTATACTCTTGAGTTTAGAAGAATGAGAGGAGATCGAATTGAGATATATAAGATGATAAAAGGTATTGACAAAGTAGACATAGAGCGGATGTTTCCTCTTGTGGGGCAGTCTAGAATGAGGTCATAGTTTTAGAATAAGGGACAGCAAATTTAAACGAGACGAGGAGAAATTACTTCTCTTGAAGGGTCGTAAATCTTTAGGTTTCCGTAGAGTGCGGTGAATGCCGGAACTTTTAAATTTGAGATGGTGGGTTGAAGGGTTATGGATAACAGGGCAGGAAAGTGGAGTTGAGGCCGAGAGATCAGCCATGATCGGATCAAATGGCAGAGAAGGCTCGAGTGTTTAAATTGCCTATTCCTGCTCCTAGTTCTTATGATTTTATGTCACAGTCCTCAGCAAAATTCTTCTCAGCTCTAACTGATCCCAGAAGTAACACATTCATTCACAATCGCTTGACCAAGGATATCTCAGTCCCTTGTACTGGTTACTTTTCCAATACTTTCAAGCGAATCTACTGGCTGCTTTCTTTGCCACAAGGCTCTGTGGGTTACTATAAATTCTTCCATTTATTTTAAACTAGGCAATCTTCGAACATCTGTTCCCTCACACAATTCAATTGTAGAATAAGCCTCACCCACACTCCACATGGTGAATGATAGCTGTTTTACTCTGCTTAAAGTGTGGGTCTATCTAACTTGTCATTTACTTTGACTATCTTTTCTCAGTGAATTGCACACACCAGTCCCAAGCTGCAACACCTACTCGGATGGCTGTGTGTCCCTTTATTTTCCATTTCCTTTTATATACCCTCAACGAGTTTCAGTCTGCCCAGAAGTTTTTGTTTGCAAACCTTTGGTTCAGTTTTTGTTTCCTTTCTTCAGTTGGTCCATGCATTAAGTTTCTCCATCTACTCTTTTGTAGCTCTATCTCTCCCATTTAGACCTGTTAAGTGCATTAACCCCACGCTGGTTTAAATTGTATTTAACCCATTTTCAACAGTTCCCATTTGAATTCTTAAAACTACAAGTTATATTCTAAAACTAAAAGGCATATTCTAAAATACCATGAACTAGATATTCACAACCATGGTTATTAACTGGCATTTCTATGACAGAAATATCACTTGCCATTGATCAGTCCAAGCTTGAATGTTGTTGGGGTGCTGCATCCTGTGGGCATAGACTGCTTTGGTCATAGATGTGAGAGAGTCATGTGAAAAGCTTCAGATAATCAAGTATACAGTATTTCTTTCTAACTGATAGAATCCAGGGGGTACTACTTGAACATGTATGCCAAGCATGGCACATTTGCCTCTGTGATTTGATGATAATAATTGTTGTTGAAGTCAGACCACCTATCTTGGCTGCCCTTGTCAAAACATTGAACCTCTTTTATTGCAATGGTATTCTGGGGGTCAAGTAATGTTCCAGATTCTTTCTGGGTTATCCCAGCAACACATTTTGCAGTCTCTTTTCTCCACAGCCGCATCTTGGGTGGGATCCTCTCAGCCCGGGGCCGGGTCGGAGAATCGCTGCGACCGGTGCTAATCGCGCCACGCCGCCCCGGCGCAATTCTCCGCAGAGTGGAGAATCGGAGCTGGCTGGGGGCCACTCTATGGGGCCCCCCGGTGATTCCCGGCCAGGGATGGGCTGAGCGGCCGTATCAAAAAGCCTGAGTCCCACCGGCACTGTTCTAGCCTGGCCTTACCCGGCGGGACCTCGGCCTGGAACGGTCCACTGGCGGTCTGTGGGGAAGGGAGGGGTATGACCCCGGGGGGGCCTCTGCTGTGGCCTGGCCCGCGATCAGGGCCTACCTATTGGCAGGCCGGCCTCTCAGGCTGGTGGAGGAGGGAGCCACTGCGCATGCGTGCGTTGGCACCGGTGCCACTGCGCATGCGCGGACACCACGGTGCCCAGTTGACGCCGAGATCGGCAGCTGGAGCGGCGTGGATTGCTCCAGTGCCAAGCCAGATCCCTGTAGGGGCCAGAATTGCTGATCCTGAGGCTATGTTGACACCGTTGGGAAACGCGACTGCGTTTACGACGGCATCAACACACAGCCTCAGGATCAGAGAATCCTTCCCCCATACTCAAAAGGCACTCCATCTGATTATCTGTAAAAATTAGTGACTCCTTCTCTTCTTGCTGTCATTTGCAGTTCAGGAATGAGGATACTCACCTGTAGGTGCATTCTTGGGAGAGACTCGAACTAGGGGACAGATATCATTTGAAAATAAGTAGTCTCCGCTTTAAGACATGGATGTGGAGGATTTCTTCCTCTCTGAGGATAATTAGTCTGCGGAATTCTCCTCCTTGGACAGCAGCGGGGCAGGATCATTGAATATATTCAAGGCGGAGTTAGATAATTTTTAATAGACAAAGGAATCCTGTGTAATAGGGGCAGACAGGAAAGTAGGGTTGAGGTCACAACCAGAACCGGCCATGATCTTATCGAATGGCTTGAGAGGAGGCTCAAAGGGCTGAATGACCCATTCACAAGTCATGTGTTCCCATGTTCTTTAAATTACTTCACGCCATTTTCCTTTATCCCCATAGAGTCCTATTTTCAGGATCCCATTGGACACTTCTGCCATATTATTGGCAGGGCTCCCAAACACCTTCTGCCAGCATTGTTCAAATGATCTGATACCAGAACTTTTAACAAGATGATCTTCATTTTCACCAGGTGTGCTGAAGAATTTCCCCCTCCCTCCCTCCCTCCCTCCCCTCCCACCCTTTCGGAGAGCAGGTCGCTGAACTCGAAATTTCAGGGCCAAGGTTGCTGCTGCTCACTTACACAGCTAGATATTTTCAGAAATGTTTCTGCACTTCAGTTGTTCTCCATTCATGATAACCACCTGAGCATAATCTTCCCAAACTGATTTAGTGATATTTTGGAAACCGGAATGAAATAAAAAATGGAGAGGATGCATTTCAGTATTTGTATCCTGATTATAACTGCTTGCTTCGTTTATTAGAAGTTTAAAACATTCACAACTATGGGTACAAAAATTAGAAAATCGACAACCATTCAGCCAAACTGTTAGAACACAGTATAAATTACACGTAATACATAAATTCTATACACAGATAAATTAGCCAGAATATCAACATTTCCATTAATAATCTCATACAGCAGTATAACAAAGAAATCAATTTTCAAATACCACAGCTGCAATTTCATCTTTTTAACCAAATAAAACATACAGATACAAAACTGTAGAAGGAATCATGCTATTTTGACTCTTTATAGGATGAATTTGACAATAAAACAGATATTCAAGTGAGAAATGTCAGATTGGCAAGTATGTACCAGCACAACGGAGAACTATACACATTTTAAGCCTCATGACACTGGTGAAGCAGTGCGTCCAATTACAGCCAGCAATTTTGCCAAATTCACCACCACCTGGGGGACAGATCGATATCAGCTGTGTACTTATGAGTGGTTTGTGGTTAACCCCATCTGATTATGAAAGTAATTGACATACAATTTACAAAAAACTTGTATGTAAAACAAAGTGCTTGCAGCAAATGGATGCAGGGCACAGATGATCAACATGATATTATATATATATATATATATATATATATGGCATCAGTCATATAGTACTAGTTTGTCAAATATGTGACACCATTTACAATATGCGCTACAAAAATATCTTCCACTTTAATAACAAATAAATGCCATTATATATGTATGTCACTACCATGTGTTTTCAATGGCTTTAGTTTCCAGAATTTTTATTAACTGTGGAATCATACACAATATGTTCTAGATTAAATTTTGCCTTGATATTCATTACCACCATGTCTGCAGAGATAACAGTCAACAATATGAATAGTTTTCTTTTATTATAAATAAAGTAGTATGTGAAAATTACATTTACGTCACAAAATTAGCACATTGTGGGCGATGGTATGTTTCTGCCAGATTTAAATCCGATGTAGTATAATAAACGTTTATGGAGATTTAACATTACATCTGTAACATTTGTTCACAAATAGTGTAACTGTTAAGAAAAGGTTATGGAAATTTATCAGGTTTAAACAGGTTGTCTTAATCTGTGATTTAATGTGAACAGAGCATACTGACAAATGGCATTTTATAACTCCAAATCTTTCCCATATCTCAAATGGCCCATAGGGAAGTCAGATTTATATTTATATTTACATTATGTATTTCTGTATTGTTTAAATAATGTTAGTGATGAATTGTATCATCTAATCTTGCTAAGCAAGCAAGTTAAAAATGTCACAATAATTCATGTCTCTTGAATGAGACATTTTAAATGCATGCATATGATCAGATCAGGTACCCATTTAGTAAATTATTACAAAACAAAACGTGTGCTCGACAGAATTTCCAAGTAATGTCCACAACTGAATGTCAGTCTAGTAGAATCTCCCGGCTGTGGAAGTTTTGTTTTCCAGTTGAGATACCTTGCACAGTAAATCTTTTGCTTCTCGAGTTCAGTCCACATGTTCAAACCTATTTCAGGTAGAATTCAAAACATGAGCAATCCAGTGCCCAGAATATTAAAAAAAAAATGATGTATTCACTGTCACATCTATTCAAAGTTTGAGAGAAAAGTGACTTGCATGTCCTGAAGTCTTACTTGTCTAAATCCGTCACATATTTCAGTTTTCTGTAGGTTTGTATTATCCAGTTTTCCATTAATAGGATCTGTATAATTTAAATACTGCTTGTTATAGAGACAGGTTGGAGTGGGGACTGTTCTTTTCTCCCTGTTATCTGTATAATTCTGACTGGTGAATCCTGCTCACCAATGTTCACAAGAAAAGCTAGATCACTGCTGGTTTCTGAAGTCAGTAGTGCAAGTTGTGATCTCTATAGATTTGTATTTTACGGCTTCCATACACTCATGTCTTTCCTAAGAGCGTTGATCTGAAACAAGATACAGAAAATTAAAAATAAGGGATATCAGATTCATGAAAGTACTTTGCATCCTTTAAATTATCTAAAGCATTAAAATCATGTTGGATTTTCCCACCAGCCCGTCATGTTTATTTCGGCGGCAGAGGCGGCCCGCCAGTGGAACCTACCGATCCTGCCATTGTCAATGGGATTTCCTGAATATTTGAATGTACTCATAAAAACCTTTATCTAAGCTTAACAGATAAATCCACTAACCCAGGTGATGGGAAATCTAGAGATTTAGTAGGGTTGCATTTAGTACTATGAAATATTAAACAGCTCCCAAATTATCAAAGTTCACCCCTACTGAATACTTTAAAGTAATTATGTTCTTCTAGGATTTATTCTAGGATTCTCTGGGAAGCTAGGGAGGAGATTGCTGAGCCTTTGGCTTTGATCTTTATGTCGCCATTGTCTACAGGAATAGTGCCAGAAGACTGGAGGATAGCAAATGTTGTCCCCTTGTTCAAGAAGGGGAGTAGAGACAACACCGGTAACTATAGACCAGTGAGCCTTACTTCAGTTGTGGGCAAAGTCCTGGAAAGGTTTATAAGGGATAGGATTTTGTCATGTGAGAGTACCTTTAAGAAATGGATGTTTAAGCAATGTACCTTTAAGAAATGGAGCAGCTCATAGTACTGAAGTGATGTCAGAGGGTGGGGATGGCTGAGTTGAGCTCACTTCTGCTTTTTGGGAGTTTTAGTTTCAGTTTTGAGAAAAAGAGCTTGGGTGTGTCTGTGTTTGCAGTGAGCTGGATCTGCGGTGATCTCTGCCAGGAAAGACTATCTCTGAATTATTTGGGTGATTTAAACTCATAATAGTAATGTCTTTAACCTGATGTGTTTCTGTTAAGTCTTTTGGAGGTTTGAAGGAACATTTTGAGGGATTATTTAGTGTTGTATTATTTTCGGGGTTATCTTTGAAGTAAGGGGTGGTAAGTGATCCAATGTTTATTTAAAAAGGTTAAGTTGAATTCATGGAATAAACATTGTTTTGTGTTTAAAAACCCACGTGTCCATAATTGTAATACCACACCTGGAGACCAAGCCGTGTGCTTCAAAAGCAACAATACATTAAAGGGAGAGGTTGGTTGAACTCCATGATACATTTCGGGGTTCTGAAACTGCCGCTCCCATAACAATTCATAATCATCTAGAAAGGAATAATTTGATTAGGGATAACCAACACGGTTTTGTGAAGGGTAGGTCGTGCTTCACAAACCTTACTGAGTTCTTTGAGAAGGTGACCAAACAGGTGGACGAGGGTAAAGCAGTTGATGTGGTGTAGATGGATTTCAGTAAAGCGTTTGATAAGGTTCCCCATGGTAGGTTATTGCAGAAAATACGGAGGCATGGGATTCAGTGTTATTTAGCAGTTTGGATCAGAAATTGGCTCGCTGTAAGAAGAGAGGGTGGTGATTGATGGGAAATGTCCAGCCTGGAGTTCAGTTACTAGTGATGTACCACAAGGATCTGTTTTGGAGCCACTGCTGTTTGTCACTTTTATAAATGACCTAGAGGAGGGCGTAGAAGGATGGGTGAGTAAATTTGCAGATGACACTAAAGTCAGTGGAGTTGTGGACAGTGCGGAAGGATGTTGCAGGTTACAGACGGACAGAGATAAGCTGCAAAGCTGGGCTGAGAGGTGGCAAATGGAGTTTAATGCAGAAAAGTGTGAGGTGATTCATTTTGGAAGGAGTAACAGGAAGACAGAGTACTGGGCTAATGGTAAGATTCTTGGTAGTGTGGATGAGCAGAGAGATCTCAGGTGTCCATGCACATAGATCCCTGAAAGTTGCCACCCAGGTTGATAGGGTTGTTAAGAAGGCGTACGGTGTGTTAGCTTTTATTGGCCTTTTTCCTCGAATGGTGATGGCTAGCACGAAGGGGGCATAGCTTTAAATTGAGGGGAGATAGATATAGGACAGATGTCAGAGGTAGGATCTTTACTCAGAGAGTAGGAAGGGCGTGGAATACCCTGCCTGCAACAGTAGTGGACTCATCAACATTAAGGGCATTTAAATGGTCATTGGATAGACATATGGATGATAAGGGAATAATGTACATAGAACAGTACAGCACAGAACAGGCCCTTCGGCCCTCGATGTTGTGCCGAGCAATGATCACCCTACTCAAACCCACGTATCCACCCTATACCCGTAACCCAACAACACCCCCTTTAACCTTACTTATTAGGACACTACGGGCAAGTTAGCATGGCCAATCCACCTAACCCGCACATCTTTGGACTGTGGGAGGAAACCGGAGCACCCGGAGGAAACCCACGCACACACGGGGAGGACGTGCAGACTCCGCACAGACAGTGACCCAGCCGGGAACCGAACCTGGGACCCTGGAGCTGTGAAGCATTTATGCTAACCACCATGCTACCGTGCTGCCCAATGTAGATGGACTTTAGAGTGGGTTCACAGGTCGGCACAACATCGAGGGCCGAAGGGCCTGTACTGCGCTGTAATGTTCTATGTTCTATGTTCCTCACGTAACGCATTGCATTTCAGACCAATTCATTGTATGTGAAACACTTTGCAATGTTTCTGATATATCTGATAACTTGCAATATACATGAAAAAATCTTTTGCCTGCTATTGAAATTGTCATGACATCTATAATAAATGCATAATATTCAAAGAAATGTTTGAAATATAAAAAAAAAAGTTTGAGGAAGAGTCTCATACGGACTCGAAACATTTAACTGTTTCTCTTGCCACTGATGCTGCTAAACCAGCTGAGCTTTTCCAGCATTTATGGTTTAATTAAAAAAAAACAGATTTAGAGTTTACCTTAAAGTTTTCCATCTGTCTTTTTCAAGCTGGTTTTCTGGACTTTCACTTTCGTATGATGCCAAATACAAACCTTTGAGTAGGAAATGGATACAATTTCTGTTAATATATTGGATCAAAGCTGCCGATCAGCTTTATTTGCTATTCCTTTCAAATGTAACATCTAACTTGTAGTGAGAGAACAATGAACGGTTGGCACAGTGGCACAGAGGTTAGCACTGCTGTCTCACAGAGCCAGGGACCCGGGTTCAATCCCGGCCTTGGGTGACTGTTTATGTGGAGTTTGCACGTTTTCCTAGTGTCTGCATGGATTTCCGCCTGGAGCTCCCATTCCTCCCACAGTCTAAAGTTGTGTAAGGTTAGGTAGGATTACGGGGATAGAGTGAGGGGGGGGGGGGGGAATGGGAATAGAGTGGGAGTGGGAATAGAGTAGGCGGGGATGGGAATAGAGCGGGGGTGGGAATGGGAATAGAGTGGGAGGAGAATGGGAACAGAGTGGAGGGAGAATGGGAATAGAGTGGGGCGAATGGGAATAGAGTGGGGAATGGGAATGTCCTAGGGATTGGTTTAGCACAGTGGGCCTCCCCGAATAGGCGCCGGAATGTGGCGACTCGGGGCTTTTCACAGTAACTTCATTGAAGCCGACTTGTGACAATAAGCAATTATTATTATGCAAAATGAGCTCAGGGTCACAGCATATCATTTGGTACCAACTAAATTTCACTTCACAGCAAGTAGCAAGTTTAAGAGATGGATTTTCTATTTAGGAGTCAAGTGGTGGCAGGATGTGATATCTGGTCATCCTCTGGCTCTCCCCCACCCCCAACCAATTATTTTGTATAGGTGTCATTACGGATGCAAACTTCTAGTAGGATTCCCAGTGACAAGATGCAGCCTACTGTTGCAAGGCTTTAAACTCCTTTTTGTAGTGCAGCAGGGCCAGGGCGGGATTTTCCAGCCATTCCTACCAGAAGGATCTGAACATGTCTCACTACTGTCCTTTCCCTACTACATCCATCACCATCCTGCTCAACCTGCTCAATTGTGGGTGTGTTAGCAGAGAAAAATTCAGGTATAAAAATCTTCGACCCTCTGCATGGGGGTGCTGTACTACTATTTTGTCAACTTACTTTAAATAATGTAGCATAAAATATGACTTTATGAATAATTTAAAAATCAAAAGCTTACCATCCTCAGAGAAGACAGGGGCTGTGTGAAGATAATTAATGATATTTTGATCATCTTCAAAAGGACACGACACTTGTTTCCACATCATAAATTCTCCTACTTGTTTTGCCAATTCTAGAAATTTCTATAGAGATAGAAAAAAACAGGTTATTCTTCATGGCAAGATGTAAAATCTGGTTTAAAATTTTAATAATTTGAAGTAACGGTATTAGATTAAAATATGTTTCTGTCTGGTGATCTGAAATTGGTTGTATTTACATATATAAAGTACAACAAAAATGTTATTTCTGTTGAATTTAGAGAGCAGAGCTTCGGGGCCGTGATTCTCCGAGCCTCCACGCCGCAATCGTGCTCGGCGTGGAGGCGGAGAATTACTGCCAATCGCCGGCGAGCAGTCAACACGGCGCTGGTTGGGGGCCATTGAAAGAGGCCCCCGCGGCGATTCTCCGCCGACAACTAGCCGAGTTCCTGCTGGCGTGGTTCACTCATGGTTCCACACGGCGGGAGCTCGGAGTAGCAGCTGTGGACCCTGCTTGTGGGGGGAGGGATCCGTTACCGGAGGGGGGGGGGGGGGGGGGGGGGCATCTCCAGGACGGCCAGGCTCGCGATCGGGGGGCACCGATTGGCGGGTGCGCATGATCTGGGGGGGGGGGGGGGGGCCTATATTGTCGGGGCCGGCCAGCGGTGTGTGGGTCCGCGTGGACCTGTGGCCGGACGTGCAAGGACTACTCCGGGGCCCTGCAAGCCCTCTGCAAAACAGAGAATCACTCTGGACTTTCTTGGAGAAAGTCCAGAGTGATTCGTGCCCGTTTTCCCGCAGGCGTGGGTACATAGCCCCATTATCAGAGAATTCCGCCCAAGACTTCTTGAATATTTTGCTGCGGAATCATGAAATCTACAAAACTAGACCGTTGAGGTCAAGGTGTTTAATTGTACAACTTATTTTCTCTCAGATTTCCTTGGCCAAGCACAAACTGGGGATAAGACCATTGGTAGATGACTTGTCACACGCACGCTTTTGCCAATGTTGCTCTGAACAGATGGCTATACGTGCATGAGAGGAGCTTGCGTTGGCTCGCTTTCTATTTTCCATAATTTCTGGATCTCCTAAACAATAGTCAGTAGACTCCCGCAGGAAGGGTATTCGCCCTGCTGTTCTGTGGTGCCAAACATTGGCACACCAACACAATGCAGGAACAGGCTGGGAACACTAGGAGCAGAAAACCAGAGGGATGGAGGGATGTAAAATGTAATGCTTTAGTTTTTCTGTCTAAACAACAAGATGTGGAGATGCCGGCGTTGGACTGGGGTGAGCACAGTAAGAAGTCTTACAACACCAGGTTAAAGTCCAACAGGTTTGTTTCAAACACGAGCTTTCGTGCTCCAAGGAGCCGTGCTCCGAAAGCTCGTGTTTGAAACAAACCTGTTGGACTTTAACCTGGTGTTGTAAGACTTCTTACTGTAAACAACAAGAGGAGGAGGTGGCTTGAACTGCTCGAGGGCACTTACTTCATGTATTTAAAGTATTTAAAATAAACTGGGCTTAGGGTGGTGGGCTTTTTTCCTTCATACTTTCATGGTTTGTTCCATCAATGTCCTGCTTATTGTTGAGCGTCTCTATAAATACCTGCACAGCACCACTCAATAGGTGACTGATTGAAGTGAATTCCTGCTTCTCCTAAACCTGCTTTGTTTTAAGGACGGTCGAGTGCTTTTTTGGAAAATATTTTTACCATAATATTTAGCAATTTATATTCAAAACATGCATTAACACAGAACAATTAACCCCCTCCCCAACCTTCCCCTGCAACAGTATAACTTAGTTACTAAGTCCTCCCCCGCCCCGCCAACAGCTATCAGTGACCAGCTCTTTAAAAGTACAATATAAAAGGTTGCCATCTACAGCAAAACCCTTCCACTGACCCTCTCACAGCAAACCTAACCCTTGTGATGCAAAGACACCATCAATTGACCCAGCCGTGCCAAGGTGCTTGGTGGTATAGTCGACCCCTACCCCAAGAGGATCCAACCTCCTTGCCACCAGTGAGGCAAAGGCCAGGATGTCTGCCGCGCCCACATCCGGAGCTCCAGCACAACTGAAACCCCAAATATCGCCTCTAATGGGCAAGGTACCAACCCAATGTTCAGGATTGCCGACATTTTCAAAAAAAAGGACCTCCAGAAGCCCACCAGCTTTGAGCATGACCAGAAAATGTGCACATGGTGAGCTGGGCCCCCCCCCAAACACATCAATCATCAACCCCTTCAAAAAAACAACTCATTCGAGCCTTCATGATGTGCGCCTGGAACACCACTTCTAACTGGATGAGACTCAGCCTCACACAGGATGAGGTGAAGTTCACCCTCCTCAGTACCTCACTCCAAACCTCCTCCTTCAAGATCGGCCCCAACGGGCAGCACTGTGGCGCAGTGGTTAGCACTGCTGCCTCACAGTGCCATGGTCCCAGGTTCGACCCCTGCCCTGGGTCACTGTCCGTGTGGAGTGTGGTGAATGTGTAACCACTATAAATTCACACTGTACATTACTGTGTCCCTGTGGGCCGTTGCGCAGCTCTGCCCACAGGGGCAGATGAGGAGCATGTACAGGGCTCTGCCCTTGGCTCCGCCCCCAGCAGGAAGTATAAGTGCTGCGGTCCTGCGAGTCCGCCCTCAGTTCAGTATAGTCGCAGGCAGGCTCAGTTGTAAGCCGATTAAAGCCACAGTTACTTCAACTCGTGTCTCTGAATGAATTGATGCTCGCGTCATGGAGTTTACACATTTGCCCCGTGTTTGCGTGGGTTTCGTCCCCACAACAAAGATTTTTATAAATGTTTTTTTATTGGGTTTTTGAAGGTATAATTACCGTTAAGTACACAGGATAAGAAACATATATACACACACACACACACACAGAAGAGAAGGGCACACCCAAACATTCCAAAGAGAAGAAAATAGTACATAGTAAAAAAAAAAAAAATGAAATAGGATAACTGGTAAGGTATTGTGCACCAGCTCGACAGCAGCAGCTCTGTACACCTGGCAAAATTATTTACAATACGTAAGTAGGCGACTGTTTGCGGGGGGGGGGATTGGGGAGGCAAATACAAATTTGGGTGCCGGGGAGATAATTAGTGTGCGATAATTGGCTGTGTTTCGTGTTGTTGTCGCCTGCTTCTCTCGGACGGAACTCACTGCCGTCTCACGCTCGCCTCCGCTTCTGCTGCTCCTCCCATCCTCTGTCTTTATTTTCCTCGTTCCCCGCTCCTGGAGAGGTCATGCTCATTTTGGTATCCCGTGCCTTCCTTCCGGCTCCCATTTCCCTGCCCCCCCCACCTTGCTGGTTCTCCTCTCTCGTATCCCCCCCTCCACGGTTCGCCTTTCTTTCCTCAGGTTTAGCTGTCTGTCTCTTCCCTTCCCCTCCCCTTCCCGGTCTATCTCTCCCTTTCATGCCTTGGCTACTTACCCCTGATTCTTGGCTACCTAGCTATTCTTCCTCTTGTTCGTTGGCCACAAACAGGTCCCGGAACAGTCGCGTGAATGGCTCCCACATTCTGTGGAAGCCATCGTCCGACGCTCGGATGGTGAATTTTATTTTCTCCATTTGGAGAGATTCCGAGAGGTCGGACAGCCAGTCTGCAGCTCTGGGTGCTGCTGACCTCCAGCCAAACAGGATTCTACGGCGGGCGATCAGGGAGGCAAAGGGAAGGGCACCCACTCTCCTCCCCAGGAATAGATCTGGCTGGTCTGAGACCCCGAAGACCGCCACTATCGGGCATGGCTCCACCCTCACCCCCACCACTTTCGACATTGCCTCAAAGAAGGCTGTCCAGTACTCCACAAGTCTGGGGCAAGACCAGAACATGTGTGCGTGGTTGGCCGGGCCTACTTGGCACCGTTCACATCTATCCTCCACCTCCGGGAAGAACCTACTCATACGGGTTCTTGTTAAGTGGGCTCTATGTACCACTTTTAGCTGCGTCAGGCTGAGCCTTGTGCACGTGGCGGTGGAGTTGACCCTCTGCAGTGCTTCGCTCCAGAGTCCCCACCCTGTCTCAATCCCCAGGTCATCCTCCCATTTCTTTCTTGTTGCGTCCAGTACGGTGTCGGCCCTTTCTATCAGTCGGTCATACATGTCACTACAGTTTCCTTTGTCTAGTATGCTTGCGTCCAGAAGTTCTTCCAGTAGTCTCTGTCTTGGCGGTTGTGGGTACGTCCTTGTCTCCTTTCATAGGAAGTTTTTAAGTTGTCGATACCTTAGCTCGTTCCCCCTGGCTAGCTGAAATTTCTCTGTCAGTTCGTCCAGTGTTGCGATCCTGCCGTCCGTGTATAGGTCCCTGACTGTCAGTGTCCCTCCGTCCTGTCCCACCTTTTGAAGGTGGCGTCAGTCAGTGCTGGTGTGAACCTATGGTTCTTGCAGATGGGAGCTTTGTCCGACATTTTGGTCAGGCCACATTGCTGTTGCAGTTGGTTCCAGGATTGGAGGGTGGCTGTCACCACCGGGCTGCTGGAGTGTTTTTTGGGTGGGGATGGGAGTGCTGCCGTGGCGAAGGCCCGGAGGGAGGTCCCCACGCAGGAGGCCTCCTCCGCACGCACCCACTGGCCTCTGGCTCCTTGATCCATCCCCTTATTCGCTCCGCTGTCGCCGCCCAGTGGTAGAATTGTAGGTTCGGGAGGGCTAGCCCCCCCTCTGGATTTTGTTTTTGTAGGACCTTCTTTGGGATCCTAGCATTTTTACCCCCACAACACAAAGATGTGCAGTGTAGGTGGATTGTCCAGAGCATGTCTCTTCCTCCCCCCCCAACGACCCCGGCTATCCGCTGCATACTGCTTTTTAAATAAACAGAGTGCTTTTTAAATAAACTTTTTACTCCTGCATTTCCATCTGAGTTTTTGTTGCCTTTCAATGTAACCTAGCTTTTTGACATCACTCTGAAGCAGTAACCATGGGCATTCGTTGGAATTTAGTATGCACGGACTTCCAAAAGGTGTTTGACACGCACGCACACACGCACACACGCGCACACGCGCACACACACACACACGAAATTTAATGCAGAGACATGTGAAGTGAGACATTTTGGTACGAAGAACAAGGAAAGACAATATAAAACAAATAATACAATTCTAAAGAGACCGGATGACATTAATAGGTGTACAAATTGTTGAAGGTGGCAGGGTATGTTAAGAAAGCAGTAAATAAGGCATATGGATTCCTGGGCTTTTAAATAGGACCATAGAGAGCAAAAGCAAGCAGGTCATGGTGGACCTTTACCAAACACCGGTTTGTCCTCAACTGGAGTACTGTGGCCAATTCTGGGCACCACAAAAAAGTGGGCGGCATTAAAAAGGTTGCAGAAAAGATTTAAGGTTGATTTGGAGGATGAGTGTAGATTGGCAAAGCTGAAGAAGTTTTCCTTACGAGAAAAGAAGATTTAGAGGAGAATTGGAAAAATATTCAAAATCATAAAGGGTCTAGACAAAAAATAGAGATAGATTCTTTCATTGGTGGAAAGGTTGAGAACTAGAACATACCAAATGAAGGAGATTGATAAAAGAACCAGAGGTAACATGAAGAAATCTTTTTTCTGCAGCAAGTGGTTGGGATCTGGAACGTGCTGTTAGAGAATGTGGTGGAGGAAGATTCAATTATGGCTTTCAAAAGGAAATTGGATAATTACCCAGAGTGAGAAAATAATTGCAGGGCTATGGTAGGGAGACTGGGACTTGCGGAATAGCTCTCAGAGAGACAAAGTAGATATGATGGGCCAAAGTACCATTTTCTGTGCTGGAGTACTATGTACAATTCAGGACACCATACTATAGGAAGGATTTGAATGCATTGGAGAGATTGCAGAAGAGAATAGTTCCAGGGATGAGAAACTTTCGTTGGGAGGATAGATTGGAAAGATTGGAACTGTTCTTCTCAGAGAGAAGGCGGCTAAAAGGAGGTTTGATCAGGGTGTTCAAAGTCATGAGGGATCTGGATAGACTAGATAGGGAGAAACTGTTTCCACTCGTAAAAGGATCAAGAGAGAGGGCACAGATTTTTTTTTTTTTAAATTTAGAGTACCCAAATCATTTTTTCCAATTAAGGGGCAATTTAGCATGGCCTATCCACCTACCCTGCACATCTTTGGGTTGTGGAGGCGAAACCCACGCAAACACGGGGAGAATGTGCAAACTCCACACGGGATCGAACCTGGGACCTCGGCGCCGCAAGACTACAGGGCTAACCCACTGAGCCACCGTGCTGCCCTTGAGGGCACAGATTTAATGTGATTTGCAAAAGAGGCAAATGCGATGTAAGAAAAAGCTTTTTTTTACACAACAAGTACCTTGGGTCTGGAATGCACTGCCTGACGTGTGGTGGATGCAGGTTGACTTGAGGCATTCAAGAGGGCTTCAGATAATTATTTGAATAAAACCAATGTGCAGGGGTATGGGAAAAAGGCAGGGAAATGGCACCAAGTCATGATGCTCGTTTGGAAAGGTGGTGCAGACACGATGGGCCAAATGGCCTCCTTCTGCGCTGTAACAATTCTGATTCTTTGACCATTCCATGATTATGTCATTTTCTCTCATCCTTTAGGAGCTGGAGAACAATTTCAGAGAATTAATAATAGGAAAGTTGCCTGTAGTGAAAGCAGTTGGGACAGATCCATCATTACCCAAGTATGCCACAGGCCCTGCCAGAACTCCTTGGCCACACTAGAGGAATTGAAGAGAGGCTTCTTTCCCCAGGTCATGATTATTCCTGCAAATGCCAGGTTTATTCCATCAGCAGAAATATAGCTTTAGAAGTTCAAGGTGCACACATGTAGAGATAAACATGTGAATAGATTGTACACTAGTATAGCAATCAATGATTGATTGTGAAACAAAGTAGCTGCATGTGGCACCAGTTTGAGTAATTGTGGCTTTGCATGTTTTCCAGGTTTACAATTTCGAAGCCCCTCCCATGTTATTTTTTATTTACTTATTTTTTACAGCCAACTTGTAAAGGAGGAGACCAGAACTGTCAAAATGTGAGCAGAGTTTTCAGAGCCGGTTGCTGGATGTGGATTAGCCTGAAGCCTCCTCAGTGTGATGGAAACTCTTCATAAAAAAGTTTCATTTTTCCAGCTTTGTAGTTACAGAGCATCAAGCAAACAGGGAGAAACCTTGGGAAGAGCTGCATAATGGTAATAAAGGGACAGCAGTGGCTAAGTCCAATTAATTGTTTATGTTGAGTTAACACAGCATGATGCAGGTATGCACTCTACTGAGTGCCTTCTTCATTTGTTCAAAGTTGTAACTATTTATTAACATGAAATAGGGGACTTGAATAGCACAGCAAACTGGGAATTTGGGGCTAATAATATCTGGATTATCAAAGATTTATAATGAAGTGATTAATTAAGGGTATCTGTGGCATCTGGTGACTTCTCACAAGAAGCAATATTCCTCCTCTGTCCCTGCAGACAGAAAACCTAATTGCCATCCAACCTCAGTTCATCTTCTCCCTGGAGAATGACTTAATGAAATCATTTTTAGAAACTAAAGACACAGATCATATATTCTGACAATGGGGAAGCACAAAGGTAAATCATATGGATTATGCTTCCAACAAATACCATCTGGATGAATAATATTTTGGTTAAGTGATATTTTAAAATATGACAGCTGCTGTCAAATGGAAAAAATGAATATTGTTGGGAAGAAATGGTGTTGTGTACAGGAGTTATGTTTTGAAACCGTTGTCAATGAGCACAATAGTTCCTTACTGAGGGTGTGGACAAAGTATGGGTGGGGGTTTCTGGCAAGTCAGCCTTCCATTTATTGCAGTTGATCTTATTTTACTGCATCTTGCTCAATCTGGGGTGGCATAGTTGAAAGTGAGAGGTGACAACGGACCATCTCCTGAATCACATCACAGAGTTGGCAACCCTAACTGACAGGGCTTGTGAACGATTCTATGTGATGCTTTCCCCAGTGGGCACTTAGGAAGCCCCAAGGCTGGTACACGATGAAATGAGATGCCCACATCATTGTACAGCAGCATTTAAGTTGTATTATGAACCCCACTGTGGTACATAGTCTTTAATTTTTTGGAAACGTGAGCAACAAGTAAGAATCAATGTTCAAAGGATTCCAAGTATATTCAGCCCTTATAACAGAAATTGGACAACGTAGAAATCTGGTGATATCTGTGACACTTACCTCAAAATTGACATGGCCGTTAGGAAGACGGTTTGCACAACCCTCATTTAAGAAGTAAATGTCTTTGATCAGCAGGCTGAAGAATGGGATAACAATCTAGAAGATAGCAAATTATGATATCACCGTAATTTTCCATTTATATGTTTTCACATTAAGGGATTGTTTTTTTATTTCTCTATTGTAATACATGAGGACGGAGGGTGGTGCTGGTTAGCTCAACTAGCGAACTGCTACCATGTGGATCTGATTAATGACAACAGCAGGGGTTTCGATCTGGCTGAGGTGGGGTTGGGGCCTGCCTTCTTACCCCCCTCATCGTAAAAAACAATGGCATGTGGCTGTGGCTCAGAGGATCATTTCCACAGACCTGCCTTTGGGAAGGGAACTACAGAAAAATAATTTTATTAAGAATTCCAGTAGAACCACTATCTGGAGGATTTACTACACAATCCCTAAAATCACATGGATCTAAATTCCACCACAAACTGCTGCACAGGCTTGCAGAAATTAATACAAAGCTTATTTTATCCATACCACTTGCATTAATTAGACAAATCTATATTTGAGCAACTCAATGAATTTAAGCCTGAATTTCATGATGGCGAGTGCTCAGTATCCGTTATCCAGGAAGTTGGTGGGGAACGTTTCCCTAAGACCCCGAGAGGCCTGCAATTTTACACTCAATCAAGCATTGATTATCAGAAGGCAGGACTTTTGTCAGATTGGCTGACAGCTCTCCAGCCCCTCCAGGCACAGCGCCTGCAGTGGCAGGGAGAGGTACTGCACGAGC
Organism: Scyliorhinus canicula; assembly: GCF_902713615.1. Taxonomy (NCBI): domain Eukaryota; kingdom Metazoa; phylum Chordata; class Chondrichthyes; order Carcharhiniformes; family Scyliorhinidae; genus Scyliorhinus; species Scyliorhinus canicula. The sequence continues at coordinate 191,140,543 of NC_052149.1, read as the reverse complement.
CTATGTCCCTGGACCACACTGCAGGCAAGTACCAGGGGTCCTGGGAGCAGGAGGGCAGTGGATGCCCTGGGGGCTCCAGAAGGGATTTCAGTGTCGGGGGCTAGGTTAGCGGAGGAAAGCAGACCCGAGAGGTCTCTGAGGGGAGAGTGCTCCAAATCTGAAGGGCCCTTGCGCAGCCCTCCTCCCCCACCACCGAGATCAAGGGTGAAAACATTTTCAGTTTCACAACCTGATCCAACTGATGGGCGCCAACCTAGAAATTGAGGCCATTTAGTAGCCTTAATACAGGAAGGGGCGAGCTTCCCTTCAGAGACCCTGCCCCCCCCCCCTCCCCCCACTGTAAAATTACATCTGGATTGAGGTGGGCGGGATCTCAAAGGGATCCCTATCCATGCAGTTTTTTGCTACCCGTCAAGCGGTTCTGCGCTGGGGGTGCAATCGGAAGGCCCCTTCATTTTTGGGGCACTCTCCCGTCAGGGGCCTTGGGATACAATCACGCTCTCCTCCTCTCCCCATGGCCTAGCCCCCCCTACACCAAAATTCTGGCCTTAGATTTTAGGTGTGGTAAAAATTTGGAACTCTCCTTTACAATGGCAATTGATGCTAGATCAACTGCCAATTTTAAAACTGAGATTGCTAGATTTTTGTTAACCAAAAGTATTCAGCAATATGCATATGTATTGACAACTTGACAATAAATTTTGAAAAATTAATTGGAATGATAAACGTTCTGAATTTATTGAGAAAATGGATCCAAATCTGAATCCCATTTCAGAATTTGATTTAAGTAGTTGTTTAATTCCATCAAGAGGGGACTAGATGGGTGATCCTTTTAGCACCTCGGGCCTATTCTTCCATTCAATGAGATCATGCCTGATCTGCGACCTAACTCCATGGGTACGATTCTCCGAGCACCACGCCAGGCCGGAGATTCGCCGCAACCGTGCCATGATGCCCCGACGCCGCCATTTGTTCCGGCGCGTTTGGTGCGGTAATGGTCGCGGGCTGCTGTAATCAGCGGGGCCACCGATTCTCCAGCCCGAATGGGCCGAGCAGCCGCACGGATACGACAGTGTCCCGCCGGCACCGTTCACCCCTGGTCGCTGCCGGCGGGAACTCTGTGGGAACGGTCGAGGGGGGCGGCCTGTGCGGGGGTGGGGAGGGGGGCTCCTTCACCGGGAGGGGGGGGGGGGGGGTCTCCGATGTGGCCTGGCCTGCGGTCGGCGCGCCGGCCTCTCTCCCCCCCCCCCCCTCCCGGGCCTACTTCCCTGCACGGCTGGCCCCTGAGCACCAACGCCATGTTGAGTTGGGGCCGGCGCGCTAAAGAAGTCCCGCAGGTTGGCGAGGCCCATTTGACGCCGGGAAAGGAGGCTGGAGCAGTGTGAACCACTCCAGTGCTGTACTGGCCCCCTCTGGGAGACAGGGTAGGTTGTACCTTGGCCCAGTTCGCGCCATTGTGAAACGCGACGGCATTCACGATGGCATGAACACTTGGGCTCCATTTGGGAGAATCACCCCCCCCCCCCCCGCCCCCCACCCCCCATATACCTGCCTTTTCACCATAACCCCGAATATTTGACATTTGCAATTACCATTTGCAGAGGAGAGTTCCAAACTTCTACCACTATGTATGTTTCCCAATACCCCTCCTGGAAAGGTCTGGCTCTGTTGTTTAGACTATATTCACAATCCCAACCAGCAGATATAGGGTAGGATTTTCCAGCCCCAACACCAGAAATTCTCACGGCTTCTGTCCACATTTTCCAGTCCCGCCTCTGTAAATTCCTGCCACTGGCAGGACAGGGAAGTTCCATCCAAAGCTTCTCTCTCTGTTCACCTTGTACATTTCATTTCTCATCTTCTTTTGAGGCATGCAGTTTTTGCTTTTGCCAAGGGACCAGTTGTAGTTTATTCACTTTCCCTTTTAGAGGGAGGCGAGTGAACCATGGATGACCAGATGCGACAAGGAAATAATAAATAAAACAAATACTGGGTGGGATTTACTGACCAACCAGCCTTGTGTTTTTCGGCAGCAGAGGCAGCCCACCAGCAGGATTTATCAACTGCGCCGTTGTCAGTGGAATTTCCCGGTGACTGCACCTCTTGTTTCCGGGAAACCCATGCACGGGAATAGCCTGTCCACATGATCAGCGGTAAATCGCACCCAGTCTTTTTTTAATGTAATGTGCACAGGCATATTAGGTGATTATAGTCCAGTAAGGCATTGGTTAAATGTTAACACAGTTGCTCAGCTGGGAAAGGGACATTCCAGTTCAAATTTTATAGATTGTCCTACAATATACAGTATAGGTAATTTTACCTTCTCTCGGTTACTGTGTGCAGTCAGGGACCGATGAGCTGCCCCTCGGAGAGCTGTCCTGTAGTTGTAGAAGTTACCTGTAGGATCCATCTGATGCTGTATATCAAATTTAGAAAGGCCATTATGTTGGACGCCAACTTAAATTACAAAAATGTGGATTTTACTTCAATGTAATTTTTCTGTCATATATTACTGACCTCAAGAATGAAAAACTTGGCTGTTTTAACTTTACCCCATGTCTTCTTTAGCCGAGAAACAGGACTCATGTTCATACCAGCTGCAGAAGGAAAACAAAGCTGATCACTTTACATTGAATTTTCTGCTGGGGATACAAGAACACAACAGTGACACTTTACATTCTGTAAAAAAAATGTACATCAATTCTCTTTGCAAAACAGTGCAAGGTAAAGATTTTAAAAAGTAATGCCCAAAAAACCTTGGAAGGTTGGCGTTTGACTGGATAATTGTGTGGATCAAATCAAACCAATAACATCTGTTAAAATGCCTGACTTTGCTGAAGTATTATCACAGAACAAATTTCATGAGGTAGAACTGAGACAATCTTAATTCACCTGGGGGACAAATCACGAGACTAGTTGTTGAAGTGTAAGTAGAGGATTAAAATATCCACTGCGTGCCTGTATTAATCTTGAATTGTTTGATTCAATCTTTTAATTGAAAAAATCAACAAAGTCATACTTACATATAATTGCCATCAAAGAATTAAAGTTGCCAATATTAAAGCATTCTCGAGCAACGTCAATAAAAAATTCTATTACTTGTGCTCTGTGTTTCTTCTTTGCGGGCTGTATTAAAAAAAAAACCAGGATTTCAATTGATAAAATAGTCCACAATATAGTCCAACAATATATATAAATTGTGGAATTTAAGAATTAAAGAATTTTGGACCAAGTATTATCAGAAATCTATGTGCAATATCTTGTAAACAAATGCACTTACCATGCATATTTCAGTGGCTACTAAATAGCAGAGTCTATTGAACCATTTGACGTATGCTTCAAGATTGTCTGTTTTCTTTTGGTCACTGAAGCAAGACTTTAGATAAAGAAAAGACAAAGTATTTATTATGAATTAATGTCACAATAATAACAAACCGAACGGCCCGTATTTCATAATCAGTGGTGTAAGAATGGCACTTTCCACACACTACGCCGACAGCTGCCCAACACGTTTGTGGGCTTCATTGTCGACTTGCTGTCATCAGGCATGCTGCTCTCTACAGGGATCTGTGATATCTGTTAGCAGGACAAAGAACAGGAAGGCTCTTCAACCAATCAGATTGAAGAATCATCATAAGAGACACATGGGGCTAACATTTTAAGTGGCGGTGCTTTCAGGACAGGAGGGGTGGACCCGCAATTTCCTGTCGCTGGCAATGCCAGTCAGCTGATATGGTCCAACCGTGGGGCCAATTTTTGAAAAGTCTGGACCTCACATGCACACTCCAGAATCTGCTGTCTCATTCACTCTGTAATGAGCACTGCTAGCCTCACTCTTATTCTCAATGCAGGTCCACGGATCGTTGAAAATGGCAACACTTGGACAAGGGAGTCAAGAAAGCAGACGGAATGCTTGCCTTCATTGGACGGGGCATTGAGTATGAAAACTGGCAAGTCATGCTACAGTTGCATAGAACCTTGGTAAGGCCGCACTTGCAATATTGGGCACAGTTCTGGTGGCCACACTAACAGAAGGATGTGGAGGCTTTGGAGAGGGTGCAGAGGAGGTTTACCAGGATGTTGCCTGGTCTGGAGGCTGTTAGCTATGCGGAGAGGCTGAATAGACTCGAACTGTTTTCATTAGAACGCCGGAGGTCGAGGGTGACCTGACCTGATAGAGGTCTATACGATTATGAGAGGCATGGATAGAATGGATGGGCAGGCATTTTTTCCCAGGTTGGAGGGGTCAGTCACTAGAGGGCATCAGTTTAAGGTCCGTGGGGCGATGTTTAGAGGAGATGGGCGAGGCAGTTTTTTTTTTTTTTTTTAAACACAGAGGGCCGCAAGTGCCTGGAATGCGTTACTAGGGGATGTTGTAGAAGCAGATATATCAACAGCGTTCAAAAGGCAGCTCGACAAATTCATGGATAGGATGAGTATAGAGGGATACATGAGTAGTAAGTGCTGAGGATTTTGGCCAAGGGTGGTATCATGACTGGTACAGGCGTGGAGGGCTAAAAGGCCTGTTCCTGTGCTGTTTGCTCTTTGAATACAGTGAGTAATTATGTACTATTACTTAAATACATGCAATGAGGTTGGCAATTCACTGCATTGGGATACAGCGCATACATAAAACTAGAGAATTGCAGATTTTTGTAACCAATCCAATGCAGACATGGCACACAAAACATGCCAACATCATAAAGATTACAGGCTATTCTTATCCAAAGTATATGAATAAATATTTCCCCCGATTCCTCATTTAGTAGGTGTAAAAGTAAAATCCTTTTTGGAATAGCAATACGGATTCATTAAAATATTTAGTTGTCAAATTCAATTCTGATCAGCTTTTTGTCCTGTGCTGTGGGCTGCGTCATCATACACCTCTTAATAAGTAGTGCAGTAGCATCAATATTATCCATGCTTTCAGTCATTTTCTTTTCTGGCAAGTTTCGATATGGAATAGTGCATCTATATTTTAACAGCTCAAATGAAGTTAGACTTTCGATACTGACTTTTCTTGTCTCGCGTATATGTATTCACAATTATGTAATAAATTCCAAATAGCTGACGCTTACAAAAGAATGTGAATTATCTTTGAAAAACAGATCAGAAACTAATAAAATCCAATAGATCAGAATCTAATCAAATCCAATAGAATCCCAGGGTTCAAGTACCTTTATTTAATCCCACCAATGAGTTCAATGATAATTGATCGCTTCTCAAATAGGCCACTAGGTGGTATACGTGAATACTTGCATTCTACTTTTTCCTTTTAATTTTATCGTGCTGAATAACGTTCAAACATCATGTATATACAGCTGCAACCGGTCTTGCCAATAAATTATATAGAAAGAAAATAAGCCAATTCCTGTCTTATTCAAAAATAAACCAATTCCTGTCTTATTCAATAAGATGATCACAATATCAGGTTAGAAAATAATTTCTTTGCAAGATATCTGTGTCAAGTTGTACCTTCGGGTTATCCAAAGAATCCTTACGTACAAATGCTTGCACAAATTCTTCAGGTCCAATAAAACTCAATCGTTCCTTCAGAAAAATAAATAGTTGTTAATGTACTTCCTGTTTAAAAACTGAGCAGAGATATTTTACATGGCGGTTGAAAGCAATTTTTTTTACAATGTAATCTTTTTTCCAAGAAATGTTTGGTCGATAATGGCAGCAGGTTCATGTGTATGTATGTATTTGTTCATTAGTTCAGAAACAGAAAATTGCACTAAAATCAAATCTGCTAGCTCTTCATTCTGTTAGGCAGGTTTTTATTCATAGTTCTGCCATATTATGTTTGGTTATTTATAGCCAATGTCAGATCAGCCAGAGTTGCAGGCGGGAGTTGAGGCAGATGCTTTCGCCTTTGCCTTGCTGATTGCTTGCAGGTGGCTTTGTTTTGTTGGGATAGAGGTCAGCTTCTCCACCCTGTACCTTGGTGTGGCTGGGGGAATCTAATGGAGTTCCTGCCTTTAGAGAGGGTGAAATTTTCTCTGAGAGGGGGGAATGAGGGCTTCCACAAAAGATGGGGTTTGTTTATTCAGCATTTTTAGTAACCGTCAACTGTTAGGGTGGGGGTAGATTGAGAGGGGGGGGGGGGGGGGGGGGAGAATGGGGTTTGGGGTTATTTTGTGTTGTAATGTTTTCGAAATGTTAAAATGTAAAAAAATTGAATTAAAGAAAATTGTGTAGCTAAATCCCAGGAAGCTTGCAACACAAAACCCTGTTGAAACAATAAGTCATTTATTGTTCCAGTCAGTACTTATCAAAAAGATTAATTGCTTGCTTTCGATTATTCTTGATAATAAATACATAATGTAATGGATAAAAATTTAGTATGACTGGTTTCTGGAAAAAGAGATGTGAATGAGATTACCTTGGATATTATCATGGTCAACCTGTTGTGAAAAATGATAAGCGAATCATTCTCTAAAACAAAAACACCCACAAAAGAGATATCTCACACTTACCACATATCATCAAAATAAATAACCAGTGATCACTTGTAAACCTTGATGAGATTTCACCACCTTTCAAAAATGATTGTGTTCGGAGTCTTCAAGACAGGATCTTCTCCCATTTGGAAGCAAATGGACGTATTAGCGAGAGGCAGCATGGTTTTGTGAAGGGGAGGTCGTGTCTCACTAACTAGATAGAGTTTTCGAAGAGGTCACAAAGATGATTGATGCAGGTAGGGCAGTGGATGTTGTCTATATGGACTTCAGTAAGGCCTTTGACAAGGTCCCTCATGGAAGACTGGTACAAAAGGTGAAGTCACATGGGATCAGGGGTGAGCTGGCAAGATGGATACAGAACTGGCTAGGTCATAGAAGGCAGAGAGTAGCAATAGAAGGGTGCTTTTCTGATTGGAGTGCTGTGACTAGTGATGTTCCGCAGAGATCAGTGCTGGGACCTTTGCTGTTCGTAGTATATATAAATGATTTGGAGGAAAATGTAACTGGTCTGATTGGTAAGTTTGCAGACGACACAAAGGTTGGTGGAATTGCGGATAGCGATGAGGAGTGTCAGAGGATACAGCAGGATTTAGATCGTTTGGAGACTTGGGCGGAGAGATGGCAGATGGAGTTTAATCCGGACAAATGTGAGGTAATGCATTTTGGAAGGTCTAAAGGTCGGGAATATACAGTGAATGGTAGAACCCTCAAGAGTATTGACAGTCAGAGAGATCTAGGTGCACAGGCCACTGAAAGGGGCAACACAGGTGGAGAAGGTAGTCAAGAAGGCATACGGCATGCTTGCCTTCATTGGCCGGGGCATTGAGTATAAGAATTGGCAAGTCGTGGTGCAGCTGTATAGAACCTTAATTAGGCCTCATTTGGAGTAGTGTTCAATTCTGGTCGCCACACTACCAGAAGAAAGTAGAGGCTTTAGAGAGGCTGCAGAAGAGATTTACCAGGATGTTGCCTGGTATGGAGGGCATTAGCTATGAGGAGCGGTTGAATAAACTCGGTTTGTTCTCACTGGAACGATGGAGGTTGAGGGGCGAGCTAATAGAGGTCTACAAAATATGAGGGGCATAGACAGAGTTGATAGTCAGAGGCTTTTTCCCCAGGGTAGAGGGGCCAATTACTAGGGGGCATAGGTTTAAGGTGCGAGGGGCAAGGTTTAGAGATGTACGAGGCAAGCTTTTTTTACACAGAGGATAGTGGGTGCCTGGAACTCGCTGCCGGAGGAGGTGGTGGAAGCAGGGACGATAGTGACGTTTAAGGGGCATCTTGACAAATACATGAATAGGGTGGGAATAGAGGGATACGGACCCAGGAAGTGTAGAAGATTTTAGTTTAGATGGGCAGCATGGTCAGCACAGGCTCAGAGGCTGAAGGGCCTGTTCCTGTGCTGTACGTTTCTTTGTTCTTTGTACATTGCTGGAAATTATTGAAAATATATTCATTTCTACATGCATAATTTTGGTTAGTTCATGATTTCGAATAACTTTGTGTTTGGGATTCTTTATCAATATCAAAGCAATTGAGATTAGAATACCGGTGAATAATTTTTGATTGGATATCTACCAATTAAATTTAGAGAATTTATAGGCTTCGAAATTGTATTGAGGTCAATCGGTTTTAAAGGGATGAAATTAGAACCCAAGGTGGTTAATGTGCACACATCCATCCCATATTGGATTGGTTGTTCCATAGGCATAAAATTATTCGAAAAGCTCATTATCACATCAAAGCATTTTAAAGTCTGAAATCGGTCGGATCTAACAACTTATTTGTAATGTCACAGTCTTACCAAGCAAAGCATGGCACTTTCGTATGCATCGTTTTTTTGTTTAAAAACCCCACTTGTTTAATGGGATGAAATGCCTGAAAAACCCAAGTGGGAAAAAAAGTTCATCAACTGAATCAACCTTTCGGGGCTCGTTGGTGCAAAACCTGGCGGAGCAGCCTCTGACTACAGTCACCTCATTAACTGCCAAAATGCTTACCAGCACTTTGGCTGCAGAATTTGACAAACACTGGTGGGTTGTGTTGGGGGACCTCTGCAAATTAATGGAGGAGGCCTAGGCTCCCATTAGTTTGGCATTGGAGAGGACCAATGAAGTGGTAAAGCTGCATGGTGATACGATACAAAGCATAGAGGCGGTCCTTTCAAGGCATAGTGATCAGATTACTTCTCTGGAAGCAGAGAAGTCTCTGATGGCTGATGCAAATAAGCCAAAGTGAATGATTTGGAGAATCGTTCCAGGTGGCAAAATATCCAAATTTAGGGGCTGTCAGAAGGGATGGAAGGCCCAACTCCCACAGAGTATTTTGTGAAGATGTTTGGGAAGATGGTGGGGGAGGGTAGACTCACGTCCCCTCCCGAGCTGGACTATGCCCACTGGACACTTCGGTAGAAGCCTCGCCCTGGTGAACCTCCGCAATAGTAATTGTGAAGTTTCACAGCTTCCAAGAAAAAGAGCAGGTCCTGGGATGAGCAAGGGAGCATCGCGATTACAAATATGAAGGCCACACCATCAGGTTTTACCAGGATGTGGGAGTGGGGCTGGCAAAGAAGCAGACTGAATTCAATAAGGCCAAAGGCACCCTGTATAAGAGCAGAGTTGGATTTGGGGTGGTGTACCCGGCATGGCTAAGAGTGACTTTTGACAGAATAGACTATTTTTTTGATGCACCGGGGGAGATGGATTACATAGAACATAGAACAGTACAGTACAGGCCCTTCAGCCCACAATGTTGTGCCGACCATTTATCCTAATCTAAGATTAACCTAACCTCCTGAAGTTTTCCTGGAATATTCAGGATGGGCATGTTGATATGTGGAATTGTTGGGGTTCCCTGTTCATTTTTGCACTTTTCTGTTCTTTTTAAGGTTGAGTGTTTTGCAAGATTGACTTGGGTAGGGGGTTTAGTTTTATGTGGGTTTTTGCTCTATTTGTTCTAACTGTTGTAAAAATATATAATTCCCTATTGGAGGACTACAGTTTAAAGGGATTTCATACTTTGGGTGCGATTCTCCGGAAAGATTTCTAATCTTTATTAGAATGTAGCGAGCAGGGTTCCTGGCCGGCAACGCTATTCAATGTTAATTGGTCCACTAAACGAGGCCTCACTGGCTTCACATTGCAAATGAAGGCTCGCTAGCTGATTCGCCGGGACCCGTTTGCCAGCCCCCCGCTAACAAGGTCCAGCAGCACTTGCTCAGCCAACCCCAGCCAGCTTGCAACAACGGTGCCGAGGAGACAGGCCCCAAGATTTGGGGAGGCCATCCTGGGGAGGCTCCTAGACGCTGTTGAGGCCAGGAGAGATATCCTGTTCCCCTGAGGGACACGGAGGGTTAGCCACACGGCAGCTAGTGCTGTCTGGGACAAGGTGGCGGCAGCTGTGAGCAGCAGGGGTGTGACTAGGAACACTGACCGCCAGTGCCAGAAAAAGATCAATACCCTACACCGGGCAGCATGAGTGAGTAGAGATCAATGCACCCTGCCCCCCCCCCCCCCCCCCCAGTGACCCCGGAGACTTTTCTGCCCCACCTGAGCATCCACCCCATAATTCTCTATACCATCCCAAAACACTCCTACCCCCCCCCCCACTCTTCCTCCACCCCCTAGCCTCCTTCACACTCACTCACCCCTGCCCCCTGCAACCTTCCCATGACTGTGAACCAAGCATGTGGCTAACGATGCTCTCTCTGTGTCTCCTCAGGAAAAGCTCTCCCACATTCGCCAGGAGAGGGCCCAGACTGGCAGTGGTACGCCGGACATAGGAATCCTCACCACCTTCGAAGAGCATGCTCTGGAGGTGACGGGTGGCTGAGAACAGAGCCAACACGGAGGCTGGCGGACGCTGCAGATGTGAGAAATCTCCGGGCCCCAGCCAAAGGGCCTGTCACACGCGAGTTGTTATTGCCTTACCTACTGACCCATCCCTCCCACTGACTACATGTCCATTCTCCCGCAGGTCCCCCAGCCGACGGCGCCAGCACATCCCGGGTGGCCCCCCTCTCCAGCCTCCCAGGAGAACACCGAGGATGCCACCATAATGGGCGCATCACAGCTGTCGTTCCCACCTTCCACCAACGCAGATACACACACTTGGGTGGGACATGTTAGCAGTCAGGCTTCGGTGAGCATCACGCAGCTGATGATGTACATCAGGTGGAGGCAGGAACCCCGAGGCGAGACAGCAGTAGGAGGTCTGCTGGATCCCAGGACCCAGCTATGTCCCAGCCTGAAGCTGAGCCTGTGGGTGAGGTCATCCAAGAGCTGATCGAGACATTAGACTGCAGCCGGGACATTCAGAGGGAGATGTCAGCGACAGTCCAGCAGGTCCATAGCCGCTGGGAGGAATCCCAGAGGCTACGAGTGCAGGAGACGGTGTCAGCAATGCGTGGCACTGAGGCCAACATTGCTAGGTTGGTGACCACAGTGGAGAGCCTGTTGCAAGACATCGGCACTATTAGTGAAGGCATCGCGCAGTCGGTGACGGCCGTGGCCGAGGGTGTCGGCAGAATGTCCACCTCACTGGGGGATGTCACCCAGTACCAGGCTGACCTTGATGAGGTTCTGCGGGACATGTCCCGCTCTCAGATGGGAATGACGAGATGCTTCAGAGCTCGTCCTAGTCGCAGGTGGGCATTGCCGAGGCGTTGCAGAGCATATCCCAGTCACTGAAGAGCATCGCCAAGGGCGTCAACACTATGGTGCAGACCATGGGGAACCGCCAAGGCTGGCAGAGCCAGATGATGGAGGGGCAGCCAGGCTCAAACCAGCTGCCCCTCCGTCCCAAAGTGAACCCCAGGGCCCTGTGGATACCGAGAGGTAGGGGGCTGGGTGGCAACCCGAAGTTCCACCTCTCTAATAAGGCCGTGTCTCACAGCCAGCACACGGCAGAGGGCGGCATTGCTGTGCATGTGCTGCCAAGTGAGCCGGGGCCGTCCGACCCCAGAGGACGTACGCCAGGGGCATTGCACAGGACCTGGTAAGCAGCTGGCTGCCTACACCTCAGATTTGCATCCTGAGGACACACCTAGAAGTAGCGGTAGTGCTAGGAGGGCCAAGCACATCAAGGATCACCGAGGAACTGGGGGAGGGGGTGGGGGGGGGGAACCATCAGGAGAGTGAGGAATTGTTACACACAGTAAACACCCTTGTTCACAACTAGTATGATGCCTCTGTCACTTCCTTCCGCAATGCGGGCTGACCTTCGAATGGACCTTGGCCCATCTCTCCAGGCATCTCCCCCTCGCCGTGGCTGTGGACATGTTCCCGGAGCTGTGTCCCAACCCCTAGGTGTTCAGATGTTGGCTGCTGCGTGTGTGGTTTTGCCTCCTGCTGTGATTAAGCGCAGTGTCCATGTACCAAGGTGTGATTGGGATGCTAGGCAATGACTCCCACATGCTACATGGCCCGCCCACCCACGGAAATCCACTTGGATTGTGTGAAGTGCTCACATATTTTCACAGTAACTTCATTGCAGTGCTAATGCAAGAATATTTGTGACACAAAAGATTATTATTAACCACAATTGCCAATTCCCTATTAGCAATAGCGTTCAGCCACACGGCCAGAGGGTCTTGGCAGTTGATGGGGGTAATGGATGGTTGGTGGGGCAGACGAGCAGGGACAAGGGTTGCCCCCAGAATGGGTACACATGATCTAGGGGTTCACATGGTGGTGCCATGCATGGTTGCCCCTCTGTTTCCCCCTCAATGCCTCCCCTTCCCCCCACACCCTCCCATGACGGCGCACCCCTGCGGATGGTCCCCCACCCCTAGCCGAGGGTACACCACACCCTGCCAAGCACTGGGGCAGCAAGCCCAATGCCCCTGGGCTCTTTGTCTGTGAGCAAAGATAGCTCGCCTCCCCGGCTCCCCACTGATGCCCTTCCGCCAGGTTCACGTTTTTCAAAAGGAGTACTAATCGGCGACCACTTGCTGAGGAGGCCGCTGAATGACAGGAGGCCTTTAGATATGGGTTGGCTCTCAATAATTGTATGGAAATAGGGCTTAACGGGTGATAATTGGTATCTCGCCATGTTATGGAGAGATCCTGATATCGTCTAGGGGAGCAGGCTGATTGCATCGCAAACTGTTTGGCACCTGGCGCGGATATAGTTTTTTGGCCTCTCCCACTATTACCGGCCTTGTTTCTCTCAAGCGAGCGCATCAAGGCCAGAGAATCACGCCCCACATGTCTTTTTTCGGTAATCATTTTTCTTCACTCTTGGCAGGGGCTGCCCTGCTAGCTGGAGGTAGCTAGCGGGAGCGGGGCTGAAGGGTTGACTGCAGTTCATTATAGTAGTTCTGGTTTAGATAATGAACTCAGTGTTTTGTTCTGTTTGGGTTTAGGTTTGTTAGTGGTAGGTTTAGGGATTTATGTTCGCCGTACTATTTTCTGTATACATATTTGGGTGTATTAATGTCTGTGGGCAGAGGGCAAGCATAGCTTGCTGATGGTGACTTCAGATTGCCCTTTGTTTAATTTTATTAGTGCGGTTGGCGGCCATCTTGGGTGGGCCTGGTTGCTGTACTTTATGTAACTGTTAGATAATCCCCCTTAGTGGAAATGGCCGACTCCAGATCGAGAGGGGGGTTGGGAGACCCCCAATTCCTTTAGTCACCTGTAAAGACAGGGGGTGAAAAAGTCGAGGGGGGGTGAAAAGGTCGAGGGTAGTTGCTCACCTTAAATAAAAAAGTGCCCAATTCTTTTTTTTCCCCCCAATTAAGGGGCAATTTAATGTGGCCAATCCACCTACCCTGTACATCTTTGGGTAGTGGGTTGAAACCCATGCAGACACGGTGAGAATTTGCAAACTCCACACAGACAGTGACCCGGGGCCGGGATCGAACCCGGGTCCTCAGCGCCGTGAAGCAGCAGTGCTAACCAAGGCGCCACCGTGCTGCCCCACCTTAAAAATTTAAAGCTGATGTGGTGTTTCTGGGAGAGACTCATCTGCGGGTCAGAGACCAGACAAAGTTGCAGAAGGGGGTGAGTGGGACAAGTTTTTTCGTTCGGGCTTTGATGTTAGGACCCGGGGTCCAGCAATCTTAAATCAATAAAAGGGTTCAGTTTTCTGCCGCTAATATCCTGGTTGACATGTTAGTGTCTGTAGGTCTTTAGCAGGCACCTTGGTGATCCTGGCTAATGTCTATGCTCCAAAGTGGGACGATACAGATTTTATTAACAAGCTGTTAGCTTCCATCCCCGATTTGGAATTGCATCAGCTTATTTTGGGCGGTGACTTAAACTGTGTTTTGTACACCAGGATGGATCAGTCCAGGCCTACATCTCTGACTTCATCAGGGGAGGCGAAGGCGTTGTTGGTTTTTAAAAAATAAATGTAGAGTAACCAATAATTTTCTTCCAATTAAGGGGCAATTTAGCATGGCCAATCCACCTACCCTGCACATCTTTTGGGCTGTGGGGGCTGAGACCCATGCAGACATGGGGAGAATGAGCAAACTCCACATGGACAGTGACCCAGGGCCAGGATCGAACCTGGGACCTCGGCGCCGTGAGGCAGCAGTGCTAATCATCGTGGCACCCTGATGTTGTTGGTTTTCATGGAGCCGATGGGGAAGGGGGTTTAGACTCATGGCTTTTGTTTTTTTTGCACCAGGCTACAAAAGATTTTTCCTTTGTCTCCCATGTGTACGAGGTACACTCACGTATTAACTTTTTCGTGGTGGATAGGTCTCTCCTCCTTTGATGGAGGGGGTGGATTACTTGGCAATTGTGATTTCAGACCATGTCTCACATTTTATTGACCTGGCACTGGAGTCAGATCCCTCCCACTGTCAGCCATGGAGATTGCATACGGCATTACTGTATTAGCGAACAAGAGATTCTGTGAACACGTCTGTCTTAAATTCAATAAAAGTGAGTCTATCTCACCTTCTACACTGTGGGAAGCCCTGAAGGTGTCAATCTGAAATGGAATTGAACACTGGTGCCAAATAACACATTGAATATTAGACTTCATTCTAAAGTCTCACCTTTCTTTGCCACTTTAGATCTGTTCAATTATGCATTCTGAATTGATATTGTGTTAGCCAGAATCTCTTTAGGAATTGAACTCATGCCAGTGCTGAGTGGTAGTATCACAATTTTGCCTTGTTGATTGCTGACATGTTTTACCCTACCCTGCAATTTCTTCAATGCTATTTACTGGGTTTGTACCATTTTATTGAAACTCCTCACACCAAAAGATATTTACCAGATCCATGTATTTAAGGGTTAAGTCCAGATGATGGTGCTGATAAAGCTATAAAAATAGTCATCCAACTTACCAGTTCTATATGAGTTAGCTGTTGTGCCAGTGTATAAGGGTCATTGCAGATACTCAGTATATCCCTTTGAATAGATGGAGGCTTTGTTTTGATGATAACCAATTTGTCAGACACACTAGCATTAACCTTGATTGTGTTTTCTTCACCTTGATTTAAAGTTGCCAGTTTTTGATTCAGGGTTTGCAAAAGCTGATTCATCGTCTTCCAGTAGCTCTGGGAATGAAAAAAAAAACCATCTGTTGTTATGCCAATAAACAAGAACTGCGACAGTGGCCATATATTCTTTACCAGTACTTGCAACAAATAAGTCAAGCATACGAATACTATACAAGAATCAACATCTGCAATAAAAACAAGAAATACGGAAAATACCCAGCTGGTCTGGCAGCGTCTGTGGAGCGAGAAACAAAGTAATGTTTCAGTTGGATGACCTGTTCCACTGAGCATTAAATGCTTGCTGGAATAGGGGGGGCTTCACAATGTCATGTGAATTGGCAGTAAACCCCACCTCCTGTAAAATCCAACCCAAGGGTTCTATCAGAGCTGGAGTGCAACAACTGGGAGTTGCAGTAGGGCAATGATTAATGGAAACACAATTAATGTAAAATGATTTTTTTCTGTAATTAAATGAAGAAAAATGTATTAATTGATTTTTCTACCTATTAGAAGGAAGCTCAACTTCCTTTTCTGGCAGCCTGCAAGACCCAGATATCAGGTCTGAAAATAAGACAATTTAATTGGAGCTAATAGCTGCAGACTGATTTAGACTGCGATTTTATTCCCAGTTTTGCATCAATGCAAAGAGATCTTGGATGTGGATCATACAAGCTGGCAAAATAGCTTTGAAGTCATGTCCCACTCTGACTCTGGGACATGCTAAAACTAATGCTGCAAGACCCATTGGGGCTCGCCATCACCTGGAAAGAAGACCAAGTGGAGCGTAATTCTAGTGCAATTTGGAAACAGTTTTAGAAAGCTGGATCTCCTGGGTACATTATCAATTTAATGCATAGTCTTTTTTATTATCGCAAAACACTCATGTATTGGCAAAGAACAAAGCTTTCTGCATGTACGTGTATATTCTCTCTTAGTGGACAGAATTAAATTTACAGCTTGCAGTAAAACACACATGATGTCAGCCGTGTCTTACACTGTATAGCTCTCTGTCTCAGACACAGCACGGTATTAAATTAACTCCTGATCACTGCTCAATATTAAATAAGGTGACTCAAGGATTGATATTCAGTGCTGATAGAAAGGAAGATATTGATTAATGAATTCAATGCATATGCCAGATGAGTGATACTCATCTAGCTTTGAGATCTAGCAAAGCAGATCTGTAGTACACTGCAGAGGGAGGAGAGTAAAGTTAGAATGGTCAAAATATTTCCTTAGCTATTCATAAGATCATAAGATATGGGAGCAGAATTAGGCCATTTGGCCCATCGAATCTGCTGCGCCATTCAACCATGGCTGATATGTTTCTCATCCCCATTCTCCTGCTTCCTCCCAATAACCCCTGATCCCCTTATTAATCAAGAACCTATCTATCCCTGTCTTAAATACACTCATGTTTTGGTCTTTACAAGCCTTCTGCAGCAAAGAATTCCACAGATTCACCACCCTCTGGCTAAAGAAATTCCTCCTCATCTCAGTTTTAAAGGATCGTCCCTTCAGCCGGAGGCTGTGCCTTCGGATTTTAGTTTTTCCCATACAGTGAAAACATCCTCTTCACATCCACTCTATCTAGGCCTCTCAGCATCCTGTAAGTTTCAATAAGATCCCCCCCTCATCCTTCTAAACTCCAATGAGTACAGGTCCAGCGTCCTTAAGCACTCCTCATATGATAAGCATTGTTTTTTTTGTCAGTCTTCATTAATGAATATCTAATTATTTTCATACGGAGAAAATGTTGATCTTATTGAAATCATGACTAATTGAAATCATTGTGGGCAGCACGGTAGTTAGCATAAATGCTTCACAGCTCCAGGGTCCCAGGTTCGATTCCCGGCTGGGTCACTGTCTGTGCAGAGTCTGCACGTCCTCCCCGTGTGTGCGTGGGTTTCCTCCGGGTGCTCCGGTTTCCTCCCACAGTCCAAAGATGTGCGGGTTAGGTGGATTGGCCATGATAAATTGCCCTTCGTGTCCTAAAAAATAAGGTTAATGGGGTGTGGGGGTGGGGGTGGATACGTTGACTTGAGTAGGGTGATCATTGCTCGGCACAACATCGAGGGCCGAAGGGCCTGTTCTGTGCTGTGCTGTTCTATGTTCTATGACGACATTTTCGCGGATACTTACAAGAGGTTATTCATGAAGGCCCACCATCTCAACCTTGTCCCTCACCCGAGGTGTGGCGATTCTCAGGTTAAATCACCACCAGTCAGCTCTCCCCCCTCAAAGGGGAAAGCAGCCCATGGTCATCTGGGACTATGGCGACTTTACCTTACCTTTACTTATGTATTATTTACAACATAATAATGACCATTACAAATATGCTGATTTTTGTTTCGTCAGAAGCAATACCTGTAGTCAGATCTAGAATCTGCTGGTAATGTTGTCTTATTAATCATTAGTCCAATAATTTACAGAGATGAATAAATTAATTAGGACATGTTTATCTTTAATACATCAAAAGAGTTATCTAGCAAATATTTTCCTTTAAAATTAGCGTTGTTTACAGAAACCCATGGTATTAACTCAATAGGCTATTGCTAAAAGACAGAATTCAAAAATGATCTCAGTATACATACATTTTAGACTTTCAATTATATATTCATCAGACTTTATAAAACGGTTTTCTCCCATAATTAAATGTTAAAAGAAAACTAATAAAAAGTTAAACCAATTAACAAAGTAGGACAAATACTCCAGCAGTCACTGTAATTCGGAGTTTTCATTATTCATGAAGCTCACCTCATCGTAAGGGGCTATCCTGTGGATCATGTCCTTTAAATGTCCAATCATTCTCTCATCCCGAAAATCAGAAGGGAATGTTTCTGTCCATTCTGTCAGCAGCTGCATTATCTTGGGTCCAAATTTTTTAATTCGTGCCTGAAGGGCAGCAAAATGATAATATGGTCATTAGGATAAAACTGCTACAACTCAGGGGTCAAACATCTTCAGGTCCTTAACCCAAATGTTAGTCAAGGATCCTATCTTACAGCAGCGACTACACTTAAAAACTAATTTATTAGCTGTAAAGTACTTTAAGATGGTCAGTAGTTATGAAGGTGCTATACAAATGTAAATCTTTGTTTTGTTTTCTTTTTATCCTGGTACCTCCAGTACTGTTAGAAAACAAATGTAGTTTTAAGGGATTGATATACATTTTGATAAAACTATACATTATTTTTAATGTTTAAGTGTTAATTTAATGTTTCTGTGCCCGGAAGGGTAAAATCTCTAGTTAGGTACATAAGAACATATGAACTAGGAGCAGAAGTAGACCGTCCGGCCCTTCGAGCCTGCTCCACCATTCTATAAGATCATGGCTGATCTATTCGTGGTCTCAGAACCACTTACCCACATTCTCGCCATATCCCGTAATTCCTTTATTTTTCAAAAAAAACATCTACCCTATCTTTAAATATATTCAATGAAGTAGCGTCTACTACTCCTTTCGTTAGGGAATTCTATACTTTAACCACCCTCTGAGTGAAGAAGTTCCTCCTTGATTCAGTCCTAAATCTGCTCCCCCTAATCTTGAGGCTATGACCTCTTGTCCTACTTTAACCTACCAGTGGAAACATCCTTTCTACTTCTATCTTATCCATTCCCTTCAAAATTTTATATGTTTCTATTAGATCCCCCCTCAACCTTCTGAATTCCAGTGAATATAATCCCAATCTACATACTGGATAATCCCAATCTACATACTGGATAAAGGTTTTTGTTTGTGTTGCAGTTGGTTAAATTCCAACTGGGGTTCCAATATGCTTATAGAGGGCTACAGTGTGGAAAATAAATAAAGTGCATAAGAATATGACTTATTGTTTAGCAACTGGAGGTCCTTGTAAGGTAAAAAGCTTTTATGTTTTAGTTTAGGTAATTTGAGAGCAGTTGGAGACAGGATCTCGGGGAGTGAACATCTCTCAACTCTCCAAGAAGGAAGACTGCACAGGACGGGAGCTGCAGAGAGGCAGGCTTCCTAAAGTACAAGTTGCAGTCCAGGTAACCAGAGAGTTGAGACAAAATTAATGTCTGACGAAGTCTGGAGTTAAGTGAACAGAGACCAAGGTATTCTTCAGAAGAATTCAAGAACGAGTAAACAATATGTTCCGGGTTGAAGAGACAATCACAGCAACTAAACTGAAGTCAGACAACAAACCATTAGAAGAGATTATTGTAATAATGCCTGGGAATTGAAAGTTAAAGCAATTGTGATCAATTTGCACAGCAGTTAAGACAAAGAAATCCTAAAGGGGTTGGTGTGAAATCCTGGACTTGAAGTGGAGTGGAAGTGGTTTGAAAATGTTATTTGTAGAACCTGGACTGGATTTCAGAATGCAAACTGCTGAGGGAAGGCATTATTAGGAGATAAGGGGCATGATTCTCTCAGCCCAGGACCGGGCTGGAGAATCCCCGCAACCGGGGATTCTTTTAAAGGGACCTCTAAACTAACAAATTAATGGGCACAGTAACAAAAATAAAATTACAAAAGGAAACTCATCTAAATCAAACCAAAATGAATTGCCAGGGCTGAAGATGCTCTCCAGCCCACCGGTTGTGGAAGGGTTCAAGCGTACCAGTGGATACCGGTGTGCTCCCTCTGCAGAGACACCTTGGCACAAACATAGCAGCGGGAAAAGAGCAAACATCGGGGCCAGACAAATCCCCCTCAACTGATAACTCTATTCATGTGTTCTGATAGCAAAAAAAAAATCAATAAACTAATAAATGGGGTGACAGCCCCTGATGGGCCAATGACTCTCTTTTCTAGATGGTCTCAATCCTCAAATCAAGCAACGCCCATCACCTGGATATCTTTCACAGCATAGTTCTGTTCTGTTATGCTCTTGACAAAGCTGCTTCCTTATGTGCACTCTGACAAAGGAAGGTTCAGACTTGGAGATAGCTTTAACACGTTAATTTAAACTGTTTTTTTTAAAAAAATAATTTTTATTGAATTTTTCAAAATACAAACATTTTAACCCCCCCTACATTTACATTTAAATTATAACAAAACAAAGTCAAACCCCCCTACTTAACAAGAAAAAGAAAAAAAAAAAATCCCCCCCCCCCCCCTACCCGCGCGTCCCCCCCCCCCCCCCCCCCCCCCCCCGCCGGCGAACCGACAGTCAGACCAACTTATCATTTCTAGCAGCGTCCTCGGGCAGGCCTTGCCCGTGCCACCGCCGCTACCGTACTTCCTTCGTCGTTGTCCCCCCTCCCCCCCCCCCTCCCCCCCTCCCGCCCTCCCCTCCCCTCCCGGGTTGCTGCTGTCATGGCCTCAGTTTCTATCTCTGATCCAAGAGGTCTAGGAAGGGTTGCCATCGCCTGGAAAACCTCTGCACCGACCCTCTCAGGGCGAATTTGATCCTTTCCAATTGGATGAAGTTTGCCATGTCGTTTAACCAGGTGTTAACACTCGGAGGCCTTTCGTCCCTCCACTGAATCAGGATCCTCCTCCGAGCCACCAAGGACGCAAAGGCTAATATTCCAGCCTCCCTCGCCTCCTGTACCCCCGGTTCCACCCCAACCCCGAAGATCGCAAGTCCCCATCCTGGCTTGACCCTGGACCCCACCACTCTCGACACCGTCCCTGCCACCCCCTTCCAGAACTCCTCCAGTGCCGGACATGCCCAAAACATATGTGCATGATTCGCAGGGCTTCCCGAACATCTAATACACCTGTCTTCACCCCCGAAAAACCGACTCATCCTTGTCCCCGTCATGTGGGCTCTATGCAGTACCTTAAATTGAATGAGACTTAGTCTCGCACATGACGACGACGAGTTGACCCTCTCCAGGGCGTCTGCCCATGTCCCGTCCTCTATCTGTTCCCCCAGCTCTAACTCCCACTTATCTTTCAGCTCCTCTACTGGTACCTCCTCCACCTCCTGCATAATCTTATAGATGTCCGAGATCTTCCCCTCCCCGACCCAGACCCCTGATAGCACCCTATCACTCACCCCCCTGTCGGGGAGCGCGGGGAACCCCGCTACCTGTCGTCTGGCAAATGCCTTCACTTGGAGGTACCTGAACGTGTTCCCCGGGGGGAGCCCAAATTTCTCCTCCAGCTCTCCCAGGCTCGCAAACCTCCCCTCTATAAACAAGTCCCTCAGTTGTCTAATACCCGCCCTCTGCCAGCTCTGGAATCCCCCTCCTGTGTTTCCCGGCGCAAATCTGTGGTTCCCTCTTAGTGGTGCCCCTATCAGACCTCCCACTTCCCCCCTGTGTCGCCTCCACTGCCCCCAGATCTTGAGGGTGGCCGCCACCACCGGGCTCGTGGTATACCTCGTGGGAGGGAGCGGCCATGGTGCCGTTACCAGTGCCCCTAAGCTTATGTTGCCGCAGGACGCCCTCTCCATGCGCTTCCAGGCTGCCCCCTCCCCTTCCATCATCCACTTTCGTACCATCGATGTATTTGCCGCCCAGTAATATCCTGAAAGGTTGGGTAACGCCAGCCCTCCACTATCCCTACTCCGCTCCAAAAAGACCCTTCTAACTCTCGGGGTGCCATGTGCCCACACATACCCCATGATACTACTCGTTACCTTCTTGAAAAAGGCCCTGGGGAGGAAGATGGGCAGACACTGGAACAAAAACAAGAACCTCGGGAGGACCGTCATTTTAACTGACTGCACCCTCCCTGCCAGCGACAGCGGCACCATGTCCCACCTCTTAAACTCCTCCTCCATCTGCTCCACCAGTCTGGAAAAGTTCAACTTGTGTAGTGTCCCCCAGTTCTTTGCCACCTGCACCCCCAAATACCTAAAACTTTTAACTGCTCTTTTGAAGGGGAGCCTCCCAATTCCCTCCCCTTGGTCTCCCGGGTGTATTACAAAGACCTCACTTTTCCCCAGATTTAATTTATATCCCGAAAAGTCCCCGAACTCCGCTAGTATCCCCATTACCTCCGGCATTCCCCCCTCCGGGTCTGCCACATACAACAACAAATCATCCGCATAGAGCGAGACCCGATGTTCCTCCCCTCCCCTTGTCAGTCCTCTCCACCCCCCTGAACCCCTCAGTGCCATCGCCAACGGCTCAATCGCTAATGCAAAGAGTAAGGGAGATAGGGGACATCCCTGCCTAGTACCTCGATGGAGCCCAAAATATTCTGACCTCCTCCCGTTTGTTACCACACTTGCCATCGGAGCTGAATAGAGCAGTTTTACCCACTTGATAAATCCCTCCCCAAACCCAAACCTTTCCAACGTCTCCCACAAGTATTCCCACTCCACCCTGTCAAATGCCTTCTCCGCGTCCAGCGCTACCACTATCTCCGCCTCCCCTTCCACTGCTGGCATCATAATCACATTTAACAATCTCCGGACATTTGTGTTAAGTTGGCGTCCCTTCACGAACCCCGTCTGGTCTTCATGGACTACCCCTGGCACACAGTCCTCTATCCTGGTTGCCAGGACCTTTGCTAACAGCTTGGCATCTACATTTAAGAGGGAGATAGGCCTGTAGGACCCTCACTGGACCGGGTCCTTGTCCCGCTTCAAAATCAAGGAGATCAGGGCCTGCGACATTGTTGGAGGCAGAACCCCCCCCTCGCGCGCCTCATTGAAGGCTCGCACCAGCACTGGACCCACCAAGTCCACAAATTTCCTGTAAAACTCCACCGGGAACCCATCCGGCCCCGGCGCCTTCCCCGCCTGCATCTGGCCTATCCCTTTAATTAGCTCCTGCAGCTCTATCGGCGCCCCCAACCCTTCCACCAGCTCCTCCTGTACCTTTGGGAACCCCAATTTGTCGAGAAAGTTCTTCATTCCCCCTCTCCTCTTCGGCGGTTCAGACCTATACAATTCCCTATAGAAGTCCCTAAAGACCCTATTCACCTCTTGCCCCTTCTGCACTACATCCCCACCCCTCTCTCTCACTCCCCCAATCTCTCTGGCTGCATCTCGCTTACGAAGCTGGTGTGCCAGCATCCTGCTCGCCTTTTCCCCGTACTCATACGCCGCACCCTGCGCCCTTCTCCACTGCATTTCCGCCTTCCTAGTGGTCAGTAGGTCGAACCTGGCCTGCAAGCTACGCCGCTCCCTTAATAGCCCCTCCTCTGGCGCCGCCGCATATTTCCTATCTACTTCTAGGAGCTCCCCCACCAGCCTCTCCCTTTCCTGCCTCTCCTTCCTCTCTCTGTGTGCCCTTATGGAGATCAGCTCTCCTCTAATCACTGCTTTCAAGGCCTCCCAGACCGTCCCCACCTGCACCTCACCTGTGTCATTCGTACCCAGATAGTTCTCAATGCCCGTTCTCACCCTTCTGCACACCTCTTCGTCCGCCAACAGCCCTACATCCAGGCGCCACAACGGGCGTTGGTCCCGCGCCTCCCCCATGTCCACGTCCACCCAATGTGGTGCATGGTCCGATATCGCAATGGCCGAGTACTCCGTGTCCTGCACTCTCGGTATCAGCCCCCTGTTCAATACGAAAAAATCGATCCTAGAGTACACTCTGTGGACGTGGGAGAAAAAAGAATACTCCCTCGCCCTAGGCCTACCAAATCTCCATGGGTCTACCCCTCCCATCTGCTCCATGAACCCCCTTAACACCTCTGCCGCTGCCGGCCTCCTATTCGTCCTGGAACTCGATCTATCCAGCCCAGGGTCTAACACCGTATTAAAGTCCCCTCCCATGATCAGGCCCCCTGCCTCCAGTCCCGGGATGAGGCCCAGCAGGCGCCTCATAAAACCCGCGTCGTCCCAGTTCGGGGCATACACATTTACCAGTACCACACTCTCTCCCTGCAGCCTACCCCTCACCATCACGTACCTGCCCTCCTTGTCTGCCACCACCTCTGCCGCCACAAACGACACTCTCTTTCCCACCAAAATCGCCTCCCCCCGGTTCTTGATATCCAAGCCTGAGTGGAACACCTGTCCCACCCACCCCCTTCTCAGGCGGACCTGATCTGCTACCCTCAAATGAGTCTCCTGCAGCATTGCTACATCAGCCTTCAGTCCCTTCAGGTGTGAGAAGACCCTTGATCTTTTGACCGGCCCATTCAGCCCCCTTACGTTCCACGTGATCAATCGGGTCGCAGAGCGACCCGTCCCTACTCCCTGTCGATTAGCCATGTCTTGTCCCTTGCTCGCCCCGGGTCATCCCTTCTTTTCTGACCCGCTTCCCATAGCGATGGCCCCCCCCCCCCCCCACCCCCCCGGCTCTCCCCTTCTCGTCCCTGGTCTTTCTAGCAGCAACCCGGTGTCCCCCCCCAGTTAATTTAAACTGTTAACAATTCTCCTACTTGGATTTGACTCTCCTGTTAATCCTGTTATAGCTACTCAGACTGACGAACCAGTCTGCTACAATCCACGTGGTGGGTGTGATGTGTTTCAAATCAACCCTGTCTACACACTGAGTGTCTCCACTCGAAAGAGGAAGATCATGTGTGCCGTGTCCTTTTATATGGGTTGGTGTAATGCCCTTCTGTGGTAGGGTCACCTCTGTGTGTATTGTGAATGCCCATTGGTCGTGTCCTATCTTACTGACCTATTGGTTGAATGTCTGTGTGTCATGTCTCTGGTGCTCCCTCTAGTGTCTAGCTGGTCTACGTGTATTTACATTAACCCCTTGTGTATTTACAGTGATGCACATCATCACAAGTTCAACCATTAACATCAATCCTATCTCACAAAAGAACCTATCACTCCACCCTCTCCAGTTGCTACCCTTTCCTCTGATATGGTCTTTGAATATCTTCCATCAAGATTACCTATTTTCATCTCCACTTCAATTGTCCCTCCATTGAAACATGATGGGCTGAATGGCCTCCTTCTGTGCCGTAACCTTTCGATTCATGCCCTTGTCATCTCCAAACTCAATAACACCTTTGCTCATTGCTGTCTCCCAAGCACACCTCCACCCCATTTATAAATCACAAAAGGCAAAGCTCCAATATCTGCACCACGTCCCATTCCACTATCATCTAAACTGAATTGCCTCCTCATCCCCACTGAATTGAGCACTGAATCACCCAAAATGCTTCTCGACAGCCCTGTAATTTCTGTGCAACAGACACTGAATGTTGAAGAATTGTATTACGCTCACTGATAAAACGACTTGTACAGTAGCACAGTGCTGGCAGGTGAAGCGCCACGGAGCCACGCAAATCAGCAAAATTGACCTTACATTTGCACGTTGACAGAATACTATGCCTGTCTACATATGTATAGCATCGTTGGACTAATGGAGCTTGAACTGAAATAGCTGTGTAATTGATGTCACCCTGCAGCTTCAAGAAATTAATAATCTCACAGAAGTCTTGCTGCCTGGATATATGATGCTGCTGCTTGGTGCCAGATTCTTTGTTTTAGCAGACGTACAGGATACACGATGGCACTGAGAAATGGTTCCTGTCAAATAGCTATGATGGGATTGGAGTGATCGCGAGGCAGAATAAATTAGATAAGAGTCACATATAGAACAACAAACATGTTTGATCGTTCTTATAGCTCAGTTTCTAAGAGATACACAACTGAGCAACCATATTCCTGCTTCACTACAAGTTGTGCATGGAGTGATAGGTGGTTCCAAGTTGGTAGACATGCCCGCATGAATGACTGGTGCCAGAAGTTGTCAGATTGTATATAGTCTGCAATCTTTCAACATCTACACATTTCTATGGCAATTCATCATGTGAGCACATCACTGCAGGAGGCCCTCAGGGTGGTAGCCTCAGCCTAAACGTCTTCAGTTGCTTCAGCAATGCCCTTCCCTCCATAAGGTCAAATGTGGGGATATTCGCTTGAGGATTGTCCTTCTGTACTTAATCTGCCACCTCCAGCAGTCTCACTCTCTCTGCTTCTGCAACTGATGATTGATGACTCCTCAAATAGTCAGGGTCTGGAAACAGCAAGGACTGGTTAATGTTCAGGTTTGGGCTGATAAGTGGCAAGTAACACTCTAGACACACAAGTGCAAGGCAATTACCATCTCCAACAAGAGAGGATCTAACCATTGCCCCATGATATTCAACAGTGTTACCATTGCTGAATCCCCCAACGTCAACACCCTTGGAGTTAACTAGTTGGAGTTAACTAGACCAGCCACATAAATACTGCGGCTAAAACGGCAGGTCAGGAACTGAGAATTTTGCCAAAGTAACTTGCCTCCTGACTCCCCAAAGCTTGTCCACCATCTACAAGGCACAAGTCAGGAATGTAATGGAGTACTCTCCACTTGCCTGGATGAGTGCAGCTCCATCAATACACAAGAAGTGTGACACCATCCTGGACAAAGCAGCTCACTTGATCGACATCCATCAACCACTTTAAGCATTCACACGCTCCAGCATTAATGCACAGTGACAGCAGTGTGCTTTACAGCAACTGAAATTTCCTTTGTCAGCACCTTTTAAACCCATTATCTCTTACACCTAGAAGGTCAAAGGCAGCAGCTGCTACCTGCAAGTTCCCCACCATGTCATACACCTTCTTGAATTGGAACTACATTGCCAGTCTTTCAAAAATTCTGGACATCCAGATCCCTTTGAATAACATTTTCCAGTCCCACACCATTTAAAAATATTCTGCTTTTCCATCCTTTCTATCAAAGTGATTAAATTTACTTTTTTCTACACTGTATTCCACCTGCCATGTTCTTGTCCAAATCCTTTTGCAGCCTACTGCATCTTCCATAGAGCATGCTTTCCTAGCTAACTTTGTATCATCAGGAAACTTTGATACATTACACTCAAACACCTTACCCAAATCACTGATAAATAATTGGTACCCAGACACTGTTCCCCACCCCCCCCCCGCAATCATTACAGTCTGCCACCCCACACATAACCTATTCCTATTCTGTTTTCTGTCCATTAACCAGTCCATGCTAATATATTACCCCTATCCCTTAAGCCCTAATGTTGTGTAATAACCTCAAGTGACACCTTATACAATGCTTAGAAAATCCAAATACATTACATCCACTGGTTCCCCTTTACACACTCTGGCAGTTGCAGCCTGAAAAACCCGGATAGCTTTATTAACATGATTTCTGTTCCAGTAAACCATGTTGATTCTGCATAAAATTACAATTTTCCATAGACCTTGCTACCACATCCATAATAATAGATTATAGCATTTAAGTCCTACTATTGTCAAACTAACTGGCCCACGGTTCCCAATTTTCTCTCGCTATCCCTTCTGAAGCAACAGGGTCACATCTGTGACCTACCAATCCATGGGGACCAGCCTAGAATGGAGGGAATTCCAGAAGAGCATTCCAGAGAGCAAAGGTAGTCTATCCACTATTTCTGTAGCCACCGCCTTTAAAACCACAGGAAGTAGATCAGGTCCAGGTGATGTGTTGACTTTTAGCCTCATTAACCTCGATGAGCAGTTTCATGCTGATCACCTGGAGATAGCTGCAGTGGAAAGCTACAAATTGGCATTAATGCCCTTTGCAGGTTTGATACTGGCAAAACACACACCCGCTCTAGGTTAGAGCAGACAACAATCTCCAGCTTGTGCAGGAGCCCAATGGCACCAATGGAGGATCTAATCATGCAAAGTGTACTGAGCCTAATAAGCTTCAAGAATTCTTAAAACCCCTGCTGCATCCCTCTAACTTTTTAAGTTTCAGTGAAAAGTAAGTTTTCCCAAGTCTGTCTTCAACATTATAATTAATTCCTGGTACCATTCTAATATCTAGAACTGTAAACAGTATTCCAACTATATTCCAAACATCATCAGCAGAAATTCAACATCATTTTCTAATTTTTAAGCTTTGACCATTTTATACAAAGGATTTGCTGATTTTCAGGCTGCTTATTTAAAAAAAGTAAAATGCTCATTCCTCAGAAACAGAAACTTCAACACTGTTGGACACGTCATTTATTGGTTAACTCCTGGATGTATTCGAGAAACCCATTCTCTTTCTGTCCACAAACATTACCTCAGGATAGTTAAAGCCCCACATTATGAAATGAAAAAATGAAAATCGCTTATTGTCACGAGAAGGCTTCAAAATGAAGTTACTGTGAAAAGCCCCTAGTCGCCACATTCCGGCGCCTGTTCGGGGAGGCTGGTACGGGAATTATTAGTGTTTTACAACTGGAAACTTATCTATGTTGCTTACAAATCTCACTCAAATTTCTTTACAATTATTTCTTGGTCCATCATGTTAGAAATGTGTTCTAATCACACAGAGCCTCATCTGCATAATACTCATGATTTTCCATCCATTAAATTTATCAAATGGGAAAATTGTGCATTTGGTGATTTCTCAATATGCAGGGTCTGGGATTTTCACCACTCGCACACATTTATAAAACCCAGCTATTTAATGTGCTCCAGATATGGTCGTGGGATCTCATTATTTCTTAACTGATCCCAGACAAGAATCTGAACGCCACGATCTATTTGCAGCTATGTGGATTAGGTTCACATCAAAAGCAGTAAATAATGCCAAATAAACTCTTTTGCAAAAGATCTGACGAATGTCTGGCATAGAACATAATTTAAGGCATTGATGGCTGAATATTTTTGTGGCACATTATAATTTATTTCTGACATGGGAACACTATCCTTGGAATGTGTCTGCGTCGGCTTTGCTCACTTGGTAGCACTTTTAACTCTTGAGGTCAAAGGGTTGTGAGGTCAAGTCCTATTCCAGAATTTGAGTGCATCATTCTAGCTGATCATCTAATGATGGCGTTCTGCATTGTCAGATATGCGGCCCTTCAACTGATGTTTTAAACTATTTGCCAATTCTTGTAATTGAAGTAGACATTAAAGACATCACAACACTTTTTGAAGAAAAGTTCTCCTTAGAATCCTGGCCTGCTTTCCACATTCAGAAGCCACCACCAAAAACAGATTGTGCCGAATAAATCGCTGGCTTTTAAAGCAGACCAAGGCAGGCCAGCTGCGTGGTTCAATTCCCGTACCAGCCTCCCCGAACAGGCGGCGGAATGTGGCGGCTAGGGGCTTTTCACAGTAACTTCATTTGAAGCCTACTCATGATAATAAGCGATTTTCATTTTTCATTTTATTTCATGTCCGCTGCGTTTAGCCTGGTGTTTCCCGGCGCTGGCAGCGCTGAGACCGACCCCGTTATTAAATGGGACTCTGCTTAATTTCTGGGCCTCAGCGAGGAACACCCCACTGAGGGCACACTTAGTCCCATTTCCTGTACTAATGAGGGCCTCCGGAAACCCCCCTCCCCAATGACGAGGGTCCCTGAGCCCCTGCAACTTTACCAATGAGGCGGGTCTCTGAGCCTCTGCATCCACCTCATAAGGGCAGGGCATCCGTGGGCCCGATCCCCGGCGATGATGCCACCCAGACACCTTGGCACTGCAGGCTGGCACCCCAGCAGTGCCTCTGCCAGTGCTACCTGGGCACCCTGGCATGACTGACACTGCCAGGCTTATGTGCCATAATACCCAGCTGGCATCAGGGGTGCCAGGGTACCACCCTGCCCAGAGCCCAATCACCTCCCCTCCCCCGCAAAGTGCCGCTATGCCTGATCCACATTGGCATTGGTGG
Organism: Scyliorhinus canicula; assembly: GCF_902713615.1. Lineage (NCBI taxonomy): Eukaryota > Metazoa > Chordata > Chondrichthyes > Carcharhiniformes > Scyliorhinidae > Scyliorhinus > Scyliorhinus canicula. The sequence continues at coordinate 191,111,108 of NC_052149.1, read as the reverse complement.
AGACCAGCACAAAACGTCGCTCGCTCGGGGTCTCCAAGGCTCGGGCGTTAGATCCTGCACCTCGGTTAACTCCAGCGCGAACATATTCAAGTCAGCCTAACTGCACACTTGAACATGCAAATCTGGATCCTACCCACACAAATCGTGAGGCCTCGCGAGACCTCATTAGATCTCACGAGGCATAACAAACCCGTTAAATCTCGTGGGTGGCCTCTCGCGAGATTCAGTGGCCTCGACGCGACGTGGGCCGGGTATGATGAGGCCGGTAGATCACGGCCATTACTAGACATTCAACTCATTGGCATTTGTGGGATCTTAGTGCGCAAATTGGATCCCACATTTCCCTCTACAAGTCATTTCTTTAAAATAATTTATTGTATGTGAAACATTTGTAATGTTTTCCAGAGACATGGGAAGATAAAACAAGTATTTCAACAATGCAGGTTGAAACGTTAAAATTGATATTTTAGACTTTCCCTTGGTTACCTTTGAGAAACAAAGTGAAAGTTTACATAGCTTTATCTTATTGGAAGATTTACTCGTGATTTTTAACTACCCTCAGAAGGTTAAATGAGTTCTATACCAGGTTTGAAAGTACAAAATGTTCAGAATGGGCATTTCTCATTCCAAATGTTGTTCTTTTTCTTAACTGTGAGGACGAAATTCCCTGTGGGGTGTTAATGGCAAGTTACACCCAATATTACACTGCGCCTATTTTGCCAATGTCTGTTTGAACACAAATTTACTCCTGATCTCGCTAATGAACACTGTATGTAAAAATGGCCACACACCAGAGGTCAGCAGACATACTGGAACCGAGGAAAGTACCACATTCGCGCAATTTATTCCTTCCACAAGTATGAAAATTAATTTCATTATTATTATTTAAGAACATGCAATTTGTGACAGCTTTCATTTTTTTATGTAGCTTATAGCATTGCCATAATATGTATTCAAAGATACTTACAGTACAGATCTCAGTGAGAATAAATTTAATTTAAAATTTGCAATAAAATAGTAGAACAATTGCTTCTTTCCATGAATGTTCTAAAATGTTGATGTTAATTTCATGCCGGATACACTCAGTGTAATTTACATTCAAGGTTCCATAAGCGAGGGGCTAAGTAACTAAGCGCTGGATTTTACATCCAGCAAGCGTTTGCCTTAGGTGAATCCGGAAGCAGAATCCCAGAAGCTCAGTGTAGAAGAGGCCCTTTGGCCAATCGAGTCTACAACGACACGTGAAAACATCTGCCCTACCTATCAAATCCCATTTACCAGCTCTTGACCCATAGCCTTGAATGTTATGATGTACCAAGTGCACACCCAGGCGCTTTTTAAAGAATGGGAGGCAACTTCTCTCTGCCACCCTCCCAGGCAGTGCATTCCAGAACATCACCACCCTCACATCACCGCCCCCCCCCCCCCCCCCCCTCTAAACCTCCTGTCCCTCACCTTGAATTGTGTCCCCTCGTGACTGGTCCATCAAATAAGGGGAACAGCTGCTCCCTATCCACCCTGTCCATGTCCCTCAATCTTGTATACCTCAATCAGGTTTCCCCTCAGTCTTCTCTGCTCTAGCAAAAATAACAAGACTATCTAACCTCTCTTCATAAGGTTCTATCCCAAAACATCCTGGTGAATCAGTGCAATTATATCCTTCCTATAATCCGATGACCAGAACTGCACACAGTACTTCAGCTATGGCCTCATCAAAGTTCTATACAACTCAAACGTGACCTCCATGTTTTTGTAATCTATGCCTTGAAAGGCAAGTGTCCCATATGCCTTATTCACCACCCTATTAACCTGCCCTTCTGTCTTCAGAGATCCATGGACAAACATACCAAGGTCCCTTTGTTTCTCAGAACTCCCTAGTGTCATGCCGTTCAATGAATACTTCCTTGCCAAATTACTCTTTCCAAAGTTTATTACCTCACACTTTTCAGGGTTCTGCCACTTATCTGCCCATTTGACCATCTCATCTACATCTTCCAGTAACCCAAGACACTCAACCTCATTGTTAACCACCCGACCAGTCTCCGTGTCATTCGTAAACTTACTGATCTTACCCCCCACATAATCATCAAAGTCGTTTGTATAAATGACAAATAATAGGGGACGCAGCACAAATCCCTGTGGTACACTACTGGACATTGGCTTCCAGTCACTAAATCAGCTTCCAGTCATCACTTTTGGTCTCCTACACCTAAGCCAATTTTGAATCCACCCTATCAAATTACCCTGTATTTCATGTGCATTTTCCTTCTTTATAAGTCTCCTATGTGGGACCCACAAAGACTTTGCTGAAATCCATATAAACTACATCAACTGTACTACCCTCTTCCACACATGGCCACCTCAAACAATTCAATCAAGTTTGACTTCCCTTTGGCCATGCTGACTATTCCTGATCAAACCTTGCCTCTCCAAGTGGAGATAGATTCTCTCCTTCAGAATTTTCTCCAATAGTGGGCGCGATTCTCCGAGCCCCGCGCCGCCCCGATGCCCGATTCACCGAGGTGCGGAGAATCGGCGCCATTTACATCGGCGTGTTTGGCGCAGCGCTGGTTGTGCGCCGCTGCACGAGGCCGGGCCGACAAATCTCCGGCCCGAATGGGCCGAGCGGAAATGGCAGTGTCCCGCCGGCGCCGTTCACCCCTGGTTGCTGCGGCGGAAACTCTGCGCGAAGCGTCGGGGGGCGGCGGCCTGTGGGTCGGGGAAAAGCGCTCCTTCAGCTGGGGGGGGGGCCTCCGATGGGGTCTGTCCGTGAATGGGGCTCACCGATCGGCGGGCCGTCCTCTCCCCACCCGGGCCTACTTTCTTCTGCTTCAGGCCCCAGAAACCCCGCGCCATGTTGCGTCGGGGCCAGAGCGTTGAAGAAGTCCCCCGCACATGCGCGGGTTGGTGCGGCACCCATTTGGCGCCGGGAAGGGAGGCTGGAGCGGCATGAAACACTCCAGCGCCGTGCTGGCCCCCTGTGGGGGACAGAATTGGTCGTCCCCGTGCCCATTTCACACCGTCGTGAAACGCGATGGCGTTCACGATGGCGCAAACACTTAGTCTCCATTTTGGAGAATCGCCCCCAGTTTCCCTACCACTGACGCGAGACTCACTGGTCTGTAGTTCCCTGGCTTATCTCTACAACTGTTCTTAAATACTGGAACCACATTAGCTGTTCTCCAGTCTTCTGGCACCTCCCCCATGGCTAGAGAGGAATTAAAAATTGGGTAAGAGCCCTTGCAATCTCCTCACTCGTCTCCCACAGCATCCTGGGACACAATTCATCCAGACATGGAGATTTTTCCACTTTTAAGTCTGCCAATACCTCCAATACCTCCTCACTCCTAATGTCAATTTGTTCAAGAACCTCACAGTCTCTCTCCCAGAGTTCCATACCGACATCCTCATTCTTTTGAATGAAGACATGTGTGAAGTATTCGTTCAACACCCTACCAATGTCCTCTTGCTCCACTCACAGATTACCCCCTTGGTCTCTATTCTTTCCATGGTTATCCTCTTCTCATTGATATACTTGTACATCTTAGGATTTTCCCTACTTTTACAAGCCCTTTTTGCTCTCCTAGTTGCTTTTTTAAGCTCCATCCTGCACTTACTGTACTCCACTAATGTCTCTGCTGATTGGCTCCCCTTGTACCTGCTAAAAGCTTCTCTTTTCCTTCTCATCACATCCTGAATTCTCTGGTCATCCATGGGTCTCTGGCTTGTTACTCCTTCCCATCACCTAGAGGGAACGTGTTGGAACTGTACCCTCCCCATTTCCTTTTTGAATGCCCCTCCCGCAGGTATGCCTTCCACTCCCGTTCAGTTCCACGCTTCTGCAGAAATTTAACACTTGTTGGGACATGCATGATTCCACAACCTTAGGGGCTAAATAATTAAGGGCTGGATTTTATATCCAGCGAGCATTTGCCGTAGGCGGATGTGGAATCAGGTGTCTCTTTTGCTCCCATGGCCCCGCAGCGATTCAATGTCTGTTAGGACATGGATTACCTTTAGGCGAGTCTCCCAACCCTTTCCAACCAAATAGCTAGCAGCTCTTTGGCCCCACAGCACTACTGGGGGTGATGGCAACTGCTGGCAAGTGTGCTGCCAGGCCCTAGTAAGGGGAGCAAGTGGGTAATAACCTACTTAAGGGCTTCAATTGGTACAAGGGTGGGATGCCGGATGCCTCCCACGCTGCTCATAATACTGGGGCAGTGGCAGATGCAGATAGGCACCAGGAAAGTTGGCTATGACTGTTTACAAGCCCCCCCTTCCACAAAAAAAACATTAACCTGCAAACCCACTTGCCCACGAGTATAAAAGTCTGCTCAAAAGATGTAGGAAATAAATTTATGAGTGGAGATATATTTTCACACAAGCATTAATAGGCAGGTAGAAAAAAGTAAGGAAATACATAATTTAGTTACATACACTTGTCTCTGGGTGCAGACACACTGGAAATACAACCCTTGGGTTTTTGATGAGGTAAAGTTGTGTTTCACAAATTAGTTTTTGTGTGTTTGCATTTGGGATTTACTCTGTTGCATAAACTTTTGAAATGCAATATGTTCCATTAAATCAACTGCTAAAAGATACACAATCTAATAGTCTCAAAATACAGTGACAAACTTTTAGTAATCAGATTGAAGACTTAAAGCTCTAAACCTAATGGGGAGGTAAATTTTTGTTGCGCATGTCAAACAGCAGGAGGTATTTCTACAAAGGTTTCTTGGATCATCATTTGGAAATCAATTGGAGTGGAGTGATTTGTGTAAAACCACCATAAAACACATGTAATCTGCCACAGAACATGGAAAATATAATTCAACGTTTAAAAAGAGTGTTCTGGCTCAACAGACAGATCAGGACAAGCGGTTGATTAGAGAACAGTGCTTGGATAACACATTTGACTGTCTGTTGACGTCATTGCCTGACTCAATTTTATCTTTCTCGACACTTATCGACAAGATATCTACTACTGGAGCAGCTGGTACAGGACGTTAATCCAGACAACGAAGATGATGCCATCATTTCACAGGTTCCAACCTGGAAGAGACCTTGAGCAAAATTACTTCTGGAAACACAGGTTGCTGGATGTCTGGCAGCAAATCTGCCAGAAATATCACTTGTGTCACCTGGAGACACAATTGCCAATTATTTCACTCTCAGTACCGCAGACCTAAAATGCAAGAAGTTCAATTTGTTTACCAGGGCGGAAGGAGTAGAATTAGGCCACTCGGCCCATCGAGTCTGCTCCGCCATTCAATCATGGCTGATATTTTTCTCATCCCCATTCTCCTGCCTTTCCCCCATAACCCCTGATCCACTTATTAATCAAGAACCTATCTATCTCTGTGACAGTATTGATTTGGCCTCCACAGCCTTCTGCGGAAAAGAGTTCCACAGATTCACCACCCTCTGGCTGAAGAAATTCCTCCTCACCTCAGTTTTAAAGGATCGTCCAAGTGGAAACATCCTCTCCCATGTCCACTCTATCCAGGCCTCGCAGTATCCTGTAAGTTTCAATAAGATCCCCACCTCATCCTTCTAAACTCCAACGAGTACAGACCCAGAGTTCTCAACCATTCCTCATACGACAAGCTCTTCATTCCAGGGATCATTCTTGTGAACCTCCTCTGGAGGCCGGCACATCCTTCCTTAGATACGGGGCCCAAAACTGCTCACAATACTCCAAATGGGGTCTGACTAGAGCCTTATACAGCCTCAGAAGTACATCCCTGGTCTTGTATACTAGCCCTCTCAACATGAATGCTAACATTGCATTTGCCTTCCTAGCTGCCGACTGAATCTATACATTAACCTCAAGAGATCTCAAATAAGGACTCCCAAGCCCCTTTGTATTTCTGATTTCCTAAGCATCTTCCCATTTAGAAAATAGTATAAGCCCCCATTCCTTCTTTTAAAGTGTATAATCTCACATTTTTCCACATTGTATTCCATCTGCCACTTCTTTGCCCACTCTCCGAGCCTGTCCAAGTCCTTCTGCAGCCCTCCTGTTTCCTCAATACTACCTGTCCCTCTGCAGATCTTTGTATCATCTGCAACCTTAGCAACAGTGCCTTCAGTTCCTTCCTCCAGACCATTAATGTATACAGTATTGTGAAAAGTTGTGGTCCCAGCACCGACCCCTGAGGCACACCATTAGTCACCGGCTGCTATCCAGAAAAAGACTCCTTTATCCCCACTCCATGCCTTATTCCAGTCAGCCAATCCTCTATCTATGCCAGTATCTTACCTTCAACATCAAAAATACAATTCAACACTTACCCTCTTAATTTATTGAACAGTCTCCTATGTGGCAGGGTCACATAATAACCACTCTTTACTGGGCAGCAATATATTCTTCACCTAGTAACAGGAACAGCTGTACAACCTTACATGTACAACCTTAAAACCCTTTCCTCTAATTTCATCCTATTCTTGGGAAGTTCCTCCGGATGACTTGCTTCCAAACTAGCTGGCTACTTGGCACACATCCTTATTTCAGCTGTCCCAGTCCACCTGACACGCAACCCACAAAGACTTTTATTTTTCTCACTTATTCAATCTTCCTGTAGGAGAAACAGATACATCAGAAACAGGCTCTGGGAGGAGACTACCCCATTGTTAAACCCTTCTTGCCGAAGAAATGATAGTCTTGGAGCTCTTGGGAAGTCATTCTACTCTTGTGGAATGTCAGTTGGATATTCTTGGTGCCAAGTTAGTGGTATAAGACTTACGCTTTGCAACCCTGGAAAACAACACACAATCTTCCACCCACATTCTCATTTTAAAAATATAATCTTTATTAGTGACACAAGTAGGCTTACATTACATGAAGTTACTGTGAAAATCCCCTAGTCACCACACTCAGGCGCCTGTTCAGGTACATGGAAGGAGCAATTTACCTAACAAGCACGTCTTTCAAGACATGTGGGAGGAAACCGGAGCGCCCAGAGGAAACCCACGCAGACATAGAATTTACAGAGCAGAAGGAGGCCATTCGGACCACTGAGTCTGCGCCGACCCTTGGAAAGAGAACCCCACACCTCCACCCTATCCCCGTAACCCCACCTATCCTTTTTGGACACAAAGAGCAATTTAGCGCGGCCAATCCACATAACCTGCACATCTTTGGACTGTGGGTGGAAACTGAAGCACCCGGAGGAAACCCACGCAGACACGGGGAGAATGTGTAGACTCTGCACAGACAGTGACCCAAGCCGGGAATCGAACCTGGGACCCTGGATCTGTGAAGCAACTATGCTAAACACTCGGCTACTTAACCCTGAAAGAACAATACACACCCACTCTTGCTTATACTCTCCAGATCACAATGCAAATGAGGTACAGGAGATGATGAGGAGAAAGAACAGAATCTTTAGCCAATGGAAATGATGAGCAGGATTATAATGAAGTTGGAGATAATGGCAAATTGCTGATTGTCCTCATGATCCTCCCTCATTCTGCTCAGATTCCCTCCAATTCACTTGGTCTTGTAGAACTGAATATAAACAAGCTTTGGGTCACCAAGATGTCAGCTGGGCAGCTGTTCCACGTACCGCAAGGGCTCATATTCTGTGATAGTAATGGTTACCTACAGCCTGGATCTAGGTTCTACAGACTTGCTGGCAAGTTGCAGTACTGACTCACTGGTGATGTTTCGTGGCATTGAAGGTAATCTTCTTCACAACCATCTTATGCCTCTACTTTAGTAGCCATTAAACAGGAGTCAGGTGCAGGGCTGCTCCAACCCCAAGCAGAGTTTCATTGAGTGAGAATGATGTGCCCATGCTGCCAAATAGACCACCATCAAGCCATACCAACACTGCCCACACCAAGGCTGTAGTGTAACAGTGCAGTGCCGATAAGCATCCAATAATTGGCATTCATGCTTCAGACGCACTTGCTGGCCAGCAGCTGGTCATGGAATCCATTCAGTGAGCCTCCCATGCTTAGATAGGACAGAGAACGTATGCCTCACCAGTCAGGCCACATCTTTGCTCCTGGTGAAGACACGTCAAGATGCAATTCAGCATGCCTTTGTGGTGAACTCTCCATTGCACACACATATGTAAAGTGATGTAGAAGTGAAAAGAAATATATTGGACAAGTGCTAAAATGTGTTTTACACAATGTAAAAACAGTACCAATGGTAAACCCATTAGTGGTATAATTGAAACGGCGCCCTGTGCTCACGCATACGACTGCAAAGTGTCCTTCATGTTATTACAGAGGAAGGGCAGCATGGTGGCGCATGGTTAGCCCTGCAGCCTCATGGCGCCGAGGTCCCAGGTTCGAACCTGGCTCTGGGTCACTATCCGTGTGGAGTTTGCACATTCTCCCCGTATTTGCGTGGGTTTCGCCCCGAGAACCCAAAGATGTGCAGGGTAGGTGGATTGGCCACGCTAAATTGCCCCTTAATTGGAAAAAATAAATTGGGTACTCTAAATTTAAAAAAAAAGTTATTACAGAGGAGGTGGAGGCAGGCTGCTCATTTCTCTCTCTAAACGGCAATGAGAAATGTGGTGGGTGACCTCATTGTGCCGGCAACCATTCGGAATCTTCTTCAGACTACGGCCTCAGCATTGCTGCATGGGCAGCAATGGCAACTGGCACATGTGGAGCAGACCAGGACTCTGGCAGAGGGGCTGTGGAGGTGGAGAAAGATGAGAATGCCGAGGTGCTCTCAGTACCTTTACCCTCCTCAGGTGACCTCCACAGCCCTGGGGTGACGTTCAGATCGGGTTGATGGGGTTGGGTACTGGTATGGAGCAGTCAGCCAATCCAGTAATTGCTGTGCCAACTGCGAAACCATTCTATCAAAGGTGTGCAGCTCCTCATACATTCCATACATATCGTTGCTCATACTCGGAGCAGACTGATCCAGGCTATTGATCCATCAGTCCTTTCACCCTTTCCTGGTCGAGATGCTGCACTTGCATCCACTCCAAGTGTTGCTGCATGTGTCTCTCCATCAGATTGGCCATTCTCTCATGGTCACAGTTCATGTAGTTGAGCCCCCAGGACAACAAGGAGCTGATGACAGCAATGGACCCCTCCACTCACAATCAAAGTTCTCCCACTGCCTCAGTGAATTCCACCAGATGGTCACTCATCTGCTCCTGATGGACAAATACCGTGTACCAAAATCGGACTCCTGATATTGCATGTTCCTGCTCATTGGAGCATCATCGTGACTTTCCACCACCTCCAGAAGGGAATGTTTCTGACTGCTGCCTCCTCTGTACTCGTGACTTCACCCTGTGTCACTAACACTAAACATGCTACATCTTTCTGATGTGCCTGGATCCAAATGGGAGGAAAGTGGGCTAGTCACCTGCGACACAGCCTCCCAGACCTTCTTCCTCTTGATAACCGAGGGATGAAATGGACCCAGGGGGTGAGTCGGCGTGAGGCACAAAATGAGATATTTGGGTATCACCCTTCTCATAATGGAAGCATGCTCTGAAGCACGCCATTGTCTTAGCCATGTTCCTGTTGCCCTTCTGAAGTAACTCCATCGTTGCACTCCCTGTCACGCAAATGTTTCCTCGTGCTCAGTGAAGTGACAGCGTGACTGCTAGCATTACCACCATGTTCTAAAGTAATTTCAACATCTTCTTTATCACCGTAATGATGCACTTCCACAGACTTCATTTTGAATACAAAAAGGATTCATTAATAAGAAAAAGCAGCCTCATAGCTGCACCTAGCTCCCTACATGTCTCTTGCCTGAGAGGGACTCCACCTCCTGGGGCACAAACCCTCTCTGAATCCCAATTGGTCCCCCAAGCCAGTTGACCCTTACTCTGCTGTGTTTCCCTTAAAGGGACATTCACCTGCTGCTGGAGATTCACCATCACCAACAGCCCACATATCCAGCATCCTGGTGTTCTCCAGGGTAATCGGTTCCATGGGTTGCAAGGCCCTCAGGTAGGCTTACCCACCCCTAGTCCGGGCTACCTCCTTGCCCTTTTCTGCCCTTTTCTTCTGCAATCACAATGTGAATTTACATCACTCTCAGATATGGCACCTGCAGATCTATTGCTCTTCAATGTGTCTGTACATCACACTGCCGATTCATATCTGTTTTTCACATAGTTGAATGAACTGTTTACACAATCCTCTGCTTCGGCATTTGGGATTATATGTGCCAGGTCTTGCACCTTACCTGTAGCATGGAGACCAAACTGTCTTTGTCTATGAGCCAAGCTTCTCAACTTGCCAGACTGAAACTTTTGATTCTTCTGTGTTGGCTGGTTGTGCTTACCACTGCTGAAATCTGCACTTCATGCTAGTAGCAGCTGTTTTTTGACAGCCAGCTGGGTAAATTGTGTCCCTTCGCCTTTGGACTTCCTCTACCAGAACCTCCAAGTTCCAGTCGAAAAAATGTGGGGCAGCTGACACCATCCCTTTAGATGTGCCTTATCCATGTAACATTCTATGAATTATTAAGTTTATTAATTAAAATGTATGGCAAGTAGTGTCGATAAACTCAAAAGACATTGCTATAATTACATGCACTAACCATGCACATCATCTCATCTTTTTATTTATTAATTCAAGGGGATGTGGGTGTCACTGGCATTTATTGTTCATCCCTAATTGCCCTCGAGGAGGTGGTAGTGAGCTGCCCACTTGAACCACTGCAGTCCATGAGGTGTAGGTACAGCTACAGTGCTGTTACGGAGGATGTTCCAGGATTTTGACCCAGCGACAGTGAAAGAACAGCAATATATTTCCAAGTTAGGGTGGTATGTGATTTGGAGGGGAACTTCAAGGTGATGTTGTTCCCAGGTATCTGTTGCCTTTGCCCTTCTAGATGGTAGTGATTGTGGGTTTGGAAGGTGCTGCCTAAGGAGCCTTGCTGTGTTCCTGCAGTACATCTCGTAGATGGTACACACTGCTGCCACTGTGGAGGGAGTGAATGTTTGTGGAAGGGGTATTAGTATTCCCAACCTTGGATCTATTCTCAATCATAGTATTTACATGGCTACTCCAGTTCAGTTTCTGATCAATCCCCCAGGATGTTGATAGTGGAGAATTCAGCGAGGGTAATGCCACTGATTCTCTTATGTTGGAGATGGTCATTGCGTGGCACTTGTGTGGCACGACTGTAACTTGCCACTTGCATAGATTCATAGAATCCCTGCAGTGCAAAAGGAGGCCATTCGGCCCATCGAGTCTGCACCGACTCTCTGAAAGAGAACCCCATCTAGGCCCATGCTCCACCTTATCCCCTGAACCCAGTAATCCCACCTAACCTCCTGGACACTAAGGAACAGTTTAGCATGGCTAATCCACCTAATTTGTACAACTTTGGACTATGGGAGGACCTGGAGGAAACCCAGGCAGACAAGGACGGAAATGTACAAAGTCTACACAGCCAGTCACTCAAGGCTGGAATTGAATCTAGGTCCCTGGTGCTGTGAGACAGCAGTGTTAACATCAGCCCAAGCCTGTATTTTGTCCAGGTCTTGCTCCATTTGGACATTGAAAGCTTAAGTATCTGAGGAGTCCCACTCTTGATCTTATGATGGAAGGAAGGCAGGGCAGCATGGTGGCGGTCATTAGCACTGCTGCCTCATGGCACCAAAGTCCCAAGTTCGATCACTGTCCTTGTGGAGTTTCCACATTCTCCCCATGTTTGTGTGGGTTTCGCCCGACAACCCAAAGATGTGCAGGGTAGGTGGATTGGCAATGCTAAATTACCGCTTAATTGGAAAAAATGAATTAGGAACTCTATCGGAAAAATTATGGAAGGAAGGCCATTGATGAAGGAACTGAAAATGGTTGGACCCTAGGATACTAACCTGAAAACGTCTTGGAGCCGAGATGACTGACCTCCAATAACCACAGGCGTCTTCATTTGCACTAGGCATGATTCCAACCAGCGGAGAGTTTCCCCCCAAACCCCAATGACTCCAGTTTTGCTAGGGCTCCTTAAATGTCCCACTCGGTCAAATGAAGCCCTGATTCAAGGGCAGTCACACTAGCCTCACCTACAGATACTCTTAAATGGTGTGATTAAGAGAAGGGCTTTGCACATACGCTTTGTACCACTTCCCACTTCTGTTGTGGATCAAAGGTCAACTGATAACCTTACTCGGTCTTATTCAGACTGTAAAGCCACTACACTTGCGTAAATCTGAGTGACCTGTTTAAGGGTCCACAATATGGGCACATTCAGAGAGACCAGTGACAATAGGATGGGATGATGAGCAAGGCAATGTTTTTTATTAATCCACCGAGTCTAGCTAGTTTAGTAAATCATTGCATACTATCTGCATCAAGTGCTGGTGGCAATTCCAATGCCATTGCCATGGCTGTGTCTTGAGAAACCTCTCAGTGGTTTGTTCAGCACCCTTTCTATTAGGAAGCATGAATGACAATTCTTCCAAAGGGAAAGCCCACAATAGGCCATTGGTTCTAGGGTAATCTGACAGTTGGACAACATTTACAGCTTGGGCATTCACCTGACCACTCCACAATGTTTTCTCCATGGCTCCCAACTTGGTTCATTCACCAGGACTGAATTCCAAGGGGATGCGTTTATATTTGCACCCAAGATACCTGAACTGTATCGGTATCATCTCCCTCCACCCCCACCCCCACACACACACACGCACACAACTGAAAACCCCAACAAGTGGAACAATCTTTCCTACGTCTACCCTATCAAACCCTTCATAACTTTAACAGCCTCTCTTAAACTACCTTTCAGCCTTTTCTTTTCCAGAAAAAAGAGCCCCAGCCTGTTCAGACTTCCTAGATACTTCTAACCACTCAGTTCTTGTAAATATTTTCTGCATCTTTTCCTGTGCCTCTGTATCCTTTTCATAATGTGGAGACCAGGCGCAATTCTCCGCTCCCCACACCGGGTAGGAGAATCGCGGGAGGGCCCCCCGACTAATTTCACGACCCCCTGGCGCCCCCCGCGATTCTTCCCCCCCCCCGCTCGGAAGAATCGCAGCTCGCCGTTTTTCACGGCGACCGGCGATTCTCCAACTCGGATGGGCCGAGCGGCCTGCCGTTCCCGACCGTTTCACGATGGCGGCAACCACACCTGGTCGCTGCCGTCGTGAAATCGCCGTGAGATGCCTGTTTTGGGGCTTGTAGGTGGCCTGGTGGGGAATGAGCACCACGACTGTGCTCGGGAGGGGACAGGCCTGCGATCGGTGCCTACCGATCGTCGGGCCGGCATCTCAATCGGACGCACTATTTCCGCTCCGCCACCCCGCAAGATCAAGCCGCCACGTCTTGCGGGGCGGCTGAGTGAAAAGACAGCCACCGCGCATGCGCGGGTTTGAGCTGTCAGCCGTCGTGACGTCAGCCGCACCTGCGCGGGTTGGAGCCGGCCAACCTGTGCATGCACGGCTGACGTCACATAGGCGCCGCCGTCGCATCACTCTTGGCGCGCCACCCGGCGGCCGAGAGTTATGGAGCGCCGCTCCTAGCCCTGCCGGGAGGGGAGAATAGGGGGCGAGGAGTGGCCTCCGAGGCTGTCGTGAAACTCGCCCAAGTTCACGACGGCCCTCCCGATTGTTCCCGGGAGCGGAGAATTCCGCCCCAGAACTGTGCGTAATTATCCGAGTTTCATCTAACCAGGTTTCCAGACAAATTTAACATACTTTGCTGCTTCTGTATTCTATTCCTTTAGAAATGAACCCCAGTGCTTTGTTTCCATTTTAATGGTTTGTGTTGCTCCTTTTAATAAATGTGTGAATCTGCATCCAAGAGTCCGTTTGTCTTATTTCCAAGGATTAGGAGACCTCTGTATTCTGCCAACTTCATATTGATCTTTATTGAAATTCATTTACCATTTGCACAGCCATTCTGCAAGTCATGTAATATAATATCTTCTTCACTCTGAGGAAGTTCAGTCTTCCTCAGTATTAACAATACCTTCAATTTATTGCCACCTGCAAATTTTGAAATTGTACTTGCCACTCCTGTGTCCTAATTGTTAATGCAAACTGCGATTCCCAACTACGATCTCAGAGAACACATTTCCCACATTCCACAAATTAATTCTGTTATTTGCCCCTAACCCCACATGCTGTGTTCTTAGTCGTGAGGTTACAAGTGGTACCTTATCAAAGGCGTTTTAAAAATCCAAATATATTACAATACTGTATCAGCCTTATCCACTCTTTCCGTTACTTCCTCAAATCATTCAACAAGGTTGATCAAGCATGACCTTCCCTTTTGAATTCCATGCTGGCTATTCTTATTGTATGTTCAGTTCCTAGATTTTTAAATTATATCTTTGAGTAAAGATTCCATTATTTTTCCCATCACTGACATTAGGCCGACTAGTCTGTGGTTTCCTGGACTCATTCATTTCCCTTTTAAATATACAATTATCATTAGTTGTGCTTCAGTCTTCTGATGCCATTCACTTTTCTAATGAACTTTTAGTCTGTGCAGATGGAATCAGTCCAAGCTGGGAGTCTTATCCTCCAAGTTTGACTAATCTGTCAATGTCCCCCTTTATCCCCATAAATGTCTTGTGACCTTTTCTTCTGTTATCATGTCCATCTTATTAATTGACCCAGGTAAATGTGATACGATTCTGTGATGATGACTATGTCAGGCAGTTGCTTGACAGATCCCACTACAACTTGTCTGTGAAATAGCTTTCCCAATCCTAGTTCCAGACCCCCATTGCTAGCTTGGAGGACTTTCAATGCTTGAGCTTTAAGAGTTTTAATCTTATTTTTGTGTTTCATGGCATTTGTTTTTGAAATAAGCAGTTTCATAAAATCATAGAATTTACAGTGCAGAAGGAGACCATTCGGCCCATTGAATCTGCACCGGCCCTTGGAAAGAGCACCCTACTTAAGACCACACCTCCATCCTAGCCCTGTAACCCACCCAAACTTTTTGGACACCAAGGGCAACTTAGCATGGTCAATCTACCTAACCTGCACATCTTTGGACTGTGGGAGGAAACCGGAGCACCCGGAGGAAACCCATGCAGACACGGGGTGAACATGTAGACTCCGCACAGACAGTGACCAAACCAGGAATCGAACCCAGGTCCCTGGCGGTAAGCAACAGTGCTAACCACGGTCCTACCGTGCCACCCACTTTGCCAGCAAGTGGGCAAACTAGGAGGACAAATCAACCACACATTGTGGGTCTGGTATTATATATAGTGACAGATTCTATTTTTTGAAATGCATTTGTGAACCAGATTGTGGGTAATCTGGAGTGGTCTCAAAAGACACCAAACATACTGAACTCCTACCCTCCAGGATGGTAGTTCATTCCCATAAACACCAGGCTACTGTACCACATTCCCATAAACACCAGGCTACTGTACCACATTCCCATAAACACCAGGCTACTGTACCACATTCCCATAAACACCAGGCTACTGTACCACATTCCCATAAACACCAGGCTACTGCACCACATTACCAAGTTCTGGAAAATCCGAAAGGCTTAAAACTGGAGTACTGAAGGAGCAAACAAAGCTTTGCAGAGAAGCCAAGACAGATGGATCCACGGGATTCTGTTTGAACTGGGAATCACAGTATGCCAAATCAGATAAAAATTACAAACCTAGGAGGTTAATTGATGGGTCAAGAAAACTGAACAACCACTGAAAAATTGCGATGTATTTAAATTACTTGAGTGTCTAACTCTGAATTACCAACATCTCCCCGAGTACCTATTATAATTCTCAATGTTTAATCTTGTGATGGTATTTGTTATGCAAACTTAGATGTATCAAATAATCAAATATTAGCTGAATAATTTTAATTGGAAATTTTAATTAATTCCAATTGGGGTTGTACTGTAATTAGCTCAATGTATAATTGAGATATATTTCACTGGACATACACGAATAGAGGGTCTGTATTTTACGCGAGAGGTTGGGGGGGCCAGCAAACAGCCAGAAGCGGACACCATTGGAACAAGCCCGTCCTTCGGCAAGCCCACTTGGGGGTGAGCTGAACTGGTTGAGCGTGAATCTTCCTCCCTCAGTGAGAGGAAGTCCCACCCTCCGGAGCTGCTGGCTTCTTAGGGCAAGGAGGCATCCAAGCACCCAGGGAGGAGGGGCTGAGACACTGGGTTTTGGGAGGGTAGGTGCGGGGAAGGAAGGGGTTACATCTGGCCAGTTAGGAGTATGGGGGTGGGGTAAGCAGCTGGTACAGACATCCAGAAAAGGACATGGACAAGCTACGGGGGCCACAAGAAAGCAGCGCACAATTTTCAATGAAACAGACTTGCAAACATCACTCATTGGAATGAAGCAGGCAACTGATAGACTTCTAGGTGGCTGTGTAATGGAACCTCCATAAAAATGTCTCATGCCACATGAAAGGTGCATTTGGCACTAAAAGGCAACTTTGTTACCTTAAAAGGACTCCAGACAAGAACTGACCAGATAAGGGCAAGGAAAGTCATTCACTGACCACTCGCTTTTCCTTTGTTGGACACCAGCACACTCCTTGTCCTGAAGAGCTGTATAAATTAATCTTCACAATGCACTCTGGTTAATGGAGAATAGCGTGAACTTGAGATCTTACAAAATGAGTACTCATCTTCAAAGCAAGTACTTGCGTAGCCACCATTAAGCCTCCCTTCCTCCACTTTAACTGTGTGATGTCATTACATTTCCTCCTTCTGGTGCCAGCAGACTCTGAACTTCACCAAATTCATTTTATCTTGTTGCACAATGCCATGAAATATAGGTCACTCAAGTGGGGATGGGGGGCAGGGGGTGGAGTCAGTGTCAGACCTAGGGAGCTGCAAAGGTACCCTGCTATTGCCATGGGGGATGATGAGGATGACAGCATAGTGTCTACACCAGGCGAGTACACAGGTTGGAGCCTCCAGTGAAGAATCTCACAGACACAAGCTTCCATCTTCACTCTATATTTTTACTGTCAGGAGGGAATACTCAGTTATTCTTAGTTTTATTCTCCTTTCTTTCAGAGCCAAAGGGGCGCACGAGGATGAGCAACTAGCTCTTTTTTTTAACTATGATGATGTGCTAAAACAGAAGACCACAAGAAATTCCAGCAAGAGTAGGTCACACGGTCCATCTGCTCTGCAATTCAATAATATTAAAGCTGAATATCTGCATAACTCCACTTCCTTGTCCCATCTCCATGTACTTTGATTTCCTTAATACCTAATAAAAACCTATATATTTCAGTTTTGAATCTATTCATCAACTAAGCATTCATGAGGCTCTAGGAAATACAATTCCACTTTTCACATTCTTCTGGGTGAAGACATTTCTACCCATTTAATTCCTAAATGGCTGATCCCTTATCTTGAGACTACAATCACTAATTCTCGGCGCCCCAGTTCGGAGAAATAGCCTCTCAGCATCTATCTTGTCAAACTCTCGAAGAACTTCATGGCCGGGATTTTCCAAAATCCCGGCCAAATGTTGATGCCAGCATCAAAACCGGCGCAAACGTCTCCGGCGTCAACAAGCCTCCAGGTCCAGGCATCCACCCCTTCTTAGGGGGGGATGGGACAATTGGGCGCGGCCGTTTTGGCGCGGCCGTTTGGACGCAGCCGTTTGGGCGCCATGGGACAATTGGGCGCAGCCAATTTGGCGCGGCCGTTTGGGCGCAGACGACAGAAAACCTTAAATTAGTTCATTTAGTTTAGTTCATTTGGTGATCACAAATTTTCAAATTTAAGAACACTTTCATGTATTCGTTTATCTTTATTGTAAATTAAAAACCTTAAATTAGTTCATTTAGTTAAAAACCTTAAAGTAGTTCATTTAGTTAAAAACTAAAGTTAAAAAACTAAAGTTAAAATAGTTCATTTAGTTAAAAACCTTAAATTAGTTCATTTAGTTAAAAACCTTATTAGTTCATTTAGTTAAAAACTAAAGTTAAAAAACCTTTAGTTTAGTTCATTTGGTAATTATGAGCAAGGCTCCTCAAGTACTCGTTTTTTTTACCATAATTACATATATCTGAGAAAAGAGGCTGGGAGCAATACTGAATGTGCCATCTGCAAACCACATATCAGATGTCAATAAGCGCTGTAGCCAGCTCTGTCTTCCGAAGATTAATATCCGGTCGTGACCTGGTCCGCTATCACAAAGTAAAAATGTTTCTTCCACTCCTGGTTGAGGGACATATATCCTGTAGCATTCTGGCACAATCAATTGTTGTAAATCACTTGGATTGGTGGGGGCGTTCAATACATAATTACGCTTTCTGCTCATCATTCTCCTCAAAGCAGATATATTAGGAATGGCTGGTAGACTAGCTTGGGATATGTCTGTCAAACATTCATTAACAACTACAGTCGGTGCCTCAAGGGTTTCCTGTGCTCTCTTTTTTATTTTAGTTTTCACGAGTGCAACCTCTACTTGTGCAGCAGAAGCATCATGCGAATGGCTGTTCAGCTGCCTCACCACGTTTGCAGCTTTAGTATGGAGACGTGCTTTGCACCGGTTTTTTTGCTCACAACGCCAAAATTTCACTTCGCTGTCACCTTTGCTTGTTTTGTCAAAGACGTAAAGGAATCCGTTATGAACAAATTTTTCTTTACCACGTTTCGTTGATACTGCCTCAGCCATCATATGGGTATGCGAATTGGTTTAGTTACAAAATATATAAAAAGATGGTGATAGAACGCACCAGCACCCAACTCAACGCACCCGCACCAGCAGCCAACTCAACTGAGGTTAATTCACAAATAAAGAAATGTTATTTTGGTGCCAAAACGTCAATAATGCCAATATATAACGCCAATATATAAAGAGATGGTGATAGAACGCACCAGCACCCAACTCAACGCACCCGCACCAGCCAACTCACCTGAGGCTAATAATAAAGAAATGTTATTTTGGCGCCAAAACATCCGGCGCCAAAACGGCCGCGCCCAAATGGCTGCGCCAAAAAGCACCTAACCCTTCTTAGGGGGCTAGTATGGCGCCGGAGTGCTGTCCGCTGCTTTGACGCGGCATAGCCTGCGCGGGTCTGTGCATGCGCGTGGGTTGCCGTCTCCGCACCAGTCCCCTGGCAATATGGCGGAGCCCTATAGGGGCCCGGTGCGGAGGAACATAGCCCCCCCCCCCCGGAATTAACCCGCCCGCCAATCGGTAGGCCTGGCCACCGTGGAGGCACCCCTGGAGTCAAATCCCCCCCCCCCCCCACCCACCAGGATGGCCCCTGCAGCCAGAACTCCGAGGTCCCACCGGGTAGGACCATACATAACCCACGCTGGCAGGACTCAGCTGAAATCGGCGGGCACTCGGCCCGTCGAGGCACGGAGAATTGCCGGGGGGGGGGGGCTTTCTATGACCCCTGACCAGGGCAGCGGCGACCCCGCGGGCACGATTGGCACAGATTCTCCAGCCAGCGGAGAATCGGCAGCCCGACGCGATTCTCACACCCACCGTGGGATCGGAGAATCCCGGTCCATGTGTTTCAAATTCATATGGGATGGTGCCAGAGAGCTGGGTAACAGCACACGTTACATCCTTATTCATCCTTATTCACCCTTATTCATCCTTATTCATCCTTATTCAAAAGGAGGTACAAGATCAAGCCAGCCACAACAGACCCAGTCAGTTTGGCTTCAGTGGTAGGAAAACTTGGAAACTATAGTTCGGGACAAAGTCAATCGCCACTAAGTGCAGGATAATTATGGAAAGGCAGCATAGATTTGTTAAGGGAAAATCATGTTTAACTAACTTGAAGTTTGATAAGGGCAACTCTGTTGATGTGGTGTATATGGATTTTCAAAAGGCTATCCGATACAGTGCCACACAACAGGCTCGTCAGCAAAACTCGCAAATACGAAATTGGCTGAGTGGCAGGAAAGAGAGCAGTGATACATTTTCAGATAGGAGAAAGGTTTATCTTGGAGTTACCCAGGAGTCAGTGTTGAGACACTTGCTCTTCCTGATGTTAATGACCCGGATCTTGGCATGCAGGGCATGATGAGAGAGGCAAGAATGGACTTTGGCATATTGGAAAATTAGGTTAGAAAAGTAGTAATAGGGAACAAAGAAATTGCAGAGGAACTGAATAGGTACTTAGTATCAGTCTTCAGTGGAAGACACCAGTGGCATACCAGGACTTCAAGAGAGCCAGGGGGCAGAAGTGAGTGTAGTGGCCATCACTAAGGAGAAGGTGCTGGGGAAATTGAAAGGTCTCAATATGGATAAATTACCTGGACATAATGGACTACACACCAGGGGCGAAATTCTCCCCTACCCAGCATGGCGGGGGATCCCGGTGTAGCGGAGTGGCACCAACCACTCCGGCGTCGGGCCTCCCAAAAGGTGCGGAGAATTCCGGAGCTACGCTGCCTGGCGCCACGCCGGCCGGCGTCGGGGCTGGCCGAAAGGCCTTCGCCGGTCGACGTGAGTCCACGCATGCGCCAGAGCGTCAGCGGCCACTGACATCACCACCGGCGCATGCACAGTAGGGCGGGTCTCTTCCACCTCCGCCATGGTGGAGGCCGTGGCAGAAGAAAAAGAGTGCCCCCACGGCACTGGTCTGCTCGCCGATCGGTGGGCCCCGATCATGGGCCGGGCCACCGTGGAGGCACCCCCCGGGGTCCGATCGCCCCGCCAATCCCGCCGGCACAGAGGTGGTTTAAACCACGTCGGCGGGATTGGCCTGTCAGCGGCGGGACTTTGGCCCATCGCGGTCCGGAGAATCGTCGCGGGGGGCACGCCAATCGGCGGAGCCTGATTCCCGATCCCGCCGATTCCCGGGTGGCGGAGAATTCCGGCCACGGCGGGGGCGGGATTTACACCGGCCCCGGGCGATTCCCCGACACTGCGGGGGGTCGGAGAATTCCGTCCCAGGGCTCTGAAGGAGATAGCAGAGGCCTTGCTGGTGATGTTAGGAATCACTGGAGGCAAGGAAGGTCCCAGAGGATTGGAAAATGGCTGACGAAAGACCCTGGGCGTGAATCTCCCATGCCGCGCTGTATGGGAGAATCGGCGTTCGCGCCAGTTTTTCCCGCAGCGCCGGTCTGACGCAGGCAGGCAATTCTCCAAGGAGCAGAGAATCGGCGCCATTTGCGCCAGTGTGACCACAGGCCGCTGACCGCGGCCGGGCCACTGATTCTCCGGCTTTGATGGTCCGAGCGGCCGCACAGAAAGGGCAGAGTCCGGCCGGCGCCGTTCACACCCGGTAGCCGCCGGCGGGAACTCTGCGCGAAGGGTCGCGGGGCAGCCTGTGGGGTGGGGAAAAGCGCACCTTCACCGGGGGAGGCCTCCGATGGCGCCTGGCCCGCGATCGGGGCTCACTGATCAGCGGGCCGGCCTCCCCCCCCCCCCCCCCCCCCCCCAACCACCCGGGCCTACTTTGTTGCGCTTCCGGCCCCAGAAACCCTACGCCATGTTGCGCCGAGGCCGGAGTGTTCCGTGAGTCTACCGCGCATGCATCGGTTGCCGCTTCGGCACTGCGCATGCGCGGGTTGGCATCGCCCCCAGTACGTGTCAGGATGTAAGGCTGGAGCGGCATGAACCGCTCCAGCGCCGTGCTGGCCCCCGGCGTTCACGATGGCGCGGACAATTAGTCCCGTGATCGGTGAATCGCGCCTCCTGTTTAAGAAGAGAGGGAGGCAGAGACAGGAAATTTTAGTCCGGTTAGTATGACTTTGGTTGCTGGTAAGATTTTAGAGTCTATTTTTAAGGAGGAGATAGCGGAGTACTTAGAAATGCATGGTAAAATAGGGCTGAGTCAGCATGGATTCATCAAGGGGAGGTCAGGCTTGACAAATCTGTTGGAATTCTTTGAGGAAGGGCAGCACGGTGGTGCAGTGGTTAGCATTGCTGCCCCATGGCACCGAGGTCCCAGGTTCTATCGCGGCCCAGCGTCACTTTCCATGTGGAGTTTGCACATTCTCCCTGTGTCTGCATGGGTCTCACCCCCAAACCCAAAAAGATGTGCAAGTTAGTTGGATTGGCCACACTAAATTGCCCTCAATTGGAAAAAATAATGAATTGGGTAATCTAAATTTATATTTAAAAAATTATCTGAGGAGGTGACAATGAAGTTAGACAAAGGAGAACCAGGGGACATGATCTATTTGGATTTCTAGAAGGCCTTTGGCAAGGTGCTGTGCAGGAGCCTGCTAAGAGCCCATGATGTTAGATGGGGTGAGGCGGCACGGTGATTAGCACTGCTGCCTCACAGCTCCAGGGACCCGGGTTCAATTCTGGCCTCGGGTGCCCGTCTGTGTGGAGTTTGCACTTCCTCCCAGTGTCGGCGGGGTTTCCTCCGGGTGCTCCGGTTTCCTCCCACAGTCCAAAGATGTGCAGGTTAGGTGGATTGATCATGCTGAATTGCCCCTTCGTGTCCAAAAGGTTAGGTGTGGTTATGGGGATAGGGGCGAGGTGTGGGCTTAAATTGGGTGCTCTTTCCAAGGGCGGGTACAGACTCGATGGGCCGAATGGCCTCCTTCTGCACTGTAGATTCTATGTTTCTATTCTAAGGGCAAGGTACTGGCAGGATAGAGGATTCGTTGACTGGCAGAAGGTAGAGAGTGGCGATAAAGGGGTCCTTTTCAGTATTGCAGCTAGTGATTAGTGCTGTGCCTCAGGGGTCAGTGTTGGGACCACAGCTATTCACGGTATTCATGATCTGGAAGAAGGAACTGATGGCATTGTTGCTAAGTTTACAGATGATACAAAGATATGTAGAGGGACAGGTTGCATTGAGGAAGCAGGGAGGCTGCAAAACGACCTGGACAGGCTAGGAGAATGGGCAAAGTAGTGGAAGATGGCATGCAATGTGGAAAAGTGTGAGGTTATGCACATTGGGAGGTGAAATGGAGGCATCAACTATTTTCTAAAATGTGGAAATGCTTAGGAAATCAGAAGCACAAAAGGGACTTGGAGTCCTTCTTCAAGATTCTCTTAAGGTTACCGTGCAGGTTCAGTCGGCAGTTAGGAAGGCAAATGCAATGTTAGCATTCAAGTCGAGAGGGCTAGAATATAAGACCAGGGATGTACTTCTGAGACTATATAATGCTCTGGTCAGACCCCATTTGGAGTATTGTGAGCAGTTTTGGGCCCTGTATCTAAGGAAGAATGTGCTGGCCTTGGTAAAGATCCAGAGGAGGTTCACAAGTATGATCCCTGGAATGAAGGACTTTTTATATGAGGAGTGGTTGAAGACTCTGGATTCTATACTTAATGGAGTTTAGAAGGATGAGGGTGGATCTCATTGAAAATTACAGAATACGGAGAGGCGTAGATAGAATGAACATGGGGAGGATGTTTCCGCTCATAGGAGAAACTAGAACCCAAGGGCACAGCCTCAGGCTGAAGAGACGATCCTTTTAATCAGAGATGAGTTGGGATTTCTTCAGCCAGAGGGTGGTGATTCTGTGGAACTCTTTGCCACAGAAAGCTGTAAAGGCCAAATCACTGAGTGTCTTTAAGACAGAGATAGATAGGTTCTTGATTAATAAGGGGATCATTGGTTATGGGGAGAAGGCAGGAGAATGGGGATGAGAAACATATCAGCCAGAATTGAATGGCCTAATTCTGCTCCTATATCTTATGGTCTTCTTTGAAAATTTGCAGATGACACGAAGATTGGAAATGTTGTCAACTGTGATGAGGATAGTCTTGAGCTTCAAAAGGACAGACATGTTGGTGGATTGAATAGACAAGTAGCAAATGAAGTTCAATGCAGGGAAGTGTGAGATAATTCAGTTTGGCAGGAAAAATAAAGGGAGAAACTCTAAAGAAGTTGCAGGAGCAGAGGTACCTGAGTGTATTTGTACATAAGTCATAGAAGATGGCAGAGCACATTGAGAGAACAATTAATAAAGAATAGCTTCATTAATAGTATCAAGTACAAAAGGAGGTCAGGTTAAACTTGTTTCAGACACTTCAGTTCGGCCTCATCAGGGTTCAGCTTCCCGTTCTGGGCACCATACCTGAGAAAGGATATGAAGACATTGGAGAGAGTGAAGAGGAGATTCTTAAGAATGATTCCAGAGATAGAGAACTGTAGCAATGAGGTTAGATTGGAGAGTCGGGGTTGTTTTCCTTGGAGAAAAGGTGGCTGAGAGGAGACTTGATGTATTCAAGATCCTGAAGGGTAAGGGCAGGTTAAATAGTGAGAAACTGTCCCTACTCAAGAAAGCATCAAGAGGGCACAGATTAAAAATTATTGGCAAAAGGAGTAAAAATGGTACGAGGAAACTCTCTCTCACCCCAAGGTTAACTGGACTCTAGATCAAACTTCCAGAGAGGGTGGTCGAGGCAGATTTGATCCAGGTATCCAAAAGGCAACTGTTGTGTTCTGTGATCTTGTCTATGCAGTGAACCTACAGAACTGCTGGTAAACTAGAATGATGATTTATTCTAGTTAAGTCACTATTCATGTACACGTGGCAAGATAATGATCAGAATGCTACACAGACCTAGTTATCGCAGAGTTACATTAGACACTCCTGCAACTACAATTAAGTGCGTGTCTCCTCATGTACGCCATACAACCTTTCTGGCGATAGCCGGATATCACATGACTGATGCCTGATGCCACCTGCTGGTGGAAGGTCGCACTGCTGAGTACAACTATTATCTACAGGCAGATCGCCAGAGCTGAAGGGGTTGGATTATGAGGAGAGGTTGAGTAGGCTGGGGCTGTACTCGTTGGAATTTAGAAGGATAAGGGGGGAATCTTATAGAAACATATAAAATTATGAAGGGAATAGATAGGATAGATGCGGGCAGGTTATTTCCACTGGCGGGTGAAAGCAGAACTAGGGGGCATAACTTCAAAATAAGTTGAAGTAGATTTAGGACTGAGTTTAGGAGGAACTTCTTCACCCAAAAGGTTGCGAATCTATGGAATTCCTTGCCCAGTGAAGCAGTTAAGGCTCCTTCATTAAATGTTTTTAAGATAGAGATAGCTAGTTTTTTGAAGAATAAAGGGATTAAAGGTTCTGGTGTTCAGGCCGGAAAGTGGAGCTGAGTCCACAAAAGATCAGCCATGATCTCATTGAATGGCGGAGCAGGCTCGAGGGGCCAGATGGCCTACTCTTGCTCCTAGTTCTTATGATCTTATGATCACAGGTACTGGATAAGGCAGGGGAGCAAGACTGGGTAGACGTGATGGACCAATTGGCCTCCTTCTGCACCATAAAGATCGTGATTCTGTTTCAATGAGATTACTTCTAATTTTCCTGAACTCTGAAAATATAGGTCCCCTTCTACTCAACATCTCATATGAAAACCTTCTCATCCTAGGAACCAATCTTGTGACAATGTTTGTTGCACCCCCTCCATGACAACTATATCCTCCCCTAGGCATTAAGAAGAAGAAGATGAAGTCAGACTAAAACATCAATGGTTAAAAACACATCTACTTTGAGGAATATCTTGCAGCCACCACAGTGCTTCAGCTATTTCCTTTAGATTTTACAGCATTTCGTAAGTTAGATAAAATTACAACAGATTATTGTTAACAGCAGTTTGTATCAAGTTCAAATCAATTAGCAACAATGGAAAAATGAATTGACGATGAGAACAATTTTTGGTATGAAGCAGTCATTTTTTTGGGATCGTACAATTAGCTTACTGTTAAAAGGAAATGCTATACATGTAGTTAAATATAACTCTGACCTTGTCAAGCACTGGCTCATCTAGACTTTGCTGCTCAATACACATGTGACACACTTTTGACAATAGCTCGTGAGGTTCGATGAATAGTCTTGAACTCAGTAGGAATGTAAATATATATGCTTTCTGTGAAGAAAAATTCATATTTGTAACTTGTCAAAATTTTGCATGGGACAGAAAATATTCAAGTATCTGCATTACAGATGTTTTTTTATGATTTTGTTATTGAGCAAGCACACAAAAGTCTCTTTTATTCTTTAATATAGTACGTTTTGCACAGCCTCCGTTTGAACGTCTGGACGGCCCGTTCAGCCAAACTGTTAGACACCAGGTGATAAGGAGCCGGCCTTACACGCCATATTCTGTTGGCCTTAATGAATGCTGCAAACACCTTACTGATGAAGGAAGCCCCATTGTCTGTACCGAGGACTACGGGGATGCCATATGTGGAGAAAGAGAGATAAAGTTTGTCAATGAATATACAACATACAGTGCAAAAGGAGGCCATTCGGCCCATCGAGTCTGCACCGACCCACTTAAGCCCTCACTTCCACCCTATCCCCGTAACCTAATAACTCCACCTAACCTTTTTGTCACTAAGGCATTTTATCATGGCCAATCCACCCAACCTGCACGTCTTTGGACTGTGGGAGGAAACCGGAGCACCCGGAGGAAACCCACGCAGACACGGGGAGAACGTGCACCCCGCACAGACCTTGATCCAGCGGGCAATTGAACCTGGGACTCTGGCACTGTGAAGCCACAGTGCTATCCACTTGTGCTACCGTGCTGCCAGTGGTAGCGCGAGATGTGATAGTTATCATCTGGTGGACCTCCAGCCACTTCGAATGGGCATCCATCAGTAGAACAAACTTGGAACCCATGAAGGGACCAGGGAAGTCAGTGTGAACCCAGGCCCAGGGGTGGTCCGGCCATTCCCAGACATGAAGATGCGTAACAGCAAGGAGTTTCTATGTTCTTGGCAGCCGGGCCATTGCTGAGCCCCCTCTTAATGTTGGAACTAAGCCCCAGCCACCAAACATAGCTCCTGGCCAACATCTTCCCTTTAGACACCTCTGGGTACCCGTTACGTAGGTCTTTCAATACCAATCACTGGCCTTTTGCTGTCCCACAGGAGGATGCTATCCTCCACACTGAGCTCAGATATCCTAGAGGAGAAAGGCCACAGTTCTTTGGGAAACTGCCGATGCTGCACCCCAACCAAGACTAAACCTTGGCGAGGAGGGTCCTTCTGGATCCATTCGCGGATGCGGCGAATGGCAGGAGGTCCATGAAGGCCACAACCTCATGCGCCGGAAGGGGACACGAGGTCTCGGTTGGTAGGAGCATGCGGCTCAGTGCGTCCGCATGAGCTATGTGGGAACCTGGCCGATGTGCAAAAGAGTAAATGTACATGGCCAATAGTGCCCGGTGCTGGGTGCGTGCCAATGCAATGGGTGGGATCGCTTCGCCCTCACGAAGAAGGCCAAGTTGAGTCTTGGGGTCAAGAATGATGTTGAAGTGGTGACAGCACTGGTGGAATTTCCTTACTTCAAACACCACCACCAGACCCTTTTTCTCGATCTGAACGTATTTACCCTCGGCCACGGCCTGTGTTCTGAACGTGAAAGCGATCGTCCACTCTCTACCGTCTGGCATTCGATGGGTTAAAACTGCCCCAATACCACAAGGGGATGCATCGTAGGTGACGACCAAACGCTTGCCAGAGTCGTAGTGTGTCAACACACGGAGGATGGCAAACATAATTTCATGTGCTGGAAAGCTGCCTCGGAGTCGCACCCCAGCCCCAGCCCTGATGCTTCTTTGAGAGCAGGAGCAGAGGGACCAGCACGGCCGTAAGATTTGGGACAAACGTCCCGTAATAGTTCACCAGACTGAGAAGCGGACAGAGCTTATTTTTATCCGTCGGAGCCACGGGCAACTGAATGGCATGTACCTTTCTGCCACTGGATGCAATCCGTTGCGGTCCACACAATATTCCAAGTATCTTTTGCATGGAACACGCTCTTCGCCCACGTAGGCGGACGCCAAACTCTGAAAACCATTGCAGCACTGCCTCCAGGTACCTTAAATGTTCCAGGTCGGTAGCTCCCATGACGAGATATCATCGAGGTGCATCGTGACAGGTGGCAACCCGTGCAGAATATTCTCCATAACGAGCTGAAAAATAGCACACACCGACAAGACTCCAAAAGACATTCTGGTATATTCGTAGAGGCCATGCTGAATATTTATTGTGACATATTGCCGAGAGGATCTGTTGAGTTCTAGTTATCAGTGTGCATTGCTCATGTCGAGCTTGGTGAAAGAACACCCACCAGCCAGCTTGGCAAACAGGTCCTCAATACGAGGCATGGGATAATGGTCCAGTCACAAAGCGGTATTGACTGTCAGCTTGTCCACTTTCAGGACAGGTACCACCAGTGCTGACCCACAGCTGACTGACTGAATGATGCCCAGACTCTTCAATTGGTCGTGTTCGGTGTCCACCTTGTTCCCCAAGGCATAAAGAACGGGATGCTCAAAGATAAAGCGTGGTTGAGGTTGGTCTAGTTTAATTTTAACCACGGCCCTTCCGATGGTCCCCAGCCCAGGCTGGAAAACCTCAGGGAACTCCCGGAGCAGTTAGCACAAGCCACCAGACCCAACCTGCAAAATGCATCGCCAATCCAGGCATAAGCGGTTCCAGTAAGCTGGGACCATCCCTGAGAACCACAATAAAGGGCTAGTTGGGCAGACTGATGGCCATAAACAACGGAGGTCAACACCGTCTCCATGATCTGCAGTTGCTCTCCAATATACATAGCTAAACAAGCCATCGTGTCATCCAAAGTCTGGACTCCCCGCTGGATGTGGTTGAAAGTGCTTTGGGCCACCATGGACGCCACAGCCCTGTGTCCAACTCCATTTGCAGAATGTGCCCATTCATGTGAATGAAGATATGAATGGGGGCTATGCACGATGCCGTCAGGCAATGCAACTGCATGGTGGACTCTTTGGCTGGGTTGTCCGGAGGAAAAATCCAGTCTGGATCATCCAAATGAAAGATCCTATCTCTAGGCAGGCATCTAGTTTGTCCGGGCACCTGTACCGCTGGGACCCTTTGTGCCTGCGGTTGCGCTGGGGACAGTGGTCAATGTCACCACAGAGGTGAATTGCCCTCGGCGGACTCTGGGAGGGGTCCGCCGTGGTCGATGGGCCTGTGTTCGTGGGCTAGGGCCCTGCCACCTGTCAGACCGGGTGGCGGGGGGTGGGTTCCCACGGGAGGAACCTCTGCAGGGCATTTACCTTCATGCCCTGGAGTTCCTGAACAGCAGTATCCATGCTCTCCCTGGACAAGGACATTCATAACTCCATCTGTAGGTTCAGGGAAAGCTCGGCCACGAGCCTCTTTGCATCTGTATCTCCGATGCCGCAGACGAGGAGATCATGCAACATCTCTGATAACTTTCTGTATTCGCAAAATTAAGCAAGTTTCCTCAATTGGGTCATGACCTTGGTGACAGACCCCGGAGTTTGCTCAGCCTTATTAAATTGATTCTGTTGGACGATCATGGACTCAAATGCTGACTGACGGCCTCCACAAGCTGGCCAAAGGTGCAGGTGTCTGGGGCTGTAGGGTACGTGAGGCTCCGGATTATCCCTTAAGTAGGGGCTGGTTTAGCACAGTGGGCTAAACAGCTGGCTTGTAATGCAGAACTAGGCCAGCAGCGTGGGTTCAATTTCCGTACCGGCCTCCACGAACAGGCGGCGGAATGTGGCGACTAGGGGTTTTTCACAGTAACTTAATTGAAGCCTATTTGTGACAATAAGCGATTATTATTATTAATTATTATTAAGTATGGGGCCTACAAGTGGTGAGCAAGATCACCTTTGGTGATCATCTTCCACAATATTGTTGACGCGAAAAGAATAATGCATGTGCTCTGCATACCGGGCCCAATCCTCAACGCCTGCGTCAAAAGCGTCCAGATAGATTTTGATTTATTGCCATGCGTACCGAGGTACAGCAAAAAGGATTGTTCTGCGTATAGTTCAGGATGATCGTTACATCGTGAAAAACATAAATGCACAATGTAAATGCATAGACATAGACTTCTGGTGAAGCATACAGAGTGTAGTGCTACCACAGTAAAGAAGATGCGTAGAGATACAGCGGCTTAGGGACTAAATGCATGCTCTGACTTGCAACATGAACATCAAGAGGTGGAGGAGTTGCAAGGCCTCAGCATTGACAGCAGACCAAGTTTACACCTCGTCACCAGTTTTGTATCTGCAAGAAGGGGGAGTCCACAGCGAAACAACAACAATTTATTCCAAAAGCCCTGGATACACAGCACTCGGAGCTACCCCACCATAAGACCATAAGACATAGGAGCAGAATTCCACTCGGCCCATCGAGTCAGTTCCGCCATTCAAACGTGGCCGATATTTTCTCATCCCCATTCTCCTGCCTTCTCTCCATATCCCCTGATCTCCTTATTAATAAAGAGCCTATCTATCTCTGTCTTAAAGACACTGAGTTGCTAGACCTCCACAGCTTTCTGCGGCAAAGAGTTCCACAGATTCCCCACCCTCTGGCTGAAGAAATTCCTCCTCATCTCTGTTTTAAAGGATCGTCCCTTTAATTTGAGATGGTGTCCTCTGGTTCTAGCTTGAGTGTGACCGGGTGACTTTACACCGGACGTGCTCAAGTCACCCCGTGCTCTTAGAGGGAAAGAGGATCATTCCCCACGGATTCTGGGATTATAAGATCCCTGTGCCATAAGTATAATATGAATGCAGGTTATGACAGTACGTATTCAAGACATTTCACAGAACAGAGGAGCAAATGACTCTGAGAAGTAACTGAAGAGTTTGGAGAAGTGATTGAAAGTAAGAATAGAAAGATACGTCTGGAGGAGACTTTTGAAAGTGAAGTGAGAAATTGTAATGTACAAAAGGTATAGGAAGAGAGTTCAGACAATTGAGCCGAGATAGGTGAAAGATCTGTCACCTGTGGTGGAGTGAGAGGAAAGTGCAAAACCACAGTTAGAGGATAGAAGAGGAGGTGAGTGCAGAGACCATGGGCAGATTTGGAAGTAAGGATGATGATTTGGAATCAATACTTTTGGGTGGGGGGGAACCAATGGGAGGTTGGGTAAGGCAGGCATAATGAACACGTATCATTTATTGTAAGACAGGGTGAAAGGGCAGTGGGCAGAATTCTCCCAAAATGCGTGGGAATGTCAGGTTCAGACTGAAACCCGGCACGTATCTTTCCATATGCACAGCCGAGTTTTCACTCCAGATTTTCTGACACTCTGTTGACCAGGAATCTAGGGGTTGCTTTGCACCGACACTCTCCTCCCCTGCTCCCTTTCCACCCCGGACCCCCAACTCCACCGTCACCCCATCCAAGGCAGGGCAACATCCCCACTCACAATAACCACCCAGGCGTCTCCAACACATGCATCTGATGGTGGTGGTGGTGGGGTGGGGGGGGGGGGGGTGTCGATGAAGCTGAAATATTGCCCCAGGTTGCGACCTTAACTTGCACGACTGACAGTCATGGAGCGGGCAGCTAACCAGGTCCCAGCCTGCTCCTGGGAAAATGTCCCAGCGGTGGAATGCATCAGGGAGCCATCCTGTTGTGGTTCCCCTGTATTTTCCTGGCTCTCCCTGCAACAAGCCCATCTCCATGGGTCAGGAAGATTCAGCAAAATGCTTCAGTTGTTGACCATCAGAAACATTTCTCTCTTCACCGATGCTGCTAGATAATATGTGTATATCCAGCATGTTTGTTTGTTTTAATCCAGACTTCCAGCATTCACAGGATCTTGCAGAGTCTTCAAACTGGAAGATTAAATTATGGGTCAATTTTTGCAGTTAAAGGTGGTACTTAACAGGTTTTTTTGGGTCGGTCTTCACAGTGGAAGACACAAATAACATGCCAGTGACTGATGGAAATGATGCTATGACAGGTGAGGACCTTGAGATGATTGCTATCACTAAGGAGGCAGTGATGTGCATGCTAATGGGGCTAAAGGTAGACAAGTCTCCTGGCCCTGATGGAATGCATCCCAGAGTGCTAAAAGAGATGGCTAGGGAAATTGCAAGTGCACTAGTGATAATTTACCAAAATTCACTCGACTCTGGGGTGGTCCCGGCGGATTGGAAATTGGCAAACGTGACACCACTGTTTAAAAAAGGAGGGAGGCAGAAAGCGGATAATTATAGGCCAGTGAGCTTAACTTCGGTAGTAGGGAAGATGCTGGAATCTATCATCAAGGAAGAAAAAGCGAGGCATCTGGATGGAAATTGTTCCATTGGGCAGACGCAGCATGGGTTCATAAAGGGCAGGTTGTGATGAACTAATTTAGTGGAATTTTTTGAGGACATTACCAGTGCGGTAGATAATGGGGAGCCAATGGATGTGGTATATCTGGATTTCCAGAAAGCCTTTGACAAGATGCCACACAAAAGGTTGCTACACAAGATAAAGATGCATGGCATTAAGGGTAAAGTAGTAGCATGGATAGAGGATTGGTTAATTAATAGAAAGCAAAGAGTGGGGATTAATGGGTGTTTCTCTGGTTGGCAATCAGTAGCTAGTGGTGTCCCTCAGGGATCAGTGTTGGGCCCACAATAGTTCACAATTTACATAGATGATTTGGAGTTGGGGACCAAGTGCAATGTGTCCAAGTTTGCAGACGACACTAAGATGAGTGGTAAAGCAAAAAGTGCAGAGGATACAGGAAGTCTGCAGAGGGATTTGGATAGGTTAAGTGAATGGGCTAGGATCTGGCAGATGGAATACAATGTTGACAAATGTGAGGTTATCCATTTTGGTAGGAATAACAGCAAAAGGGATTATTATTTAAATGATAAAATATTAAAACATGCTGCTGTGCAGAGAGACCTGGGTGTGCTAGTGCATGAGTTGCAAAAAGTTGGTTTACAGGTGCAACAGGTGATTAAGAAGTCAAATGGAATTTTGTCCTTCATTGCTGGAGGGATGGAGTTTAAGACTAGGGAGGTTATGCTGCAATTGTATAAGGTGTTAGTGAGGCCACACCTGGAGTATTGTGTTCAGTTTTGGTCTCCTTACCTGAGAAAGGACGTACTGGCGCTGGAGGGTGTGCAGAGGAGATTCACTAGGTTAATCCCAGAGCTGAAGGGGTTGGATTA
Source organism: Scyliorhinus canicula (assembly GCF_902713615.1). Taxonomy (NCBI): domain Eukaryota; kingdom Metazoa; phylum Chordata; class Chondrichthyes; order Carcharhiniformes; family Scyliorhinidae; genus Scyliorhinus; species Scyliorhinus canicula. The sequence goes on along the minus strand of NC_052149.1, from coordinate 191,078,314 downwards.
CGAGGAGAGGTTGAGTAGACTGGGACTGTACTCGTTGGAATTTAGAAGGATGAGAGGGGATCTTATAGAAACATAAAATTATGAACAGAATAGATAGGATAGATGCGGGCAGGTGAAAGCAGAACTAGGGGGCATAGCCTCAAAATAAGGGGAAATAGATTTAGGACTGAGTTTAGGAGGAACTTCTTCACCCAGACGGTTGTGAATCTATGGAATTCCTTGCCCAGTGAAACAATTGAGGCTCCTTCATTAAATGTTTTTAAGATAGAGATAGTTAGTTTTTTGAAGAATAAAGGGATTAAGGGTTATGGTGTTCAGGCCGTAAAGTGGAGTTGAGTCCACTAAAGATCAGCCATGATCTCATTGAATGCGGAGCAGGCTCGAGGGGCCAGATGGCCTACTCCTGCTCCTAGTTCTTATGTTCTAATGTTCTTAAAGGAAGAAAAGGTAATTGGGTCAGCTGACAAAAAGGACAGGAAATTTATTTGTTTCCCCATTTACTGAAGAGAGCAGTGAGATCGAGTTATGTATAGGTAATTCACTTCGATTGTCTCTTTGTATATGGATTGCCCGTTTGGTAAACTCATGCAGTTAAAGTTTTTTAAATCTTTGGCCTCATTTGATGTGTGTTCTCAGTTTTCTCTTGGATAGATTTAAGAAAGGTGTGCTAGAGTATGTGCAAAGACAAGTTATTTAGTGTGTATTACAGGCACTAATAGGTATCCTATTATTCTGCTCCATGCATGCGGTCAGAGAATTAGATATTGGGTGGGACAGGCACATTCCTGATCAAGATGCTCGGATCACACATGGGAATGACCCCAACGGGAAATAATATCCAAGACAGATCTCGAGCTGGAAACAACCTGGTTATTCTTTTCGATTTGCTCAGTCTCATAAGCTCCAGTGTTAACCCAAGGTGCCCAGCAGGAGTGGGGTCAGTTTGCATCAGGTGCCCGTTTTTATGTCCTGTCTGAATTTACCCTCTGCAGAATTCAGAAAAAGAGCAAGACTGGCAGGATAGAAAATAGGCATATGCCGTGAACCAACCCACTCCTCCCAGGCAGGTTAGGTTAAAAGCTGGGCTAATTCAGAAACAAATGAGCACCTGCTAGTGAATCATTGTTTCCTATGTTTCCGATCTCAGTCGGGGTAATTCTGAAGCCCTGCCAAGTAATGGTGCATTATTTCAAACTTTAGAAAAGGCATCGGAAAGTCTGAATTCAAAAGAAACGGCTGTCTTAAAATACAAGTAGTGTGAGCCGAGGGGAAGGGTGCATTTACAGTACAAGCTGTAAAAAAAACTAGAGATTGCTCTCCACTATACATAGTATCTGCTATTTAAGATGAATGCAATTATGATCTTTTGTCTTCACCTCCGACCAGGGGCGGGATTCTCCGCAAACCGGCAGGGCGGGCCACTCCGGTGCCGAGGAGTGGCGTGAACCACTCCGGCGTCGGGCCGCCCCGAAGGTGCGGAATCCTCCGCACCTTCAGGGGCTAGGCCGGCACCAAAGTATTTGGTGCCACGCCAACCGGCGCCGAAGGGCCTCCGCTGCCCAGCACGAGTTGGCGCATGAGCGGGAGCGCCAGCATGTGTCTGGCACCATCCCAGTGCATGCGCAGGGGGTTCTTCACCGCACCGGCTATGTGGCCATGGCGGAGATTGATAGCGGCCGGTGGCGGAGGGAAAGAGTGCCCCCACGGCACAGGCCCACCCGGGGATCGGTGGGCCCCGATCGCTGGACAGGCCACCGTGGGGGCACGCCTCAGGGGCCAGATCCCCCTGTGCTGGCCCCTCTGCAGGCCGCCCGTGGAGCCAGGTCCCGCCGGCAAGGACCTGTTGTGATTTACGCGGCGGGATCCGCCGAAAACAGGCAGCCACTCGGCCCATCGCGGGCCAGAGAATCACCGGGAGGGCCGCTGCCAGCAGCCGCTGACCGGCGCGTCGCGATTCCCGCCCCCCGCCAAAACCCTGGCGCCGGGGAATTTGGCAGCCGGCGGGGCGGGATTCACACCACCGCCCGGTGGGGGTGGGGGGGTCGGAGAAACCCGCCCCATGTGTATCAACACTGACACAAGGAAGAATTGATGCATATTATTACTTACTAATGTAAGTAGGCTTACATTAATGAAGTTACTGTGAAAGTCTCCTAGTCGCCACACTCGGCACCTGTTCGGGTACACGGATGGAGAATTCCGAATATCCAATTCACCTAACAAGCACGCCTTTCGGGACTTGTGGGAGGAAACCAGAGCACCCAGGGGAAACCCACACAGACATGAGGAGAACGTGCAGACTCAGCACAGACGGAGTACCAGAGTTTTGAGTCCTCATCCCCTCTGGAGGAACGGGCTCTGGATGTCGCGGGATTGTGCACGGAGACAGCAATTACTGACAGCGAGGTTGACCTGAGCCACAGAGGTGAGGAGCCACTGCTGCTTCACCCAGATTATCAGTCTCGAGTTGTTCATGTCAGATAAAATGATCCTTCCCTCTCACTGTGCCCCTAGCCCCGCCCCCAAACCATCCAGGAGACCAGTCTGAGGTCTGCTGGATACCGGGACTCAGCTGAGCCCCAGTCAGATGCTGAGCCTCTGGACAAGGTTATCCCAGAGCTGATACAGATGATAGGACACAGCTGTGGCATTCAGCAAGGGATGTCAGGTATATTCCAGTGAGAGTATAGACAATTGGAGTCCTAAAAGCTGGTGATGATGCCGACAATGGCTCAAGGCTCTCCAGAGGATGTCCGCCAAGGGCAACAAATCCCTCAGGGAACAGAAAGCAGCAGGTTGCCTCCACCTCTGATGTGCATCCTGTGGACACACCTGGAGGTGGCAGACGACCATGAAAGATCAAGAGAGAGGATCAGAGTGGGAACGGGGGGGGGGGGGGTTTGCAATTGAAACATGTTACACCTGATACATATGAAGTCTCTGTCATGTTAATCTTCAGAGCGGACCTGCCTGTACGCCCATCCACTGTTGCCCTCCGCTCTCCCCAACCCCACCCAGGCACGGTTACCCAAGATCAAACACACCCGATGCGGACCCCGTTCAGAGGATGGGTGTGAGTGGGCTGTCAACATAAAGACAGGAGTCAGACTTTGGCATAAACTGAGGAGAACCAGAGCGAATCTCACAGCAAGATACCGTCACTCTCCTGCGTTGTATGTTGGCCCACTGACTGTGGCCCATCACTCTGGGGTGATGTTGCACAGACCCTTCAAGGGTGGAACAGGGGGAGTGAGCTGACTGACAGCCTCGTCCTATGAGAATCGGGTGAGGATGAGAGCCTCGCTGCTTCTCCGGGGATGCCGGAACCTCGCCACCGCCTGCCCTCCATCCTCAGCCATACTCCTCTTCCTCCTCAGATGAGGCTGCAAGTCTCTCCTCCTCCTCCAGCATGTCACCCTACTGTGGTGCCAGATTGTGGCAGAGGCCGGAGACAGAGGCTGAGATCTGACATAACGAGGTCCATGTTGCCACCCGTGCTGTCATTGAGCGGTGCATCAGACTGTTCAAAGTGGGGTACCGATGCCTGGACTGCTGTGGTGGTGCTCTGCAGTACAGCCCCTAGGATCTCCCAATTTGTGGTTGTCTGCCCTGAGCATTGGGGAGTAATGATTTGCTCACCATATTTGGCTGTGATGTTGGAACACGCTGGAAGCCCAGCACGAATCTCGATTTTGGCCGTTCCTACTATTTAACCAGCCTGACCAGGTCCACGCCAGTCGCAACGCGGTGGTTAAATCGTGAAAGTGACATTGGAAAAACAGATTCAATGGTGTAGTGATTTTTAAGAGCAATCTTTTAAAGGTTGCCGCTAATTCCTATGCAAGTACAGGAAGGAGAAAATGCAACACCTTTGTTAAAAATAGATCTTTTGCTGAATAAGCAATAAAAGTGGCAAACACTTACTTCAGGATAATAATCGACCGTAGGTAGGAGATGTTGGATCAGAGCCTCTAAAGATGCAGAGATTAGATTACCATCTTGAAATATCAGCCTTTCATGTTCAGTTTCTTTGGTTGGGTGAAGTTGATGGCTAAAGCCAGTAGTATTAAACATACTTGTAGAAGTCAATGTTTGTGGCATGCCTTCCTGTGACGACAGACAAAAAAATCCATGAGGGACAAGTGAGAATGCTGTATTGGCATAACTGCCTTCTGGAAAACTCTCCACACAATGCCTAATTTTTCACTCAGAAATTGTTGGTTCAAATTGTGCTAAGTGTTTTAATACCACACATTTGTAACAATGTTAATTTTCTCCTCCACAGCTCAGTTTTAAAACATTTGACTGGAGTTTTCCTCGGCTGAGGAAGTGCGGAGGGTTTCAATTTCACATTCCCAAGTGGTATGTTGGCTTTCTGATGCGGTCCAGTCGCTGGAAATTTTGGAAGAGTCAGTGGGTTCTACACACTTGCAAACTGCGCGAATGCTGGAGCTAAATAATTTGATCCCTAGGAGCCTTCAGAGTACACTCACAATCCTACCTGGATTTTCATTCCGGTGCATGGGACGCTCTACTCATTAGGAGGCCGGCCATTCACGAAACTGGGGCAGCCTCCCAGCGGCAGTGTGGGTAGATATAGGAACTGGAGGTTCCAATCTTGTTTGGAAAGGTTTGTTCTGAAAATCAGCCACAACCTCAGCAGTGCTGTTACCATAATGGAAGGGGAGGTGGGGTAATGCTCCCCTCCCTCAATGTCTGAAGGCCCTAACCCTTCTTACTAGCCTAATTTGTGGCTGCAACTGGGAATGGAACAGTCCTTACGTACTCCCACCTAATCCAGAAGCTCCCACCTCTGATGCTGGGGCTGCCAATCAGTTTGTATTGATGTACTGCCATTGAATCTCAAAATGGAGGAGCCCATCTGCCATCCAAAACTGGTCAGCGGACACGCCCAACTAATTGGCCATCTTCTTGAAAATTACGCTGGACATCAGGCACTGACGCAGTGCGAGTTCAGGACTTGGAAGTGCTCCCAACATCAGGGTCCTGGCCCAAAAAACAAAAATTCAGCCCATGGTCTCATTTTGAATTGCAAAAAAAGAAAAGAAATTTTTTTAAAATCATGGTTAGGAACAATCGCCTTCCTGTTCTTCCCACTGGATGTCAACAACATTACAACTATTCAAATGAAAAATGTGAGGGGACTTTGCTGATGCAACTTTAGCTTTTGTTTCTTTTCTGTCACATCAGGAATGTCAAATGATCAAATTCTTTAAATGTTTATTACCACACAAGATCAAAGCTTTTTGACTCTTTATACATTTTAATATCTAGAGTTATGAACAGGCTTCCTGTGTGATAATTATCCATGGGTAGAATTTAATTCAGGTGATTTGAGTCCCACTGGCCCAGAGGTCATTGGGATTCCTGAGCGGGTCAAAGAAGAGACTGTCCGACCTCCATCACACAGTGGCTGGCCAATGAGGAGAAATTATGCATCGGACATGTCCAATTGGGTGGTGAGGATGGGCCAAATTACTGCTCTTGTCTCTCCTATAATGTTGCACATAGAATCTGGCAACCCTTCCCTTCTGTTCCTCCTGCATTATGCATCCAACAATATTGGATGTGATCTCCATTTTACTTTAGACCTTTTCCTGGCTGCTACCCTTGCATTTAAAGTGCCAATGCCTGTACCATCAGCCCCTCCCCCTCCCATCTAGGACTCTCAACCTACAGTTTTCTGAACTCTCAGTCCTGTGTAAAATGGTTACCCTTCCACCTGGTAACCTTACATCAACAAAACCACTTACACTGGCCAGGTGTCTGACGACCCATGATCCCAGCTCACCACGTGCTTCATTCCAAATTGCGTATTTAACTACACTGAGCATCTAGAGAAATGTCTCTCTTTTACTGCCTGCTTAACAATCTTCATCGGCTTTCTGCCAGGTTCATACATGTTTGCTACTCCCGCTGCTTTCTTCCGCTGTTGGATCCCGAGATTCTGACGTACCTGCTCCCACGTGATTCTATGCCCCCCTACCCCACCCCGAATCCTGCTTCAGCAGATTGCATTAAATTCCGCCACAAATACTTTTCCAAAATTTATTTTTGTAAATCTATTTTCCATCCTTCACCCAAGGAAAAACATTGGCTTCAGTTAAACAACTCAATGTGCAAACAACACAACTCACTTTGCCACAGTGGCAGCAGATTTTCAATCTTTCACAGGTCCCGAGAGCCACATTCAGGCTCTACTGCTGTCAATTAGAGAAAGAAGGCAGGCAGAAAACCGGGGTGGGGGAGAAGATTTCACAGAATCCTATTGGTCCATACTGGCCTTTATTCTGCACCCAACTAACCCCATCAGCATATCCTGTTCCCTCCTGACTCAAATACATGTTTAACTTCCGCTCAAAAGCATCTTGCCTTGTGGTAGCAAGTTCTACTTTGTGGTAGCAACTTCTATATTCTCACTGCTCTTTGGTAATGAAGTTTCTGCTAAATTCCCGAAAAGATTACTGGTGACCGTCTTATATTTATGGTCCCTAGTTTTGGTCGCTCCCCAGATGTTGTTAAAAGACTACTTTAGTCACACTGGTTGGAAAGTGGTCGCAGTTCTTGGTATGGAGAAGGGGGTGGTCCAGTGTGAAACATTTCTGTCGACCCTATAAATGTTGCGCCTTGACACTTGGTTCTGTAAAAAAAAAAGTGATCACTTCCTTCTTGAGAAATCAGGCCAGACTACAAAAGGAAAATATTAACATTTCTAATCCTGTTTAAAAAAAAAAAATTAGCTCATGTATTAGATCAAAAATAGAATTTAGTTTCAGTCTTTGAGATTTCTCCAAGAAGGCAGTTTCAGAGTCCCAAGACAAAATTAGTCCAAAAAAAGGGACAGGACTAATGGAAAGCAATTTTTTTACTGGATCTTTCTGCTTCTGAAATCGCTGTCCATCCCCATTTGCAGACCCAAACAAAGCATCTACAAGTTATTCAACCTTGTTCGCAAAGATCCACATGGGTCAGCAATAACAGGTGAATTTCTTACCTGCGTGAAGACAGACAGGAGTACTTCTCTGACTACGCCAGCTACAGACAGCCATAACTGTTGAATGTCTCCATTGGCAAGCTGTCAGGTATTGATGCTTTTGGAGTTGGTACCGTCATTGGAGGTGTGGGTTGATGGTGCTTACTACCTGCAATGACAAGATCATTATATAGAAAGTTACAATATCATTGCAAGATAGCATGTTTACAGCACAAATGGAGGTCACTTGCCAGTTATGTCCATGCTGACAATCTGGAAGAGCAACCCCGCTTGGTCCTACTCACATGCCTTTTCACCATAAACTTACAAAAACAATTGCATTGTGATAATTACGCAATTTCCTTTGAAATACACAATTGAATCTGTCTCACCACACTCTGAAGAAGTTCATTCCCGACCCTAACCATTCGTAGAAAAAAATATTTCCTCATATTGTCTTTGGTTCTTTTGCCATTCATCAGTGTCCTCTGGCTCAGAACCCTTCTGCCAATGGGAACACTTTCTCCAAATCTCCTCCATTCACAGCCCCATGATTCACCACCACCAAATCTTCTCTCAACCTTCTCTCTCGAAGGAGAACTGTCCCTGCTTCTCCAATCTAGTCATGTAATTGAAATTCCTGATTCCTAGAAGCATTGTTGTAAATCTTTTTGGCGTCCTGTCTAATGTCTTTACAGGGGCGGCATGGTGGCACAGTGGTTAGCACTGCTGTCTCGCAGCTCCAGGGACCTGGGTTCAATTCCAGCCTCGGCTGACTGTGTGGAGTTTGCACTTCCTCCGGGTGCTCCAGTTTCCTTCCACAGTCCAAAGATGATGTGGATTGGCCATATATTTTTATTAAAACAATAAAAAATATATACAAGGCCAAATGGTACAAACACTAATTTGTGTTGGTGAAACAGGGTACCCTCTCCTCAGTACCAACGTATGAGGAGCAGGGGTAGCATACTCTGAACAGTTCCCAACACAGGTGTACAAAAAGCAAACGGTACAAGCACTAAACTTTGCGCTGGAGAGACAAATTGCCCCTTCGTGTCCAAAAGATTAGGTCGGGTTACTGTGTTTACAAGGATAGGGTGGAGGCTGGGCTGAAGTAGGGTGCCCTTTCCAAGGGCCGGTGCAGACTCGATAGGCTGAGTGGCCTCCTTCTGCACTGTCAATTCTATGATTCTTCCTAAAAGTGGTTTGCCCAGAATTGGACACAATACTCAGTTGAGGCTGAAGCAGTGTTCAATACAGGTTCACTATAACTCACTTGCTTTTTTTCCCCTCCATGCCTCTGTTTAAAAATCCGAGGACCCGATGTGCCTTATTAACCACTTTTTCCAATCAACCTTGCAACCATTAACTATTTGTGCATATAAAACACCTAGTTCCTCTTCTTTTGCATTCCTTTAGATGGTATCCTCTGTTTTATATTGTTTTTCCTCCTGCCTACCTATTATGCATGACTGACATTTCTCCACATTGAATTTCATCTGTTGCCTGTTTGTACATTCCACTAGACTGTCCATCACTATCCTTTTTACAGACCACAATGCATCCAAGTTTTTGCGCCATCAGCACATTTTGAAATTGTCCCGTGCACACCCAAGTCCAGGTCATGAATATAGATCAAGAAAAGCAGTGTTCCTAATTCCAAGCCCTGGGAAATCCCACTACATACAACTCTCCAATCTGAAAAGCACCCATTCACCACTCATCTTTGTTTACTGAGCCTCAGCCAAATTTGTATCCAAGTTGCCATTGTCCCCTTTATTCCACAGGCCTCAGCTTTGCTGATAAGCCTATCATGTGGAACAGTATCAAACACACATATGCCTTAGTCCTGCATTAATTTTCCTCTTATCAAAATTATCCAACTCCCTTTTGAAAACTGCAATTGAATCTTCCTCTACCATATACTCAAATAGTGCATTGCAGATCCTAACCATTTGCTGTGTTTAAAAAAAATGTCCTCATTGCACCTCTGATGTCTGCCAATCTCTTTAAATTGGCTCCTGACCCTTCCACCAATGGGAACTCTTTCATGCTATCTATTCTGTCCTGACCCCTTATGATTTTGAACACTTCTATCAAGTCTCCTCTAAATCTTCTCTATTCTCAAGGAGAATAGCTTCCACTGCTGCCTCACAGCACCAGGGACCTGTGTTAAATTCCAGCCTTGGATGACTGTCTGTGTCTGTGTGGGGTTTGCCTATTCTCCCAGTGTCTGCGGGGTTTCCTCTGGGTGCTCCGGTTTCCTCCCACAGTCCAAAAATATGCAAGTTAGGTGGATTGGGCATGCTAAATTGTCCCTCAGTGTCCAAAAGGATGTGTAGCTTTGATTAATGGGATAGGGCGTGGAGTGAGTTTGGGTGAAGTACTCTTTCAGAAGATTGGTGCAGATTCGATGAGTCAAATGTCCTCCTTCTACACTGTGGGGATTTTATGATTTGCCAATCTACCCTCAACCCCAGGATCATCCTTGTAAATCTTTCCTGCACACTTTCTAAAGCCTCCATGTCTTTTTTTTAAATATGGTGCAAGAACTGGACATAATATTTCCAAACAAACGTGTGTTTTATAAAAGTTCACCATGACATCTTTGCTTTTGTGCTCTATGCTCGGTTTATAAAGCACAATATCCCATAGACCTAATGAATAACCTTCTCAACCTGCCCAGCTGCCACCTTCAATGATTTGTGTACATATAAATAACCCAGAACCCTCTGTTCCTGCACCTCCTTCAGAACTGTATCATTTATTTTATATTGCACTTCCTCATTCTTCCCAGCAAATGTATTACTTTACACTTCTCTGCAGTAGACTTCACCAGTCACATGTCCGTTCATGAAAAGTTAAGTCATTTGGGCAAACATAGATTAAATAGAGCCAATATAGATTTGCTTAACTAACTTGATTGGGTTTTTTGATGAGGTGAAAATTGCTTATTGTCACGAGTAGGCTTCAATGAAGTTACTGTAAAAAGCCCCTAGTTGCCACATTCCGGCGCCTGTCCAGGGAGGCTGGTACGGGAATCGAACCGTGCTGCTGGCCTGCTTGGTCTGCTTTAAAAGCCAGCGATTTAGCTCAGTGAGCTAAACCAGCCCCTAGTAACACAGGTAACAGGTACATTTGACGTTGTGCACTTGGAGTTCCAAAGACATTTGTTAAGGTGCTACATAACAGGTTTGTCAGCAAAGCTAAAGCCCATGGAATAAATGCCCAAGGTGGGAAAAAATAGTTGGCGCTGTTCCACACATAGTAAAGATCATGGGCTGGATTCCCCAATTTTGCGGCTATGTCTGGAGGAAGCATCTGGTTTTACGACCAAAAGGCCGGCGCCCCCCCGATGCTCTGACCAGTGGGGCACTTGCAGCCGCGCCACATACCTGCAGATACGATGCTGAATGGCTGGGTCCGTGGCCGCGTATGAGCACGGTGGTGGCCTGTGGTGGCCGCACCGTACAACATGGCGCTAGCTGCGCCTGAACCCGGCCTGCCAGATAGTAAACCCCCCCTCTCCACCCCCCACCAGAACAGCTCCCCCAAATCCAGGGGCAAGAAAGCAGTACCCTCTCTCTAGGCACATTACCCAGAATCGAGGCGCTAATCACTCCAAACAGCTCCCTGAGACATGTCATTTGTACACCTGACACCCGATTTCCGACTCAGAATTCAAGTCACGGCAGGCGGCTCCCAGCTGGACAGTGGAAACACTTTAGGGATGTCCCCAAAGCATCCCTGAAGAGGTCAAACATACCAACTGATGCATGAAAGTCGCTGACTCCGGATCAAAAATGGAAAAGGCACATTCAGGAAGGCATCAAACACATAGAGTCTTTGTCAGGTTTATGCAGAGACAGAGTTGAAGTGTGAGAGGGAGCGTCAAAACCAATAATCCATCTGTCCTGCATGTGGCAGAATCTGCAGATCATCAGCAGTATCAGAACTCATTGGAACAGAATGGAAACAAGTCATCCTCAATCCTGAGGGACTACTTAAATGGTAGAAGAGATTACTTGTATATTTGTAAAATGTATGCCAGTGTAACAATACAAATTAATAGGAAACATGTCGATACTAACTTTGTTACAGATATAATAAATAATCTGTATTGTCACAAGTAGGCTTACATTAACACTGCAGTGAAGTTACTGTGAAAAGCCCCTAGTCGCCACATTCCGACGCCTGTTCGGGTACACAGAGGGAGCATTCAGAACATCCAAATTACCTAACAGCACATCTTTTGGGACTTGTGGGAGGAAATCAAAGCACCCGGTGGAAACCCACGCAGACACAAGGAGAACATGCAGACTCCACACAGACAGTAGCACAAGCCGGGAATCGAACCTGGGACCCTGAGGCTGTGAAGCAATAGTGCTAACCACTGTGCTTCGGTGATTGGATTAAACATGGGGACTTGAAAAATGATTGAGAAAGTAATCTGGAATGTTTTGCATTGACTGTTAAAATTAGAAAACAAATCCATTCTTTCCCATTTGAAATCAAAGTTACCAGAAATCATTAAAGTGAGGAGTTTAATAAAAGCAAATGTAAATGTTGTTGCTTTGTTTAAAAGAACTCCGTGAGGATTAATTAAACACAAGCAGCTACTTCGTTGGACAGTTTCTTACACATTGTACAAACTTCAGTAGCACGTATCACAACATTGCGTCCATCAATAATCCAAAACAACATACAATGGCATCCCCAACCCCTTCCCTCACCCAGTGCTGCACACGTTACTGGCTTACTGGGCGCGTTTCACAACAGCGCGAAACGGTGCGAAGATGGGCCAGCATGGCGCTGGAGCGGTTCACGCCGCTCCAGCCTCCCTTCCCGGCGCCAAATGGCTGCCGTGCCAACCTGTGCATGCGCAGTTAGGCCGCGCCAACCCGCGCATGCACGGGGGACTTCTTCAGCGCACTGGCCCCGACGCAACATGGCATGGGGGTTCAGGGGCCGGCCGCATAATAAAATAGGGCCGGGGCTGGCGAGGCCTGCCCGCCGATTGGTGGGCCCTGATCGCAGGCCAGACCCCATCGCAGGCCCCCCCCCCCCCCCGGTAAAGGTGCGCTGCACCTGACCCTACGCACAGAGTTCTCGCGGCAGTGACCAGGTGTGAACGACGCCGGTGGGACTCTGCCTTTTCCGTGTAGCCGCTCGGCCCATCAAGGTAGGAGAATCTGCGGCCCGTGAACGGCGCCGCACAAAACGCGCCGGCTCAAATGTCGCCAATTCTCCGCTCCTTGGAGAATCGCCTTGCGGTGTCAGACTGGCGCTGTGGGAAACAATGGCGCAAATGGCGATTCTCCCATATGGCACGGCATGGGAAAATCGCGCCCACTGTGTGTGTACCCACGAGAGGGAGAGAGGAAGGGAGAGGGAGAGACAACAAATGAACATATTTGTTCCTTGTTTGAATTAAGGTCAGAAAATGCAGGAAATACTCAACATCTCCATTCAGGTCTGAGGAATTATCAACCGGAAAACTTAACTCTTGTTTCGATCTCGACAGATACTGCCTGATCTGCTGAGCATGTTTTGCTTTTATTTCAGATTTCCAGCATCTGCAGTATTGTACATTTCTCTAATGTTTGATTATTCATTGAGTCACTGATTGTTCATTAAATACCTCACTACACTTGGGTTTTTTTTTTAAAACACCAAATAGGAAATGTGCTTAAAGGGAGTGCAGGTGGAGACATTGTTTTGTTTTATTGCTGATACTCCTTCCGTTTGCGTATAGTTCTCAACTGATTACACAGGATTACAAGTGAAAACAGTGAAAAACTAGAATACGCTGAACTGTATAATTGTCCAGTGGATTTGAAATGTTGCTGTACAACTATTGAAAGTCAGGTGGTGGAACTATCAAAAAGATATGAAAGTGAATACTGGAGTTCTGTATCAAAATTGATTTCAATAATTTACTTTACTAGAACATAACATTTTTTGACTGTCACACTTTTATTAATAGCTGAATCAGCAAACAATCATTAAGATTACTGAGTAAGCCAGGTACCCCGGCACAAATTTAGATCTCCAGTTTATTGCAAAACCATTAATCTGTGATAAAATGTTACTTTCCCCACGGGGTTGTGTGTGCCCTGGCAGCAGTGTAGTAGAACACATAGCTCAAGGGTAGCTTGGCACAATTAGGGTACATTGATTGCAGTGCATAAGGACAGACATCTCCGAACCAGAGACACAATGCTATAGGACAAAATCTTCAGAGACCAGGTGGCTCTGCCATATCAGACATTATATTTGAGGCATGCTTCAGACTATTTTCAGCTAAAGTGTTCAGACAAAATTCAGGAAATCCCAGTCATGATTTCCCCTTCTACTTCCCCCTAGGACTATGTGGCCGACTTCTTACCGAAGGACTCGAATTAGATTCTGACTGAAATGGATATATCTGAAGAGATTTTTTTCTGTGAACATTGTCATTTTCCAGTACTGATATGTTTTACCTTAGCTAATCCATAGTTCAATTCAAAAAAAAATCCTCCTCATGTAGCTGACTGACAAATCTGAATTCTCACCCATTTGGCAAGGCAGTATGGTTCATATTCTGAACTATGACTATAGAATTTAGGCCGCCTGAATCATAAAGCTGAAAGAGTAATTTGAGAAAAAGATGATTTTGAAACTGAAAATGTCTGATTGAGAATCCTCATACAGAACAATTTAGCATGTCCCCCGCCCCCCCATTCGAATTCTGAAACAAAGTTTTTCAAATTAACCCCCCCCCCCTCCCAATACCTCAAATGAGACAAAGCCACCAGAAAATCCACAAATAAACACATTTGCACATTCAGTGCTTTCAAGTTGATTGTGGATTGAAAATGTATTTTCACCAAGTTTATTAAGTGCAATTTTTATATTGAAGGTTTTCTTTGCCGAATTCTTTCAATAATATTATGGAAAATTGTAGTAAATTGAAATCACTTTACAGGTGCCAATATAATAACGTGGTGAATTGTTCAAGTCCTCAGTCATTAAATATTTTTTCCCTTTGGCCATATTTGCAGAGAGCATACAAGTATTTTTGTTTAATCAAATTATAATGAATTGCTGGTCGTATTTAATGGATTTTCAATGTGGATTATTTTTCTTTTCATGTTATATCCATTCCAGGGTCCAATGAGACAGCACTCTCTCAAGATGGGTGCATATCTTTTCACACTAATCAGGCACCAAAAAAGAATTGAGAAATTAACTCAGATAACACAGGTAGCGGCAGCCACTAAATTGTCAGACGTGGCTTCGGCTATTGCAGGGACATCCTGTTACACCGTATCCAGTGGCTCCAAACTGCGACCACCTCATGCCTGTAAAAGCCAACTACAACTTAGTCATCATAATTTCTCCCCCCCACTGCTCCTCTCACTTGGAGCACATGAGTCAAGAACTGAGACAATCAAACTACATTGCATCAGCAAGAGGATTTTTGTGCGTAAAATTTAGATAGTATTAGAATTATAAATATTAATCTTATTATTCCTCCACTGTATAGTGGTGCAGGTTAATCAGACAAAGTTGAATTCTGCGATCATTTGATTGAAACAGGTCTTTCATTTCAAGGAAAAATACAAGGATACTCCCTGATGGAAAAAAGTGTAGAGTTTGTAGTTCGTTAGGATGTTAGGCTTTCATTTAAATATTTTACTCCCAGAAGTATTTAGTTAATAACGTATGAGAAGGTGTATAGTTCCAACACAATGTTTACAGAGGGTTGCCTGGCACAGTGATAAAATCCAGGTAAATATGTTCCTCCAGGTGGGGAAAAAAATGTCAAACTGTTGAAATCATCATCAAGCTGACCTATTTTAAAACACAATACGAATGAAACTGGCAAATTGTCCTCTTGTAGGTGCACAGCAGAAAATGACTTGGTTCTAGTCAGCCATTTGAAAATGGGAACTATCATCAAATCTCCCATTTAACAACTCCTCAATCTCCCATTTAACAACTCCTCAATCTCCCATTTAACAACTCCTCAATCTCCCATTTAACAACTCCTCAATCTCCCATTTAACAACTCCTCACTATACAATTCACAATATTTAGAGTTAAATTATTTCTTCCACTGTAGTATTATTAACATGATCATTCACATAATTTAAGTACTGAAAGTAAAGATTTGTTATAACTAATGCAATAATATTTAACTGAACCATGCAATTTACTCCATTAGAAGAATCGCCTTTGTATACTGCAATGAGCAAAATATTACACTGGAATGAAACAACTTCACTGCATGGTGCCAGGAGGTAACCCACAGATTTGGAATAAAGTCAGAGGAAGAACATGCTGAATATTATCCTGCAATTCCTACCGAGCATTTTAAATGAATGACAATAGGGTATAATTCAACTTCAGTTGACTGTTGACCATAGCATAGTTTTGCTAATACAATAAGCAGCTTTCAGTTGCAATCCTCAAATGTGGAATGTCTGCATCTTAAGAGGTTGTTGTTTGAGTAAATTCAATTGCAAATTCCAGCACCCTTTGACCTAAATCTCCATAGTGACCATTGACTACTTTTCTTTATGTCAGTAAAGTTTTCATCCTTACTATAGCTGGGTGCGTTTCTCCCTTAAGGATTTCAGTGGTGTGATTATTTTGTTATTCTATTGGAGAGATGGATATGTGTGTTCAGTTGAAAAAGTGTTACATTGACATACAGATGCCTTGCAGTTGAACAGTCCTGCCCCCCCCCCCCCCCCTTTGCATATGGTTGTACAGAATACGCTGATCTGAACGAATCACTAAAGGGGAAGGGGGGGGGGGCATTTTTGGGGGTTTCAACCTAAAACAAGTTATTCCAATCTAGCAATACAACTCGAGGATCAAATATATCACTTTGATGAATAAAGTAGCAGATCCGTGTTAGTTGCTCTGGTCTATTCTTTGTATCCTTTTTCCTACTTTGAACATAGGAAATTACACTGATTGAATCTGGAAATCAAGGCTTGAATGGATGCATTGCTAAAGGACCATTGTCCGGAAATGGATGGGGAGTAGGGACAGTAAGCAGGTTGACATCTTCGGATGTATTTGCTGCGTCTGAAATTTCCTGTTCCAACATGGGTCAAAGGAATAACAGCAAATCCTAACAAAAGGCAAAACGAGCATGAAGCATTTATTATCTGTACAAGGGTAGGAAAGGGACGGAGAACCCTCAAAAAAGAAACTTAAGAGCTAACAGGAAGAGACCAGTGCATGAATTTACTGGAAACTTGCAGTTAATATTAAAATTAGCATTCCGACTACCAACAATGGCATCCTACAGTTCGTTCTTATTGGAACTCTGACAAAAAATTTTCCTCTTAACAACTTACATTTCACATACTCTACAACAGGCATTAGTGCAATGCAAGCAGCTGCGATGACTTAGCTATTCTGTGCTTAAAACTCGTCTTTATCACGGTCATGTCAATTATAAAAGGAAGTTAATAAAGTCGGCTTTAACTGTTACCTGAAGTCAACACATCTTACCGATTACTCTTCCGTGAACAGAACGATCCAGCTCCAAGTACAGTTTTCACCTATTCGGGACTCCCGCTGTTTTAGTGCTCACGGTCCTATTTTCCATTCATCTTTGGAGTACAGATTCGTCACCTTGCTGTTGCACATCTAGCACTTTAAATCCATCCTCCCAATCCTCCAGCAATGCCTAAAATGGCTCACTGATACAATGGAGGTAGGAGCAGCTCAAATTTGCGGAAGGAGGAACGAGCAAACACACACCTCCAAGGAGACAGCTCAGCTGTGTGAGCAGCGACACAGATCTGTGAAACAGGATACCGTGAGGGAGGGTTAAACTCGGGGTTGGTCATCAAGCTTGTGCACACAGCCTCTGGAGCAGAAACATTCACATGTGGGTGCTGAAAGGCGAACCAACCGCTTTGGAGCTGACAAAGAGATCGCGCCCCTGAATATGTCAGTCCATGTAGCTTGGAGCTGCGGACTGTATTTTGAAGGCAGGTGCAATTTATTCCATACCAAGATCGGCTGGGAATCCACATCAGACTTTCTCCCAGTGTCTGCTGTACTACTGAAGCATGCATTCAAATTAGCCTGTGCCTTAAGGGCAAAGGTTGTTTCACAATGGCTGTCTCGCTCGCTCTCTCTCTCCCATATACACACACACACAGCCGGCACAACAGAGTCAAAGGCAGTTGGAAACAGATTATACCACAGCACTACTTTCAATGGCCTGGATAGCCTACCGTGTAACAGATGAAATCAGGAGCTGTCCACAAAATGGGATCTGATTTTCTATGCTAAAGCCAACACTTGTTATGAATAAATCAATATTTCAGTTGCTTTCACACCTTTGTATGGTAGACATCCAGCACAGTTTTACCGTGAAGTGAAAATGAGTGGATTTTGCAGATCATTTCGTGAACTCCAACATAGTTTACTTGCACTCCCCCCGGAAACATTCGGGAATTTTATTTAAAACAGGCAGGATATGTATGTTATTGGAGTATTCACCCAGAGCAAGTGACCTAAATACAAATCTGTGGATGTTTGATTAAAGTTTAACACTGCTATTTCCTCTAGAAACTGCACATGCTCAGATCTCATTACGAGAAACATAATCAGATGACTGATTTCACTCAGCTCCGAACCCATTAAACAATTACTTCAGAGTTCAGACTAAATATCAGTACCTTTGTTTAGGTAGGCGTGACTCAAAATAGGAACCTAGCTTTATGACAACAACCCTGAAACTAATCAAATACTGAGTTGGATGTTACACATGCGGACTATCGCAATGTATTAATTATAATAATCTATAATTACAATGACAATTGTAAGGAAAAGGTATATTTCTCATTTTTGCTATAAAACAATCAGAGCTTTGTTTTTCATATTTAATATTATTTATCTTAATAAGAGAAAAACTTTTAAAACACCTATCTCCACGGCAATATTTGGCTCCTGTAACAATCTTAAAACACTTAAAGAATTGAAATCTGACAATAGTAACTTACATACGCTGACTCTAGCAATGAGTTGGATAGTGGTTAGCTCAGTGTTTTATTGTGGACCGCGGTATTATCCTGCAGACCTGCATAATGCTTTATAGTTAGTATCTGATCATCAAGAGTTTTAATTAGAGGAAACAGAGAGCATTGAAGAATATAAACAGAAAGTCCTGGAAACAACAGATCAATCAGCATTTGTGGAACGAAGAGTTGTGTTTTTGCTCCGGAAAATGAGCCATACACAAAACTTAACTTCTCTGGTCTCTTCATCTAATCACTGCAAATATTGAAACTACTATAAGGAGTTTTTAAAAACAAATGCAGGCATCTCTATTCCTTCGTGTAATGCCCTTAAGCTATCCTTGTTCTGCTGGGGTTTTGTTCTCCCGAGCTGTAATCAGGGAGAATCACCTTTAATTATTCTTGAAGCTTATCTACTTTATTTTTGATTACATCCTGTCAGAAAAATAAGATCTGAGTGACATAAACGTGCACAGAGGGACATACAGATACTACAAATTATAAATCCAATATGAAGCTATGAATATTAATAGCATTGAGTTAGCAGTTCTCTTAACAGCTTGGCACTTGGGATATTTTACAAGTAATATTTAGTAAGTGCAATTGTAACACAATACGCCAATTCACTGGCTTTTCATTATCAACCACGAGATATTTCAATCTGCCATAATGTTCAGATGTTTACTAGCCATGGGTATTATAATTCCATTACTGAGTGACAAATGGAAACATAGCTTTTCGCAAAATTAAATATAAGATGTTTCAAAATTATTTAATATATTTGAGATGGAGTAATCAATTTTATGAAGTATGATCCTGAATCTGAAATTCTACACTATGCTGTAAAAGCTCATTAGCATGCACTGCAGTAAAGCTGAATGCTTTATACTCATTATCAGGTATTACCATCGCCTGCTATTAAATAGCTGCCATTTAATAATATGTTACTAGCTTGAATAAAATGCCCTGGTTAGACATATAGCGTTAACAGGGTCTGCCAAACTACTTACATGATTAACTTTGTGCCTTCAGTATCAATATGTTTAATAACAACATTTAATGATGAAATCAACTGTTCCCATTTATGCACAACTTTTAGCACAGAATTGTCATATTTCTAATTCAATATTTGGTCTATTCTGAAGGATTATATACTTACAGTGTCAATGTTGTGCGCCTTTGTATTTGCAGTTCCATTCACTTCACTGAGTGCAAAGTGGAAAGAATGTGTTCCCCTCTCACTTCTGTCATATGTGAAATCACTTAGTACTTTGAAAAAAGGCCATTACTGGTGATTCCTGTTTGTTTAGTGGTAGGGTTGTCATACAGTTATGACCTGAACTCATCAATCCAACTGCAATCACAACCTAGGCATTGTTTATCATTCGTACAGTATTTACTGACCTATTTGAAAAGTAGCTGAAAGCCAAACCTCAGATTCTGCTTGGACAAATGTTGTCAGCAGTAAGCTGAAAATTACCCCTGTAGCTCAGATGAGATGCATACGTTTTGACAGTGCATCGTTTCTATTTTATTTTTGCCAACTCACCGGAATTCCTTCATCCATCTTTCCCTGGAAAACAATCACAACTCAACTTCTAATTATAGTTCCAATCAAATCAACTATTCGCTCCACAAAGAAGTCAAAGCATCAGCACAATATTGAACTGTCGAGACGTTGTATCCTTAAAGTAAATAAAAATCAAAGCAGAGGAAGTTACAGAGCTAAGGAGTGCGTAAGATAACAGGATTTGTTCAGGGTTCTATAACAAAGAACTGGTACAGACACGATTGTCAGAGTACCCTCTCTTTGTGCTGTGAGTTATTACTATATAACCAATATTTTCTCTATTTGGCAGCAAACAACTGATAATATTTGATTTATCCAATAAGAATACATTCCTCCTGCAGACTGGCTGTCGGAAATGTCAGAATTTCTCCAAATGGAGAAAATCAAATTCACCATTCGTGGGTCGGAAGAGGGCTTCCACAAAACATGGGAGCCATTCACATGACTGTTCCAAGACCTGTTTGTGGCCAACACATAAATAAACAAATAGCCAGTGGCCAGGGAGAAATAGCCAGGGCAAGATAGAAAAATGAAAGCGAGGGAGGACCGGGGGCGGGGGGAAGAGAGAGAGGATTGTATGCTGAGCCAGATGGCGACAGACTGTAAATAGAGAAACATAAGAAACAACCTTTGGGACTGTTCAATAAATGAAAACGACCGGTAACGTATATAATTTTGAAAATGCCAATAAAATTGTTTTAAAAATAATACATCCCTCCTATATTTCCAAACAGATTATTCAAACGTTCTGCAGAAATTCATCTTTAAATTGAATTGAAGAAAGGGGTTATGGAACAGTTGTTGCTTTGTTGCTTTTTGGCATTATTCCACAATGTTAGGGTTGAAGCAGACTTGATCTGGACTTTCATATCCATTCAATGTGACTTGCCTCAGGGTTCTTATTTTTTTGCTTAATGGGCCACTTAGCTGTCCACACGGGCGACATATAAACAGACATTGAGTTTGTGGAGTACTTTAGACCATAAAGCATTCAATTGTTTTGAAAACGCAAGGACACAATCTTAGAACATGAACTAAACCAGTTAAATGTGAAAATACAAATAAATCTTCGACACACTGGATTGAGAGGGTGTGGAATACACCCCGCTAATGATGCAGAATTGACGAAGGTGTAAAAAGGGAACATAAATAGTTGGGAAGCAATGATATTTAGGCACATGGAAAAGGGATTAAAGCATAGAGCTGCCATGGCTCACAAAATGAGGGACCAAATGACTTACTTACTCCACCTTTTCTAAAATCCCCCAAGAATATTTAATGTTGCTTAGTACACCTTGGGGTCAATATTAATCCCAATAAATTCACCAGAAATTGGGTGGACGGGCAGCTAAAATCAAATGGGTCACTTATCCACTGATGTTCTGAAATGATCCCTACACCTTCAATTTGAAGACACACAGCTGGGGCAGCAGGGTAGCAGGGGCAGCAGGGTAGCATGGTGGTTAGCATAAATGCTTCACAGCTCCAGGGTCCCAGGTTCGATTCCCGGCTGGGTCACTGTCTGTGTGGAGTCTGCACGTCCTCCCCCTGTGTGCGTGGGTTTCCTCCGGGTGCTCCGGTTTCCTCCCACAGTCCAAAGATGTGCGGGTTAGGTGGATTAGCCATGCTAAATTGCCCGTAGTGTCCTAATAAAAAAGTAAGGTTAAGGGGGGGGGGGGGTTGTTGGGTTACGGGTATAGGGTGGATACGTGGGTTTGAGTAGGGTGATCATGGCTTGGCACAGCATTGAGGGCCGAAGGGCCTGTACTGTTCTATGTTCTAACTGCAGTTGTGGGGTTCTTTTTAAAACATGCATTTTGGACCCCATGACATAATTGGTCCCAACCATAATTTTATCTCTGACACAAGAAGTTGAAGTTTCCCACTACCTAAAGTCAAATTAGTTTATAGAAGCAACAAGAGAACAGGCCATACTAGATTTAGCAGTGGGTAACAAACTAGATTTAATTAATAACCTGATGGTAAGGGAAAATCTTGTAAATAGTAATCATTATATTTACTTTTAAAATTAAGTTCAAGAGAGAGTCACAAAGCAAAGTTTTAAATTTAAGTAAATCAAATTTCAAAGGGATGAGAAATGAATTGATTACAGTAAAACGGGTTGAGCTATTAATGGGTCAATTCACAGGCAAGCACTGGGAAGCAGTCAAAGAAATATTTGGTCCACTCCAAACCAGTAAATATGCGTTAGAGTCAAAGGCTGCATAGTTAAGCATTCATAATCTACAAATAAGGTAAGATATAGAATCAAACAAAAAGAAAAGCTTACATGAAAGCAAGGAAAACAAAATCTATTAGACACAGAGCTATAAAATTAATAAAAAGAACACAGTAAAAGTAATAGGTGCAAAAAGGAAATATAAGAAACAATTTGCAAGAGTCAAGAAAGCTAATGGCGATGTGATTGACTCTTAACTGCCTTTGAAGTGGCCTAGCAAGCCTCTCAAGTTATATCAAACCACTATAGAAAAGTTAAAAAGGAATAAACCTGGACGGACCATCTAGTATCAATCTAGGCAGAAATGACAGGGACACACCCTACCCAATCACAGTCCTCCCTACTAATGTCTGGGGGCTTGTGTCAAAATTGCGAGAGTTGCCCCACAGACTAGTCTTGTGACAGCCAGACCTAATCAGTCTCACTGAATCGTGCCTTACAGCAAACGTCCCAAACTCCTCCATCACAGTTCCTGGGCATATCCTGTCTCATTGGCAGGACAGACCCACCAGAGGTGATGACACAGTGGTATACAGTCAGGAGGGAATTGCTCTGGGAGTACATGACTCTGGGTCCCCTAAAGCCTCATGCATCAAGTCAAAAATGGGCAAGTAACCCTCCTGCTGATTACCACCGACCATCCTCCTTCAGCTGATAAGCCAGTGTTGCTCCATGCTAAATACCAATTGGAGGAAGCACTCAGGGTAGCAAGATACTCTGGGTGGGTGGGGCTACAATGTGCATTACCAAGAGTCACTTGGTAGCACCACTACTGACTGAGCAGGCCAGGCACTCTAGGACAGTGAGGAAGGTTATCAAAAATGCAGCAGGATCTTGATCAGCTGGGAAGTGGGCCGAGAAATGGCAAATGGAGTTCAATACAGATAAGTGTGAGGTGTTGCATTTTGGAAAGTCAAATTAAGGTAGTGTTTTCATGTTGAATGGTTGGACCTTGGGGAGCATCTTGGAACAGAAGGTCCTTGGAGTTCAGGTACATAGTTCTCTAAAGGTGCAGTCACAGGTAGATAGGGCAGGGAAGAAGGCTTTTAGCATGCTGGCCTTCATCAGTCAGGGCTTTGAGTATAGAAGTTGGGAAGTTATGTTGCAATTGTTGAGGACGTTGGTGAGGCCGCACCTGGAGTATTGTGTTCAGTTTTGGTAATCTTGCTATAGGAAAGATGTTATTAAACTGGAGAGAGTGCAGAAGAGATTTACAAGGATGTTGCCAGGACTCAAGGGACTGAGATATATGGAGAGATTGGACAGGCTAGGATGTTTTTCTTTGGAGCATGAGAGACTGAGGGGTGATCTTATTGAGGTGTATAAGATCATGAGAGGCATGGATAAGGTGAATGCACTCAGTCTTTTTCCCAGGGTTGGGAAACCGAGAACTAGAGGGCATAGGTTTAAGTTAAGAAGGAAAGGAATTAATGGGAACCTGAGGAGCAGCTTTTTACACAGGGAGTGATATGTATGTGGAATGAGCTGCCGGAGGAAGTGGTCAAAGCAGGGACATTGATAACATTTAAATGGCATTTGGACAGATACATGGATTGGAAAGGTTTAGAGGGATATGGACCAAATACAGGCAAATGGGGTTAGCTTAGATGGGCTTTTCATTTGGCTGTCGTAGGTTCTATGATACCTTTGGATGGTGGTGATGGAACCAACAAGAGGAAAAAATCTGCCTGATCTTCACTTCACCAATCTACTTCCACAGTTGCAGTTTTCTATAACAATATTGATTGGAGTGACCACCACACAGTCCTTGTGCAGGTTAAGTCTCATCCTCACACATCCTCTACTGTGTTGTGTGGCATTACCATCATCCTAAATGGGATAAATTCTGTGCTTTCTGTGGACAGGATATTCCTGAGCAGTTTTCCACATTGGCACCTGGATGAGCAATAACCTGCTCATCAGTGCTCAGTTTGGGTTCTGTGAGGACTTCTGAGTTCCCATAGAAAAACAGAGTTTAATTTTGGGCACATGTAGCAGGGCGTTTCTCGGTGCCTGCAGCATCAAGGATGACCCCACTATCAAACGGGCCTCAGTTGTTTGGCTTCAGTTAGAAGCGCCTCACCAAGGACGCGCTTACCTAATTTTTAAATGCTGCCAATTTTAAATGCCACCCCGATCCCTCGACACCCCCCTCGGATACCCCACAGCAGCCTCTGGATCCCCTCAACTAATGGCTCAGTTAAATATCTAAATCTGGATCTCGCCCCAGCGAGGGCCAGGTCCGGATTGCAACGTCTCACAAGATCTAGTTCTGAGCATCGTACATCTCCCAAGAGAACTCTTGCGAGATTTAAAGGCCTCATCATGCCACCAATATGGGCACGACAAGGCCGTTCGATCGCTCTCATGGACAAAAGAACTGAATTCAAACGGTGAGGCGAAAATGACTACCCAAGAAATCAAGACAGTATTTGACTGAGTGTGGCATGAAGGAGCCCGAGCAAAACTGGAGTCAATGGGAATCAGAGGTCAAACTCTCCACCGGTTAGAGTCATACTTTGCATTTATGAAGTTGGTTGTGGTTTATCATCTTAGTTCCGAAACACTACTGCAGGAGTTCCTCAGCATGCTGTCCAAGCTTCAACTATCTTCAGCTGTTATATCAATCGCCTACCTTCCATCATAAGGTCAGAAGTGGGGATGTTCGCTGATGATTGCACAATGTTTGGTACCATTCTCAACTTCTCAGATGAAGTAGCCTGTACAGCAAGACCTGGAGAACATTCAGGCTTGGGCAGATAAGCGGCAACTAACATTCACAACATTCAAATGCCAGTCACTTGCTCTCACAAACAAGAGAGATATCTAACCATCTTCCCTTGACATTCAACAGCGATACTATTATTGAATCCTCGCACTATCAACATTCTGTGATTTACCATTGACTAGAAACCTAACTGGATTAACAACACAGATACTATGACTACAAGAGCAGATCAGAGGCTGGGAGTAACTCACCTCCTGACTCACCAAACCTTGTCCATTACTTAAAAGGCACAAGTTAGGAATGGAATACCCTCTATTTTCTTGGAGAAATGCAGCTTGAACAACACAATGGAGCTCAACATCACTGTTCAGAATGTAAAGTTTTATAAAATGGTTATGCTTTAAGAGCATTTAGGCCAACTGTGGACAGTTTAATAAGGACACCGGGAGTTTGCACCGAGTAAAATAAGAACAAATCTTTATTTGCACAAATTATCTATACACTACCCGGTAGATCCCTACCTGGTTCTAGCCCAGTTGATGCCTTACTGGTTCACATTATATACACTGGGTAATTGAGACACCCTGCCCCTAGCTGCGGAGCTTGTATTCCACAAGGAGTACAGGGAAGCCAAGCATTCCCACCCCATAGGTCCTGTGCAGGATATTATGAAATGAAAAAATGAAAATCGCTTATTGTCACGAGTAGGCTTCAATGAAATTACTGTGAAAAGCCCCTAGTCGCCACATTCCGGCGCCTGTCCGGGGAGGCTGGTACGGGAATCGAACCGTGCTGCTGGCCTGCTTCGTCTGCTTTAAAAGCCAGCGATTTAGCCCAGTGAGCTAAAACAACCCCTAATACAGACAGACCTTTGGCTTCTCAGTTGTTGGGCAGAGAGAGAGATGTGTCACAGAGACAAACAGCTACAGCTGGTGTGGTCAGCAGAGTGGAGAAGGCTATGAGTCCTCGGCAAGCTCCCAGGTGGGATACGGACGGTGGATAGACTCCATTGGAAGAGACACATCCCATGGCGCTTTAAACACTCTGGAAATGTTGCCCTGATGAAGCCGGGAGGAGAAATCACCAGAGTAGACCTTGCTGCTGGTTGTCAATTTGGAAATCCTCCGAGGGAAGAGCCTTTTGACCATTACTGGACATTTCAACTCTGTAAAACGGGGAGATGTGAACCCATTGGGAGCTGGGATTGGCTGTCAACTCTTTCTTATAAAAAGGTCGGTAATCCTGTTGAGAATGTGTTGTAATATATACGTATGCAGCATGGAGTTATCGGGCATGTTGAAGCATTAAAAGAGTTATCAATCTTGTAGTTAAGAGTATTATATGGACATTAAGTAATATTTAGTTGGAGTTGCTTTTAGTTCGTTTGTTACAGCTTTAAAACGTGAGATCTCATTGTGAAACTTCTTTTAGTCAGCCACTGGGGATACAAATATCTTTTTAAAAGTTAGCGACCTCCATGGGGTTTGCAACACCATCCAAACAAGGCCGCCCATTTGATTGGTACCCCATCTATTACCTTAAACATTCATTCCCTGCACCACCAGAACATGCTGGCAGTGATGTGTGCTATTTACAAGATGCTTTGCCACGACTTAACAAGCCTCCTTCAACAGCACCTACTGTTACAGATGCCAGACCAGATCCCCCCAGTGGCTAAGAGACTGGACCAGAACTGAAAAACTTTTAAAAAAAATTAAGATTGTGCTGAAAGGCCGATTTGCTCCTTAAGTGATTGCATAGGAAATAGGGCTTGGTTATTTTTACAAATACAACCCCGACTCTGGGTCACTGTCTGTGTGGAGTTTGCACACTCTCCCCGTGTTTGCGTGGGTTTCGCCCCCACAACCCAAAGATGTGCAGGCTAGGTGGATTGGCCACGCTAAATTGCCCATTAATTGGAAAAAATTAATAGGGTACACTAAATTTATTAGAAATTTTTTTTTTTACAAATACAACTTTATTATAACAAAAGATAAACACTATTTAAACTTTTAACTTCAAAACTAACAAGAGCAATATACATGTATCTCTTACCTCTGAAACACCATTTTCCATTAAACAGCACGTAAAATAAACAGACAGCTCTCAACTCCACTTACACAGGTAGGCAAAAATGATTCTTGCATTACAGAACATATTGCTGCTGGTAGTAAGGCTCTTTCAGACCCTGTCTGAAAACCTGCCTTTGTGGCAGATTTTAATAGCCCCTTCCAATCGTTTTCCAAATCCTTCAGCACTCCCACCTGTTCAAACTCAGCTCCACCCAGCCCCCCAAAGATGGCTCTGTCCAGACACATCCAGACTTGAATTCTTCATCGCTATCTAGAATTTTGATTACCCACTCCCATGTGCACAAAAGAACAGGGCCAAGCTATGAATACACATCTTAACCTCCAGTTTACAGACAAAAGAGGCTATCACACTCCATAATGGGCTAATGGATGTTCAGACAAGAGTGTCCCAGAGGAAACTGGATCTTGAGTGAATCAACCTGGCTGAAAGGGTATTCTGTTATTCCCATTAACCAGTTGTAATCTGAATGTGACAATACAGATAGAGCTACATTTAAAAAAATCTTTGGCAGAAGTTTCATTGGTTCAAATCCAGGTTCCAGTTCATTTTTCACACTACATTCTGGAAACTGTGTTCAGCCTGTGAACATAAACCTTAAAACCAACAAAGCTGGTTAACTGGTCATTTATCGCATTGATAACGCTGTGACCATGCTTTGCATAAATTGACGGAGGGCGGCACGATTGCACAGTGGTTCGCCCTGCTGCCTCACAGCACCAGGGACCTTGGTTCAATTCCAGTCTTGGGTGACTCTCTGGGTGGAGTTTGCAAGTTCTCCAGTGCTCCGGTTTCGGCAAGGTAGGTTGCTCTTTTGGAGAGCTGAATGGTCTCCTTCTGCACTGTAGGGCTTCTATGATTACAAAAACTGCATTATTGATATCGGCGGGTTTGCAAGTATTCGGGGGCGGCATTTGGCGCAGTGGATAGCACTGGGATTGCGCGCTCAGGACCCGGGTTCGAATCCCGGCGCTGGGTCACTGTCCATGTGGAGTTTGCACATTCTCCCCATGTCTGCGTGGGTTTCACCCCCACATCCCAAAGATGTGCAGGTTAGGTGGATTGGCCACGCTAAATTGCCCCTTAATTGGAAAACAAAAAATAATTGGGTACTCTAAATTTAAATTTAAATTTTAAAAAGGTTTGCAAGTATTCTGGGAGACTGCCTAATACAAGAAGTTGGCTCACGGTTTATGTTAGTTAGAAGCTTAATGAAGGTCCCTTCTGTAAAAATGTTTTCATTAGGAGCAGAGAAAATGCAGGGCTTGCCTCGTTCCTCTATCTTCAGTCATCCTTCAGCCAGTAATAAAAGTTAAGAGATAGAGAATCCAATGCTATTAACAGTAATTGTTTATTAAGTGGAGTTACAAGGTTACGAGAATATAGGAGTGGGGGGGGGGGGGGTGTAGGTAGGTTGCTCTTTTGGAGGGTTGGTGCAGACTCAATGGGCTGAATGGCTTCCTTCTGCACTGTAGGGATTCTATGATTCTATGGATAACTGCAATTAACCTCAAAAGCAATTAATTGATCATGAAGCATTTTAAGACTATATGAGGATGTGGATGATGCTATATGAATGCAATTTCTTTCTATCTTTCAAATGCTAACAAACCTACTATGTTTACCTCTGCATTCATTTGTGATGTGTTCAACAATAACATTACCCACGAACATGAGATGAACTCAGAATTGGCCAGAACGCTGAAATTTACAGACTGCTATTGCTATTTAGTATGTTGTTGAATTGGAAGTTTATTTTGTCATTGCAGTTGATCCAGACACCTTTTCTCTCCATGTCTAATTCAAAGATATGCACCATTAATGCGACACTGATAGAATAAGTCCAAGGATATCTAATGAAATTTGGTACAATTTATTATTCCATCCACCTTTTGTAAATTTCTGAATGGGATCTCAATAGATAATTATGATTCAGTCATTCTAATAATCAAAATGAAGAGAGAGGTCTCGTGAAACAATCAAAACAGAACAGCTGTAAACCTGGAGTCACAATAGGTAACCAAAGGTATTTTGTCCTTTGAAAGTCAAAAGCTACACCTGCAATTTTTTATTCTTGGTAGCAGGAATGTGCAATTAAATCCTGGCTCCAAAAACACAAAATGGTAAATCACTCCAGGATAAGGCAATATTGTGCTGTGTTGTCTATTTTGCCTCACCTGGATCGCTCGGATGCATGGTGCTGAATAAAGAACAGAAAGCTTTGTTGATGAACGAAACTATAAATTGATTTCACTACTAACCAAGATTCGATCACATTCCTTACTAGAAGGTTTCTAGCTATGCTATCTCTAACTAGCAGACTGCTCTCTCTCTCTCATGCCTCACTATCTTATCCAGCTCTCTCTTAACTCGTGATTCTTCTTTATTCAACATTATGCATCCAAGCCATCTAGGTAAAGCAATATAGAGAACACAACATACTGTATGTTCATCTATCCACTGAAGCAGGTTGTATGACGCTCTGGCCATTGTGTGTATTATCCGTGATTTATTCTGAGATAATGCAAAAATTAGAAAATATAATTTGTGAATATTGGGAAAATCTTCAGAGGTAAAGCTCTAGAAATTGGTGTGCACCTGCTCTTGGATGTGGGGTTATGATTTGTACCAATTCCCATGGAGACAGGTAACATGGATATTTTGTGTTGCCCCTTCATTGGACTGATTTCAGCAGGTAGCCCAGTGTAACCTAGGCTGCTGGCTACCTGAACAAAACGGGGTCAAAGGCGCGCAGAGCTAGCATGTGTTCCAGCTAGCTTCCAACTCTTAAAGGCAATCTTTGCCTCTTAAAGGGAAAGCTGTACTGAAGTGCAGGAGGCTGCGAGTTAATTCTGTTCCTAAAATCAGTGATATTCTGCCCTCTCTAGGTGGCACACACTAGAAGGGAGCAGAGCAGAGCTAGTAGGGACAAGGACCTCTGCCTCTTCTAAGCCAAACAGAGGGGATAATTGTGTGGATCATTGGACTAGCTCTGTGGGCCTGTGGCATCGAGTGTCACTGAGATAATTGAGGATGACAGTATCTTCCTGACTTGTGTCTCTTCTCAATTCCCCTCCTCATCCTGCTATCTGACAAGAACTGAAAGCTGCAGAATACATGCATAGAAAAAGTATATAATGGTTAATCACAATGATACAAATATTGGCGATATGTATATTTGACCATTAACGTGTAAATCTTGGAGAGGAATACATAAGTTCTATCAGGATGCAATGAAGTTCAAAACAAAAGTGGTTTTCATGAGCACAGAAAGATGCAAGTGTGTCAGTTGTGTGTGGCCTGCTGCTTTTACATTCCTTTGTGGAAGAGGAATTGTTATAGCTACTGCCTGGCCACACATAGGAAGGATGGAGGGTGCCTCTACAAGCAAGAGGTATATTATTCCATTTGATAGATGTTTCTTCAGTCCGTCGCCAGTCTGCTGCCTTGATAAGAACAGTCTGTTGCTTTTTTCTGAGGTAGAGAACAAAAACCATCTGGCCACTGCACACAGATAGTGTGTTAGTGAAGCAACATTTCATTTTCAGAGCAGTGAAGCTACAGTTCCAAGACAGGAACTGACTACAATGAAATAAAAAGGCCCCTTCTGCCAGCAATTAAATGCCGTGTGAAATGCAATCTGCATTGACGAAACCCGCAGGGAGATTTAGTGCAGCATGTGAAGGTTGGCTTTTTACAATATGTGCAACTGACAAATAAATATTGCGAATGCTCATGTTTTCAAAATCTAAAAATTCTACACATGCATAAAATTTGAAATCTGAATCTACTTGTTCTGTTTATAAAACATTTATCCTAATTAAAATAGAAAAGGAAAATCCTATAGCCCTCCTTACTAATTTACCTGCAAGCTTCCAACATCTTCTTTGTGGGCCTCCTACTCATTGTGATACTGCTGCCGCTGTTGACCTGCTCAATTATCCATCAGGCTGAATTCTGGGCCTCTCCATCCTCCCTGAAATCAGGAACAGAGGCAGAAAATGCTATAGCTGGTGGCCTGTCAATATCAAGCCAAGGGCAGTGCCCAGGGCTGGTGCTGGGAAGTGCCCAGGGGCAGTGCCAGGGAGTAGTGCCAGGTGTATGTTCTGTGCGGGGTGTGTGCGTGGGTGAGTGTTCCATGGAGAGGGTGGGCTTCATGAGGGGGGACTTCCATGGGAGGGGAAATTCCATGGGGGGGGGGGGGGAGGGTTCCATGGGGGTAGTAACATGGGGGGGGGGGTTCTATTTATAATTGTTTGCATCAGGGTGCCCTTTAAAAAAGATGCCCCAATTTTGTGCAAACTAGATACGTGATCTAACGAAAATATAGAGTCCGTTCTGGGCAGGATTAGAGGGGTCGCTCCCGGCACTTGTAGCGTTGGGAACCACCCCGCTATCTAACAACATTCTATGTTTTTTTCGGGCATCAGCGGGGAATGCCCACTGAGGTTGTACTCAGTCACATTTCCTACACTGAGAATCTCCTCGCCATAGCAGGAAGAGATCGGTAAAATGGGATTGAATGTTTGTGGAAGGGTGGAGCAATCAAGTGGGCTGCTCTGTCCTGGATGCTGTTGAGCTACGCGAGTGTTGTTGGAGCTGCACTAATCCAGGCAAATGTAGAGTATTTCATTACACTCCTGACTTGTGCCTTGTAGATGGTGGACACGCTTTGGTGAGGTCAGAAGGTGAGTTACTCATCACAGGATTCCAAGCTTTTGACCACAGTACTTAAATGGCTAGTCCAGTTCAGTTTCTGGTTAATGGTAACCCCCAGGATGTTGATAGTGGTGATTCAGCGATGGTAATGCCATTGAATGTCGAAGGGCGATGGGTAGATCCTCTCTTGTTGGAGATGGTCATTGCCTCGCACCTGTGTGGCGGATATGTTACTTGCCACTTGTCAGCCCAATCTTGAGTGCTGTCTTTCTGCATTGGGACATGGAATGCTTCAGTATCTGTAGAGTCGGGAATGGTGCTGAACATTGTACAGTCATCAGCGGACATCCCCACTTCTGACATTATGATTCAAGGAAGGTCATTGAAGAAGCAGTTGAAGATGGTTTGGCCTCGGACACTACCCTGAGGAATTCCTGCAGTGATGTCCTGGAGCTAAGATGATTGATCTCCGAGCAGCATAACCATCTTTCTTTTTGTGTGGTTTGAATCCAGCCGGAGGAGAGTTTCCCCCCATTGACTCCAGTTTTGCTAGGTTGAGGTGATCTCTCTCATTACCCCATGAACTCCAGCATTAGATGCAAATCAGCACTGATGAAGTGAGGGTCTGCGCTGCCTGGGTGTCAGGTCTCTGGCCTACCTGTGACATCTTGCTTACTCCTTCTGGTGAAAGGTTTTGCCACACAATGCACATCTCTAACTTAGGACAATCAGGATCTTCAGTGATAGCTGCTGTGAGAATTCTAAATAAGCTTCACACTTCATTTGATTCACATCTGTTCCCACTGGGAACAGGACAGGTCAAGAGGACAGGAAACCTGACTCCATATTAATTAATGACTTATCCCATGAAAATCTAAACTTTAATCAGTTTCCCAACAGAGGGCAGATTTCTGACCAAAAAACAGTCCCAGTTCCAGTTTGCCACCTTTGTGGCGGGAGTTCAATCCCTTGTGTCTGCCTTTGGTCCCACTAAGTCACTTAATGTCCTTCTTCCCTACAATTTCCCATCAGCCAGTTTTATCATTCATCACCAAATCTGGCTGAAACGCGTGAAGAATTATCCTGTCTCAATGTCCTCAGCCAGAACCATCAACTGCAGCAGGACTATTCAGTAGGGCAAAGACAATACTGGCACCTTTTCTCCATAACGAGCTGTCTCATCAAGCCCCTATCTGACTTCACCCAATCTCCAATACCAAGTATGAAGAGTTCAACGATTTCTTTGCCTCTAAGATTTAGGTCACGAATGTAGCTGCCTCTATTGATATCTTCCCTCCAACTTCTCCTGTTTCAGAACTTCCAAGATCACCCAGCCATTCCAGTCCCAATCCTTTACCATTCCACCGCTTTCTTGTCCATCGCTTTTCCATAAAAAGTGAGGCAATTTTCTTGTTCTTTTGTGCATCTTGACCTCAAAATCCTGATCATTCAGCTGCCACTCCTAGTCTTTATGTCAGGGAGATGCCCATTGGGAAGGCCATTCTGGCTGCTCACTCCTCCTGAATGCATGGAGGAATCCAGGAAACTTTGGGCGCACGGAGACAGACAGCACTGGTTATGTATAGTGCAGATCAAACAAGGATTCACATGCAGGTTGCTATCAGCTTTCAGAGAGTTCAGTTACACTGATATGGGCTATGATACTTCTAAACCTATACCACTGCAGTATTCACATAAATGCAGGTAAATTGTGTGAATTGGTATTTTGCATGGCTGATCATGAGGCAGGGGATCTTTGTAAATGAGGAGCAGATGGATCTTTGAAGCGTTGCAAATAATTAATTAATTACATGCAACAATGTTTTAACATAAATCTGCCTTGAATACGTTACGTTCAAATTTCCTGGGATAAATGGTGCATAATGCCACGCATGTGCAGTGCTGCTGGACATTCATTGCATACTATCTTCTTTCTTGTGCTTGGGTCCACTTGGGAGTGGAATTACAGAGTTTCTTGGTCACAGGATGATAGAATTGAGTGATCTTTAGAAAACAAAGCAAGTCTGTCTAGAAAAATAGTCTTTCAGCGTTTGATACAACAATCTATAAATCTATTAATAAAATGTCTGCTTAACTAGATAATTAATAGTAAAGGCAGAATGCAATTCTGCCATACTATTTATCAGAGTAACTTTGACCATTTAAATTGATTCCCTAATTCCCCAGCTGAGAATACATATTTTGAAATCTCTCATTTTAAGGCTTCACGAACAACCCTGGAAGGGGATATGTTTTATTCTTCACACTCTGTTGAGAATTCTACAAAACAACTGAAGGCTTATTACATAGTACATAGAACATTACAGCGCAGTACAGGGCCTTCGGCCCTCGATGTTGCGCCGAACTGTGAAAACACTCTAAAGCCCATCTACACTTTTTCCTTATCATCCATATGTTTATCCAATGACCATTTAAATGCCCTTAATGTTGGCGAATCGACTACTGTTACAGGCAGGGCATTCCACACCCTTACTACTCTCTGAGTAAAGACCTACCTCTGACATGTGTCCGATATCTATCTCCCCTCAATTTCAAGCTATGCCCCCTCATGCTAGCCATCATCATCCGAGGAAAAAGGCTTTCACTGTCCACCCTATCTAATCCTCTGATCATCTTGTATGCCTCAATTAAGTCACCTCTTAACCTTCTTCTCTGGAACAAAAACAGCCTTAAGTCCCTCAGCCTTTCCTATCTCTGGGGGCGGATGGGCAGGAGCAGATCAGTCACCTGTTATATGCCCTATCTGTTGAAGCGGAAATTAATTGGGGAATATAACAGGCACCCACTTGTTCCTGCCCATTTCCACCTCCAGCAAGACTGAATTTTACACTCCTACAGATGAAGGAATATTGGAAGGACAGGCAATGATGCTTCCACTTTGGGCAAAGCATCATCAGCAACAATTTGTTTGAAGGTGTTACGGCAGGTTTGTTATCACAAATATTTTACTGAATAAAAGTGTACCAATGTTATTCCTCAAAAAATATAGAAGGGAAGATTTTCGGATCCCCTCCCACCATCCTGTCCCATCCTCCACCTTGGCACTGGAAAGAAGTAGCATGTCCAAAATGTGCTGTTCCTGTTTAGATGCAAAAAATGGTAGGGTTTATTGTCCTGCATGTTGATCTCTCGGTCAGTAACCTCCTACATTGTAGATTAGAGCTAATCAACCCAGCTTTATACCTTAAAGTGCTAACTATTGAAGACTTCAGCATACCTTCTGGAACCCATTGGACCTGCCCATTGGCAGAGGTTTCAGGACAGGTCACAATACTACATATTTCTCTGGGTAGCTTGGCAGGTAAATAAAGTGGGAGGTGCTAATAGAGATTGGACGATAAGACCCACACTCCACCGGATTCTGGTCCTTTTTTAACAACAGCAAAATAGATGCCTGTCCCATCATCTCTGGAAGTGCACAACAGGGGCTGTTTAGCACAGGGCTAAATTGCTGGCTTTGAAAGCAGACCAAGCGGGCCAGCAGCACGGTTCGATTCCCGTAACAGCCTCCCCGGACAGGCGCCGGAATGTGGCGACTAGGGGCTTTTCACAGTAACTTCATTTGAAGCCTACTCGTGACAATAAGTGACTTTCACTTTTCACTTTCACTTTAGTCACCGCGTCCTCAAACATCTCCACCAACCTCTTAAAAAACTCCACCGGGAACCCATCCGGTCCCGGTGCTTTATCTGCTTGCATCTTTCCCACTGCCATCCGAATCGCCTCAATCCCCACTGGCTCCACTAACCCTGCCCTATCCTTTTCTCCCATCATGGGACAACCCAATCCCTCAAAAGCTCCTTCATATCCGACTCATACCCTGGAGGCTCAAACCTACACAGAATAGCATTGGAGATTGAAGAAGCAATCCAGAAGCTACAACTCAGCAAAAATCTTCGACAAAGACTAATCAGAAGATGGAACATCTCAAGAAGCCTGACCACTTCAAGCCGCACGGTAAACCATGCCAGAACTGGGCTTTCTTTAAGCAACAATTCAAAGTTTTCATTTCTACCTCCACGCTAGAAAATGCCTCAGACCAACGGAAAATAGCATTCCTGTTAAATTTGGCTGGACCTCAAGCATTGGAATGGAATAATTCATTTGAATTCACTGCAGATGAGGATAAAAATAAATACAACATGGCGCTACAGAGAAAAAAATTCTATGAGCGCTACATGTTAAGATACCGACTGCAGTTAAGGAAAGAGTCAATAGATTCCTTCATCACAGCTCTAAATTTGAGAGCACAATCCTGTAATTTTTCCTCAGCCTCCGAGACTCTGCTTATGTTTGGGATAAGTGATGATTGTTTGCGTGAAAAAACGCTAAGAAGACCGGTTTTATCGATTGAAGATACTATTAATATGTGTAAGGCCAGCGAACAGGCATCAAGCAAATGTGCTGAATTCATGGCAAAGGAAAAGAGTGTGAAATCGGGAGACATGGCTGACGCCATTAATGCTGTTTCGTAGCAAAGAAAACTGTGTACAATGGCCGGCGGGCATTTTGACAGTGTCACGAACGTGATGACGTGCACATGCTGTGGACACGCCCACAGATACTACCAGTGTCTGACCACAACTACAGACTATAAAAGCTGAAACTGAAAACGATTTGACACTCCAGAAGGTGAAACAATACCTAAAAGAAGGATGACCTGCTGGATGTCGATCTGCCTTTTGAGATAGAAGAGATGGGCGCGATTCTCCGCTCCCACGCCGGGTGGGAGAACCGCGGGAGGGCCGCTCTGGCACCCCCCGCGATTCTCCCCCCCCCCCCCCCCCCCCAAAATGATGTATCCACAGCATGTACACGTCATCATGTTCGTGACACTGTCTTTTAGGTATTGTTACTTCAAACAGAACAGGGATCGCTGTTCAGGAGAAACAGTTGCGCATTGCTCCGTGTCAAGCACAAAGTTTGACCTCAGCTTTCGAATGTTGTCACGTAATAACATATTCGAAGACATTGTCTTTCCAGATCCTTACTTAGCGCAGAGACGGCAAGAAGATGTGGCAGAGCAATTCAACACCTTGAACACTCCATTGAGCTGATTTACGAGAAGAAGACCGCCAGAAAGACTTAAAGAGAGACTTAATTTGTGATGACTGTATAATGATACTTTTGCTCATCTAAGTGATGTAACAGTTATTACAACTTAATGTACTGTATACTAGTGAGTTAGTGATAGTTACTAGCTAATAGTCAGAATTACACCTGTAAGGTCGGGGTTAAAGAATATATCACAACCAATGTTATAATAATTTTCTTTTACAAAGAAAGGGGGATGTAGTATTATTATAATAATCTTTATTGCCACGAGTAGGCTTACATTAACACTACAATGAAATTACTGTGAAAAGTCCCTAGTCGCCACATTCCGATGCCTGTTCGGGTACACTGGGAGAATTCAGAATGTCCAAATTACCTAATAGCATGTCTGCTCCATATCGCGTTGGGTTTGCAATCGGGGGTGAGATTAGCAAACAAGGAGGGGGGGTCTACTTTGAGGGACGCGAGGCTGCAGACAGTGAGGGGGGGCATAGGGCCGCCGAATTGGAAGGTCAAGCTCTGCAGGTTGCACTGGAAGTCCAGTCCTAGGAGTGCCGGTGCGCAAAGGTCAGGGAGGATAAGGAGTTTATAATTTTTAAAAACCTTCCCCTTTACCGTGAGGTCCGCGATGCAGCACCCGGTGATGCGGATGGAGTGCGAACCTGAGGCTAACCCGATTTTGTGTTTTACAGGGTGGACAGGGACAGCGTCTTACCGTGGCAGGATGTACGAAGCTTTCCGTGCTCCCGGAGTCCAGCAGGCAGTCCGTCCTTGCCCGTTGAGGTGGATTTGCGTCGTCGTCTTGGCGAGCGTGCGTGGACGTGACTGGTCGAGCTGAATGGCCGCGAGCCATGGAGAATATCCATAGTCGGCGGCGGCGGCCGAGTGGGTGCTGGCAGGACCTTGTGTGCCAGTCCAGGATGGCGGCGCCCAGGACCCGCACATGGAGTCGGGGCCCCAAGATGCCGGCGCCCAGGACCCGCACGTGGCGTCCGGGGCCCAAGATGGCGGCGCCCGCAGGACCCTCGTGCTTGCTGGGGGCGGGGTTAGCGGTGCCGGCGGGCCGATCGGAGCGGCTGAGAGCGGGGACAGAGAGGCGCGCAGGCCGGACGCAGGGGCCCGGGGGCGGGGGGGGGGGAGATTGACGCGGTGCGCTGGAAGGCCCCGGAAGGGCCCGGAGGAGGAGATCTCCGGTCTCTGCGCGGCACAGCAGCGACCGATTTGGCCTGGCAGACAGACGAAAAATGGCCCTTCTTCCTGCAGCTCTTACAAAGGGCGGAACGGGCTGGGCAGCGCGGGCGGGGGTGTTTGGCAAGCCCACAGAAATAGCAGCGGGGCCCCACGGACTTGTCGGGGCGTCCCACGGCGCAGGCCTGAGGGGGGTCCGGAGCGCGGATGGCGGTGGGGAAACGTGCAAGGAGGCCCAGGGCACTGCAGCACGGCTGGGGACATAGGCACGGGCGTTTAAGTCGGTGACCTCCAGGGAGGTGGAGAGAGTCCGTGCCTCAGTTAGGCTGAGGTTGTCTTTTTCCAGCAGCCGCTGGTGGATAGCGGCGGACTGCATCCCAGCCACGTAAGCATCTCTGATTAAAAGTTCCATGTGCTCAGTGGCTGAAACTTGGAGGCAGGCGCAATTCCTCCCCAGGACAGCGAGGGCCCAGTAAGAATCATCTAAGGACTCACCGGGGAACTGTTGTCTGGTAGCCAGCAGATGTCGGGTGTACACTCGGTTTACCGGCTTAAGAAATTGTCCTTTTAGCGTATCCATGGCCACGTCATATTCCTTTTCTTCCTCTATCATCGCGTAGGCCGCCATGCCCACGCTGGAATGGAGAATATGAAGTTTCTGTGCCATCGTGGGGGGGCTGCTTGCGGTTGCCAGATAGCTATCGAAACACGCCGGCCAATGCTTGAAGATTGCCGATGCGTTCGGAGTTTGCGGGCTGATGCGGAGGCAGTCGGGCTTGATCCGGAGCTCCATCTTCAAATTTCTAGTATATTAAATTGATGTACCATCAATTGAACGCAAGACGAGCTGCTGAACAAAAGTATGGCTTTAATATACTAGATGTTAAGCCCTGCGGTCGATTACAGTAGAAGGACGACCGCCGGGAGTACTGGGTATTTATACCCCGCCCTGGAGGCGGAGTTAACTCAGCCTCTTGACCAATCGGGGAGCCGTCACATGACTGGTCTCAACTAACCGGTCGAGAGGCACATGACCGACCAGGGCCAATGGTAAGCCGGTGTTCTGCACCAATGGCAGGCAGCTATGCTAATCATACCACCACACAGGCCCAATAATGTTTTATGTGGCTTAGCCAGATCAGGTGGTGCCTGTCGAAACAAGTTATTCATCATACTCTTTCAAGTCTGCATCCCACGATCTTAAGGGAGAGGAGGTGAGGGCTGTACCTGGAAAATGCACCAGGGTGAGTGAAAGAAATGGTTTTATTGGAACCTAGGGCCTCAGAGGTGAAGGTGAGAGTGTAGTAGAATAAATCAGTAGCTTCAGAAATGTTGTTGCGAACAGAGGGGCAGAAGCTGGTGGAAATTTAAAAGTGCAGTTGTGAATGAATTGGGGAATAGTTTTTTCAAGGGACAGATACAGACGGAGGTTGGGCGTGGAAGGGAGTGGGTAGTGAACAATGCTAAGGAAGCAATCAGTGATGGCCTAATGTGTAATTCATAGAATGGAGTGAATATTACTTCAGGAGTTTAGATGGAGGGAAAGATTTAAGGAGGATAGTGAAGTCAGAGGAGAGAGAAGATGATTTAAGATGGAGGTTGAAATCACCGAGGAAGAGAAGTCATTTTGTGCAAGGGTTGAGTGAGGAAAGCAGTGAAGAAATCTCAGTGAGAATTTTTTATCGTATCTGGGAGGGCAGTAGAAAATGAGCGTTTTAAAAAAGAGGTGAGGAGTGGAAAAAGGTGAGATAGTCAAAGGAGGATAATGCGTCAAAGGAGTAGGAGGTCTGGCTAAGATGATCTGGTGATAAGCATGAAACCACCACTGCAAGTGGCAAGCTGTCTTCACTCCTCAGGCTTCTGTTAAGGCAATGATGTCAATGTAATCATCCACAATAAGTTCCTGGATAGCAAGTACCTTGTTCAGAAGTTAGCATACATTGTGTGCAGAAATGCAGAGAGGGGTGATGAAAATTAAATGAAATGAAAATGAAAATCGCTTATTGTCACAAGTAGGCTTCAAATGAAGTTACTGTGAAAAGCCCCTAGTCGCCACATTCCGGCACCTGTTCGGGGAGGCTGGTACGGGAATTGAACCGTGCTGCTGGCCTGCCTTGG
Organism: Scyliorhinus canicula; assembly: GCF_902713615.1. NCBI lineage: Eukaryota > Metazoa > Chordata > Chondrichthyes > Carcharhiniformes > Scyliorhinidae > Scyliorhinus > Scyliorhinus canicula. Next base: position 191,038,618 of record NC_052149.1, on the reverse strand, counting down.
TCTACTTTAAAAGCCAGCTATTTAGCCCAGTGTGCTAAATCAGCCCCTAAAAGATGGCAGAGCTCATAAGGTCAGCGGTGGGAGAGGTGAGCTTGACAGGAAGAAGATAAACAAGACTAGCTGCCAGTGGGAGCACTGGGTCAGAAAATCGGCGAGTGATTGGGATGGAGTAATTGGGGTAAATGCACATAATGAGCCAACGCCGAGTGTCTTGATGAGCCTGCCATAGGATATCAGAAGGAGCACGGAGGGACACTGCAGGCTTTTCTAATGCAATCAAGCCTGGGACAGAAGCAAGAGAGCAGGAAGGTCAAGGAATTGAGGGGGTAGATCAGAAAATTGGGAGGGCAGATTACCTGAGAGTGGAGAAGTGAAAGGAGGCATGACATGAAGAGAGGGGTCTAGGAAGGGTGAAGAGAAAGAAATTAAAAAGGGCAAAAAGTGGAAATAGACTGATCAGCTCAGGTCCAAAGTGGGAGCCAAACTGTGCACTTCCTGAAAGCTCTGCTTATTTATGTCTCGTTACTTAAAGTATAAGCATATAAACACCTGATAGTAAACAGTAAATAGGAAATAGATAGGAACTAATAGGAAAGAATCTCAAGTTACAGTTAGAGATCCTGTGGTGAACCAATAGCCATGCCACTTGTTCTACAAACGTCGATCTGACAACACTGATAGTAATAAGTAGCTTTATTCTGCCTGACAAAGGTCAATGGTTGATGAACTTACAGTAAACGTAGATCGTCACCATGAAGAGACTGATCTACTGAGACCATTGATTCTAGCAGAATGGATTTTCTGATTCAACTTCATGACACTATGAATCGAAAAGGAAAACAACATATTACTTCTATTTACTGGAAATACAACATGTAGTACACAGACCCTTTTAGTTTCTGTTGGTAGCTGTAATTACTGAGCAATGAAAGGGCACTTTGTTCAGCAAAATCCACTTCAATGCTCAAGGCCACAATTCAACAGGGAAGCTCCTGCTGCATGAGAGATTTGCAGAAGTTGTTTGGTAAATGCGTGGGAGAACACAATTCCTAGCCGGAAAAGACTCCGTCTCATCTTTGCTCGAATTGTTGCCTGTTTTTTGTTTGATGGATCATGGGACAATTCTTCTAATGCTGTAGCTCAATTATCTTTTTACCGAGTATGGCCATATCTCATCCTGCCGGCTATTTGAAGCATTTGCTCAACATGAGGAACTGTCTGGAACAATGAAAACTGATCCACAGTAATGATATTTTTTTAGGTCATCATCCTTCAATAGTAATAAAACCAGTGCACAGCCAAAAGCACAGATGTAGCAAATATTTCAGGCTTGATTCCTATGTGTGCATCAGCACATCATCTTGTAAGCCTGAAACACTTGCTGGGACTGAGAGTTTGGCTGGAAACAGGACAGGAAAGTAGCATTAATGTTACAATCAGATCTGCCACATTGAATGGTGAAGCAAGCCTGAGGGGCAGAATGACCTACTCCTGTTCCTAATTCTGGTGTTTTTGACAGTACTACATCCAAACACTGACACTTGCGAACCAAAGCTTGGACTTAGTTTCTTCCCAGCAATTTCAATTATTTTCTTTTACTTCAGGCTGTTGTTCTATTGCAAGCCAAGCAACCTCATGGAGTTAGTTTTACTGAAAAAAACTCAGAAGAGTGCATTTATTTTGTGGAATGAAAGGGAGATGAAAGACCTTAGATGGAACACCACTGCTCAATTGGTTAAATAAACTTTTGATTAATTAATTGTCACTCAAATTATCAAAATTATGCAATAAAAATAAAATGGAGGACAATATTACGAGCAGTAGCCAAGATCGGGGGCGGGCTTCTCCCGTACCCGGTGGGGCGGGGGGTCCCGGCGGGACGGAGTGGCGTGAACCACTCCGGCGTCGGGCCGCCCCAAAGATGCGGAATCCTCCACACCTTCAGGGGCTAGGCCCGCCCCGGAGTGGTTGGCGCCCTGCCGGCTGGCGGGATAGGGACCTGGCGCCATTCCAACCGGCGCCTGCGCGAGTCGGCGCATGTGCGGGAGCGCCAGCGCACCCTGGCGTCATCCCCGCGCATGCGCACATGGAGTCACTTCCGCACCGGGAATGGCGGATGACCACGGCCTCCGGTGCGGAAGGAATAGAGTGCCCCCACGGCACAGGCCCGTCCGTGGATCGGTGGGCCCCGACCATGGGCCAGGCCACCGTGGGGGCACCGCCCGGGGCCAGATCCCCCCGCGACCGCCCAGGAACCCTGGAGCCCGCCTGCGCCGCCAGCTCCTGCCGATAAGGGACCAACTCCAATTTACGCCGGCGGGACCGGCATAGAACGGGCGGGACTTCGGTCCATCGCGGGCCGGAGAATCCTGACAGCCCCGGCGCCCATTGAGTCGTGCCGGACCCCGCCATTCTCTGAGGCGGGCGGCGTGACTCATGCCACGCATGAGGGGCGAGAGAATTGAGAGGGCGGTGGGGGCGGATTCACGCCGACCCACGGCGATTCTCCCACCTGGCGGGGCGTCGGAGAAACCCGCCCGGGATTTCTACAGCAGCTCCTATATTTGTTTGTACATTGTTGTAACTCACATGAGACCTACAGGGTCGGACCAATTAGTCTCCTTGTGAGTCTCGCCCAGTATGAGCTTTGCCACTGAGGGCGGGACCCCACCAGTGAAGCAATGGATACTGTGTATAAAAGCTCGGCCGACTGGTAGCCGAACAGAGAAGTTGCAACTGGGATCTGTGTACATTGTGCAAATATTTATTTTTCGAAATAAATAACCAGTTTCTTCACGCCTCTTATGTGCACTCCTCTGTGGTCACAATATATATATACAGTTCAAAACAATTGAGCATGAAGAGTCAAACTCAACCTAATATCCATATTTATTTTATATGCAAACATAGAATGATAGAGTGTAAAAAGAGGCTTTTCAGCCCATCAAACTGTTCAGGCTCATTGAAAGAGCCATTCAATTCATCTCACTACCCTACTCCCATTGCACTGCAGATTCATCCCTTTCAAGTATTTATGCAATGCTCCTTTCACATCTATTACTGAATCAGCTTCCATCACTATTTCAGGAAGTAATTTCCAGACCGTAATAACTCCCGACATAAAAATATTCTCGGGCGTGATCTATCGGCTTCATCGCGCCGGACACGGGATGAGACAAAGCAGATAAACCTCGCGAGAGGCCTCTTGAGAGATTTTCCAGCCTCGTCATGTCTCGTGAGATCTAACGAGATCGGCCAGGCTGCCCAGGTGACACAGGGTGCTCTGGTTCTTTTTCTAGCTGTCTTATTTTTGTGCCCTCTGGTAACTGACCTCCTGCCACTGGAAACACTTTCTCCTTATTTACTCTGTCAAAGCCTTGGAGGATTTTAAATGCCTCTTAAATCTCCTCTTAATTTTCTCCGATCCAAGGAGAACAATCCTAGCTTTTCTAGTCTCTCGCCATAATTAAAGTCCCACATCCCAGTACCACTCTAGTAAATCTTCTCTGCACTCTCTCTATAGACCTTGACAGCCTTCCTAAAGTGTGAATTGGACACAATACTCCAGCTGGGGCCGAACCAGTGATTTATAAAGGTTCAGCATAAGATCCTTGCTTTTCTACTTTATGCCTCTATTTATAACACCAAGGATCCCATTTGCACCTTTTCCTGCCTTTTCAGCTTTTTCAACGGGTAGAGTTTGTACAGATCCAGGTCTATCTGTCTTTGCATCCCCTTCAAAATTCTACCATTTCCAACATTTTTATAATCTACATTCTATAGTTTTATTAAGAGTAGAGCAACATTAATAAATCATAAAAAGTAGCATTTAAATGACAGGCCTTGTAGACCATCATGTCAGCAACACAAAAACTATTGCCCTTTAATATACAGGAGAATTTTAAATAAAGCAGATACAATAAAAATCTAGTATAAATTATTTATAGATGTAATCTATGGTGTAAACAATTTTCAGCTTTGCATCAACGCTTAAGCTATGTACTGTAAATTGAATGCAAAGGGCCAAATTGAGGCAGCCTCCAGGGAGTCTCATTCCGTTTTGCATCAGTGGCAGATAAGGAATCAATTCTGGATTTGGGCTGCCTTTATACCATGATCTATATTTTCTGAGTTCACTTAGTGGCATGAAGCTCACATTAAAGCTCCAGTTGTAGTGTAAATGCATCCTTAGCTAATCTTCTTTCTTTCAAAGATTATGGGGTTTTAACAACCCAGACAGGATATCAAAAGGCAAATATGTTTGATATTTTTAATATCAGTTGTTTGAAGCACTTGAAGCCTTGGATTTATTTTTGAATAGGAACAGGGGTAGGCCATTCAGCCCCTCAAGCTTGTTCATTGAGAGTATTGCTGATCTCTGACTAACTCCATACACCTGAATTTGCCCCATATCCCTTATGCCTTTGGTTAACAAAAACTTACCATCTAAAATTGAAAATTAATCATTAATCTACCATCAATTGACTTTTGTAGGAGAAAATTTCAAACTTCTACCATCCTTTGCATGTAAACATGTTTCCTAATTGCCCTCTTGAATGGTCTGGCTCCAATATTTAGACTATTCTGTCTAGTCCTAGACTTCACAATCAGTGGAATACAAGATGATCAGAGGATTAGATAGGGTGGACAGTGAGAGCCTTTTTCCTCGGATGGTGATGTCTAGCACGAGGGGACATGGCTTTAAATTGAGGGGAGATAGATATAGGACAGATGTCAGAGGTAAGTTCTTTACTCAGAGAGTAGTAAGGGTGTGGAATGCCCTGCCTGCAACAGTAGTGGACTCGCCAACACTAAACGCATTCAAATGGTCATTGGATAGGCATATGGACGATAAGGGAATAGTGTAGATGGGCTTTAGAGGGGTTTCACAGGTCGGCGCAACATCGAGGGTCGAAGGACCTGTACTGCGCTGTAATGTTCTATGTTCTATGAAATCATTCTCAATCCTACCTACATCCTTTAATATATTGAAAACTGCAATCAAATTATCCCTTTACCTTCTAAATTTAAGGGAATACAATACCAGTTTATGTAATTTATCTTCAGAATTTAACCCTTCGAGCCCAGGTATTATTCTGATGAATTTATGCTGAACTTCCTCCCAGGCCCTTGTGTCCTTCCTAAGGCATGGTGGTGCCCAGAACTGCTGACAGTATTCCAAGATGTGGAACAGAATCTTCCATTCTGGAGACTAAGTCCAATGGTTGGAGTGGATGTCCACTGGAGAGAAAGGTAGCTGAACATGCGAGATCTTGTGGGTGTTCAATTAATTAATTGTATATCCGCGGGGATCATGTTGAAATTTGTGGCGGGGCAGACAGGAAGTGGCTTGCCCCACTGTTACCTCACAGGCTCCAACATCTGGGCGCCATATTTAATTGGCACCAAGGCAGCCATTCACGCTTCTGCTTTTTGACTACCCCCGCCGGCCCCCCAGCAGACCTGCCTCGGTCTCACCTCTGTCCCCTTGGCCAGTCTTGGCCCAGTGTGCACTCCAGACAGCACACTCAATGACAGTCTGAAAGGAAAACGAAAGCTGTGTCTATTGACTTCAAAATCCAGGAAGAGGTCTACCTACCAGCCCCCCCCCCCCCCCCCAACCTAACACGATTCCCGCTGTTAGTGGGAGCTGACAATTCTGCCCCTCTCCTAACCAGGACTTTGCTGATCTGAAATTTGATTTCTACCCCCTTGTATTCTACTCCTCCACATAGCAGATGCAGTTGGTGATGTTGTGGTAGTGTCACAGGACCAGTAACCTAGAGGCCCAAGCTAAAGCTCTCCGGACAAGGGTTCAAATCTGCACCATGGTAGCAGTAGGAACTTCAATTCAATTAATGAAATCTGGAATTAAAACTAATCTCTGCAACAATGACCATGAAGCTGTTGTTTATTTCTGTAATAACCCGTCTGGTCCACTAATACCCTTTATAGAAGGAAATCTGCCATCCTTAACCTGGTTTGGCCTGCATGTGACTCCAGACCCACAGCAATGTGATTAACTTTTAACTGCCCTCTGAAAAGGCTGGTTTAGCTCAGTGGGTTAGATAGCTGGTTTGTGATGCAGAACAAGGCCAGCAGTGCGGGTTCAATTCCCGAACCAGCTTACCCGAAGCGGCTCCGGAATGTGGCGACTAGGGGCTTTCCACAGTAACTTCATACTTGTGACAATAAAAGGTTATTATTATTAAATGACTGAACCACTCTATTCAAGGGCAATTAGGGATGGGCAACAAATGCTGGCCGTGCCAGTGACCCCCACATCCCATGGAAGAGTATAGACAAAATGTATCAGTGAACCAGGCCTTCTTGATGATTAATTATTTAATGCCATGAAAAGGGGACATTGTCCTTCAACCTGACTCTGCTGGACTGCGATGCTGCGTCTTGGAGACAGTTGAACTGCCTGGATTTCGCCCATCCTGAAGTCGAAAGGTTGGAGGAGGCAGACCTAGGAGAAATTTGGGGGAGGTAAGTGGACACAGAGAGGCAATCCAACGCTAATGCCACTCCGAGGAAGTCACGGCCCATCGGGTTTTAACTGTACTTTGCGTGTATTGCCAACCAGAATCATTTTGGAGAAAATAGTTGGCACAATTCTTAAAAAACAACCACTATCATGAAATAATGCATAATGATCAATTATATAACAATCGTTAATTTGTTCTGCATTTCATTATAATTCCTGGCTTTTAAACTACTGGACTGAAACCTCCCAGAATTTACCTACAAATTACAACACCACCTCAGCAGCATGCTGCAACTTGCAAGATTCATCTTTCATTCCTTAGAATGTTATTATGAAACAAATATGTATCGTATGCTTTCACTATCAGTGGTTTTGCCACAGAGTGATGTTATGCTTTAAGTGCAGTTGCATAATCCACTGATCTTGGTTAGCCTACTGCGAAAAGGAGCGGAGTGTGTGTTATGTATTTAGGCAGTACGTTCCTGCTGGTGGGACGTCAAGTGATCTGTAATGACATCAGGAAAACTTTTGTATGGACTTTGGGGTTCTCCTCTTCGACTTGTACGAGCAACATCTCCTGAATAAACCTTGCATTGTGTTTTGAAGAAACCCGAGTGTGTGGCCTCTGCATAATTTTTCCCTTGGTGGGGATTGAAGAATAGCACAAAAGAGAAAACTGGCGACGAGGATTGAGGCACTAAAACTGGCGACGGGAAAAGTGAAAACGGACGATGACAACGAATGAGAAGATTCTCAGGATTGGGTTCAAATCTGGTCAAGGGAAAAAACACCAATGCAGAAAGGTTTGAAAATGAAACATGAAGTACAGCCGTGAATAAGTTGGAACAAAGGTTTAAAAAATTTGCTTACCGTGAGAGATGGGCAGACCCAAAGCTGCAGGGCCCGTGCATGTGGCGAAGTGAAATGGGTTGTGGGAACGGGGATTCAAAATGGTGGGCAGAGGTGGCGCCATGGATGCATTTGATGAAGGAGGTGAAACTTGGAACTCGTTTGAAGAGAGATTTCAAAATTGTCTCATAGCTAACCGGAGGGCACAAAGGTTGCAACATTTCTCAGTTGGATAGGACATAACAATTTTATGCTACTCTAAAACTTGGTCCATCCAGAAACTCCGGTATAGAAAATCTACAATGAATTGATGAATATTCTAGAAGAGCATTTCTCACCAAGACCACTTTTAATTACAGAAAGGTTTTGGTTCCAACGACATAGTTAGGAAGAAGTTGAAAGCATTTTACAATTGATGGTGAACTTAAGAAGGCTAGCAAAATACTGTAAGTCTGGTGCAACACTAGATGATACCCTTTGTGATAGGCTGGTATGTGGACTCCACAACAAAGCTATTCAGAGAAAGATGCTGATTGAAAGAACCTGAACTCTTAAATCAGCTGTAGAAAGTCCTATGTCAATGGAGCTAGCAGCAAGAGGTAGGAGCTGGAGTGAAGATCCACAAGATGGAGACTGCCAAAAACAAGCCTGCAAGAGTACAACCATGTTATTGATGTGCACAAGATGGACACTTGCTTGCTGGAGTAGAGAAGATAAGTGCAAGACCCGTGGCAAAAAGGGCCACATTGTCAAAGCATACTGGCTGAGCATGACAGACATCACCAACACTTAAGACGTAAAAGAAAAAGAAAACATCTAAGCCTACTCGTCGAATCTATAAGATGATAGACAAAGTTCAAGTCCCCTTAGGAGGTGATGTACCTTGGTGTCTTATCGGTACGGACGGTCAACAATATTTCTGGAGGTATGGGCCTGGTCAGGGGGCAGGGCGCCATCGGTCAAGGGTTGGCAAGAAGACGAGCCTGAGGAGGATCCACAGGAGCAGCCAGAGGAACGTGAACGGCTGGCAGCAAGGATAAGGCAGGGATCCTCACTCACTTCTCATAGGACAGGGCTTCATCCGTCAACTCACCCCCTCCCTTCCAATGCCGCCTTCCCTTGCAACTCCCCCTAATCACCCCCTGCCCAACCTCACCCCCATCCATTTCCCCTCCCCCCCATTCCCCCAACCGCGCTCACAAATGCCCCACCAACCATCCAGTTCTACCTTCCCAGCGTCTGCACAACATTCCCAGGTGATGGGCCTGTGTTGGCACTGTCAGAGGGCCAATATACAAGGCAGGAGACTGATGATAACCCGCTATGAGGTAAGCAGTTGTGTTCCTTCGTCTATGCCATAGTCTGACTCCTGTCGTTTTGCTAACAGGATGCTCACACCCATTACCTTCATATGGTATGCATTGGTGGGCCTGATCTCAGACTTCTGTGCCTTGGGGGCAGGAAATGGGGCGGAACAGAGGGCAGCAGGTGGGTGGAGGTTCAGGCTGGCCCTCTGTGTGGAATAATGTGACAGAAACTTTGCATGAATCAGGTGTAACATATTTTAATTGTGAACATTCAAAATCCTTATTGTCCCTAACTAGTGATGGTGACCCCCCACCTCCCGCAATGCCCACTCAGTGATCCTCAATCTTCTTAAATGTCCAAGCTCTGCCGCTACGTTTATGTGTTACCCCAGGATGCACATTGGAGATGGAGGCAACCTGCTGCTTTCCGCACCCTGTGGCCTTTGATGTCCCTTGTGGGCATCCTCTGGAGGGCCTGCACCCAGAGGACCTCGGCCGTCTTACCAGTGACATTGGCGTTGCCGTGCCCCCCCTGTCCTGCCCGCTGACCTTGAGATGCGCCGCTGGCAGGAGGGGGATTCTGAAGAACTGAACACCACCACTTCTCCATGGTGAAAGGCCCAAGGTTGGTCACCAATGTTTCCTCCTCCCGGACAGTGCCCGTGGTGTCCTGGGGATCTCCAAAGACGGTGAGGCAGCTTGAATAAGCTCCAGAGACCTCTGTGTCATCCAATCTTGCCAGTCCTAGCACATTCCTAATGTTGCACCATGCAATAATAATAATAATAATAATAATAATTATTATTATTATTATGCTGTTGATGCCCTCAGCGATGCTCCTCAGTGACTGTTTCATACTTTGCAGCATCTCGGTAAGGCCCACGTACGCCTGGGACATGCTGTGCATTGCCTTGGCAATGTCCACCTGCATCTGGGACACGTCTCTCAGTGACTGGGACATGTTGTCGAGGTCCTCAGCCATGGCCATCACTGAATGAGCCATGTCCTGGACAGCACCACACATGACGCTGACATTGTGTTCCAGGTTTTCCATTGCGGTCACCACGCTCGCGATGTTGGCCTCAGTGCCACGTATTGTCGCCGCAATCTCCTGCACCCATAGCCTTTGGGACTCCTCCAATCAGCCGTGCTGGAGTGTGGCTGACATCCCCTCCTGAATCTCATGGCCGTGTCCAAGCATCTGCAACAACTCCGGGATAACCTTGTCCAGAGGCTCGGCATCTGATCGGGACTCAGCTGAGTCCTGGGGTCCAGCAGACCTCCGACTACTGACTCCCTTGGATGTTCCTGCCTCCACCTGCAGTGCATCAGAAATGGTGTAGTGCTCTGATTGTGCCCTGAAGCCTGTCCACTAATATCACCCACTGAGGTGTGTGTCTCTGAGCTGGTTGTCGATGGGGTTGCTGGCTGTGACGCATCGATGGTGGCATCCTCGGAGTTCTCCTCCGAGGCGTTCTCTTGGGTGGTGGAGGCTGGGGGGATGGCCCTGGATGGCCTGGTCCCATCAGATGGTGATCCTGCAAGAGAAAGACATGTGGTCAGTGAGAGGGAAGGATCATTTTGTGTGACATGAACAACTCACTTGAGACAGGGGCACTAGATCCTCACCTCTGCGGTGCAGCAAAAGTTTGCTATCAATGACAGTTCTATCCTCAGACAAGGGGGCAGCAGGGTAGCATGGTGGTTAGCATAAATGCTTCACAGCTCCAGGGTCCCAGGTTCGATTCCCGGCTGGGTCACTGTCTGTGTGGAGTCTGCACGTCCTCCCCCTGTGTGCGTGGGTTTCCTTCGGGTGCTCCGGTTTCCTCCCACAGTCCAAAGATGTGCGGGTTAGGTGGATTGGCCATGCTAAATTGCCCGTAGTGTCCTAATAAAAGTAAGGTTAAGGGGGCGGTTGTTGGGTTACGGGTATAGGGTGGATACGTGGGTTTGAGTAGGGTGATCATGGCTTGGCACAACATTGAGGGCCGAAGGGCCTGTTCTGTGCTGTACTGTTCTAATTCTAATAAACAACCGTGTGATCTCCAGGGCCTGTTCCTCATAGCGGGTGAGGACTCTGAACTCAGGCACACTGCCGCCTATCTTGGCCTTTTCCTACCTATTATGGGCTAACTGCAGGGACAAAGAGAGGGCATTGTGAACCACATGCCTGATGCATCAGTGGGGGTCTTTGGCAGGTGACACAGGTAGGCACTGCTCCTGGGCATGGGTAGTGATACTGGTGAGTGCTAGTTTGTGCTGTGGCACAAGCGCGGTGATATGCTGTGGGGGTGGGAGGTGCGAGGTACCATACATCGACCTGATGAGTGGGGAGTGGGGGAAGGGCGCAAGATGAGGGTGTTGGTAGGCAGGAGTGCTGCTGGGGGGTCGTAGCCAATTCCCCCTTGTGGCCCGGTAGAGGTTGTTAGTCTTCTTGCAACACAGTACGCAGTCCATCTGGTCATGTTGCCCGCACTGATGGCTACTGCCACTGCCTCCCAGGTAGCATTGGTGACCCTGCTGCTGGTCCTACAAACCCCTCTGGGGCACAGGTTGTCCCATCTCTCGTCCACGGCATCCAGCAGCCTGGCCAGGTTGGCATCCCTGAAACATGGAGCAGGTCTAAGGAGTGTCATGGCTGCGTGCTGACTGGAGTGTCTTCGGAGGGAGTGTTTATGTACAGCTCCCCCTTGTTAGCGGGTTACTGCCGGGCGCGGCTCAAGGTGAATCAGCTGGCGGGACAACCAGTTCCGCCATGAAGCTTGTGGCCGATCATTTCTGGCCCAAAGTGCTCGATACAGGTTGCTGTCTCCCCGGGTTGGCCATTGGATAGCACCCGGAAATTCACGGCTGATTTGACCTAGAACTTTTCCCGTTGTATCGTACGCTCAGTTATTTCTTGGGATCTTGGGTAGTTTCTCCCCGGTCAAGTGCAAACTTGGAATGTTTTTCACCATTGGGGAGCTGAGCTTGCCAGCGAGAGCGGGCCCTCAGAGGTCGGCCGCCACTTTGAAAGGGTGCCCTGATCTCTAAGTGAGTTTGAGGATCCCTAGATCCCCCATCCATGGGCAATGTCACCCCCAAACACATGAGCATTACCCACACACCCCCAAGTGAGGACATCACGCTATGGGGCCACTGAGGGCTCCCCCTTTTCAGACCTACTACCCCACATTTCAGGCCCACCCCTTTCAGGAGCCCCACCCTTAACCCCTCAACCTTTATGAGGCCCCATCATACCCATCCTTCACACTCCCACTCTTCATACCCCCCCGACCCCTGGCAGTGCCACCTGGACTCCCTGGCAGTGCCCCTACCAGCTGGGAAGTGCCAGGGTGGCAGTGTCAAGGTGCCAGGGTGCCAGAGGCAGAGCCAGGGGGCTACCCTTCCCTGTACCTGACCACTCAGAAATCTCCGATAGCCTGGGTAACCCGCATGTGCCATTGCGCCTGGTCCACATTTGTGTGGAACAGTAAGAGACGGCGCCTGGTCGAGGCCTCTTTGGAGAGGGTGTTAATTCCCAGGCGCCGCGAGAATCTGAAAAGTGCACATTCAAATGAGCCTAATGGCGATTAAGTGATTATCCCTTTGTGCTTGTTTAATAAAATCCTGGACCAACTACATGAGGGACATCTTGGTGTGGTGAGGGTGAAGGAACTGGCACACAGTTATTTTTTGGTAGCCAGGATTAGATGCTCAAATCGAAGAAAAAATTAGGCAATGAAAGTCTTGTGAAAACTAAGAAACACTCCATCGCTGGAAAATTTACATCCGTGGGAATGGCCAAAATAGCCATGGCAGGGAGTATACATAGACAACACTGGTCCAATTGAGGGACACATGTTCCTAGTAAGTGCAAATGCACATTCCAAATGGCCGGAAGTAGTGATTATGAAATCACAACAGCAGAACAAACTACTGAGAAGTTGGATTAAATATTTGCAGGATTTGGTAGACCAGAGCAGGTTGTAAGTGACAATGGAACACAGTCCACTTCCAAGGAGCTTGAAGACTGCTGAAAAGGAAGTGGTCCACAGCACATCAAGTCGGATCCGCTCTATCCTTCCACAAATGGGTTGACCAAGTGATTCATACAGTCACTTAAACACTCAGTCAAGGCATTATAGGATCAAGGTACATTGTCAAGGTGAGTATCTAACATCTTGATATCATACCAAAACACTACACACAATGACACAGAGTTCACCAGCAATGCTGCTTTTCAAAAGAAAGGTAAGAACAAAGTTTGACCTTTTGTTACCACCTGATACTTCGGAGATTGTCAAATGACAACAAGCACAGATTGCGAGGAGGAACAAACCTCTATAAAGAGATTATTTACTCAAGGCGAGGGAGTACTAACAAGAAGCTACACTACAAAAGCGAAATGGGTAAATGCAGTTATCCTAGCAAAATACGTCCAATATCATACACCGTACAGACGGATGTTGAGAGAGTTTGGCGACATCATACTAACCAATTACTATCTACACAAAGGGAAATTGCTGAACCTTCCCAGGAAGTATTTCCATTGGAAAATCTAAGCAATGATGCTTCTCAACAGAGACCGAACACTGAGACCAATCAGATTCTGTTTCTGAAGAATCTTCAACGCTAATGGAGACAGGCACTAAGGTAACCTCACAGGAAGCGTTCCCAACAGAAGAAAAATAAGATACTTCAAAGGTCTCAAATAACCAGATTCCAAAATGTTGAGTACAACCCAAAAAAACTAGACGTCCACCCGAGAGATTGTCTTATTAAGTTATATATATGTAAAAAAAATTATGATGCAAAGTAATGTATCTAATGTTTAAACATTAAGAAAGGTTGTCATTCGGGAGAGAGAGGGAGGTGAGTTATATATTTAAGTAGTATATTCCTGTAGGTGGGTTGTCACATGTGGTATAGTGATGCAAGCACAGTGTTTTTCGTGGGTTTGGGGTTCTCCTCTGAGGCTTGTATGAGCAACATCACTTGAATAAACCTTGTATCGTGCTTTGAAGACATCCAAGTGTGTGGCACCTCCATATTTTATCTTTTTGCAGAGATTTAATAATATAACAGTTTGCAATCTGTCAGTACCCAGCCTTTGCATCACCCACACTTCCTGTGGGGCCTCCTTGTGGTGATACATGACAGTCAGGCACCCTATGGTCCCAGGTTGAACTGTAGGTAATCTCAGAAGAACCTTCAAACCCAGAGATGTGCCATATTGGCCCACTGGAATGTGGACACACCCTGGGTCCCATTTAACAGCTCCCAGCTATGGGTCAGACAGTACCCATTGCCTTATGGATTTGGCTCACAAGAGTCAAAGGCACTGAAGTGCAGTTCCATAGGTGGCCAGTAATTCCTTCAAGCAAGCCAGCAATTCACGCAGCTGAGTAGGGTCCAGAAGTAGCAGATCCCACCCTGAGTCTGCATGCATTCAATCAATATGGCTAAGACAGAGATGCAAGTCTGTGTCATCAAATCCTGCCCAGGCTATCCAGTCAACAAAAAATAACCCAAATCACTTCAGGACCTATTAATTTCTCGTTATCCTGTTTGCGCTCTGGAACCCCGCCCCCAGAAATAAACGAAAATAAAAGTCTTCGCTGTAACTGCAAGCATAATTTCCATAAATTGGATATGTGGTGACATCATCAACATTGTGGCATTGCCCTTGACAACAAAAAATTATTCTTCAGTGCTATTTTGTTATAGCCTCTTCTCATTAATAGAACCCAGGCAAGGCTGATGGTATACCATTGAGCCAAGCTGGAATAGGACTTTGCTGGCTGGTCTGCAGTTTAGCAACTTCACATAAATAAGGCCCAAAGCTCAATATTGGGTGCGCCTCATAACTGACTGTTTAAGCATAGGGATCAGATGTTCCACACATCTAAAATAGGACATTCACAAATTTCGTGCAATATTTAACTTTTTTTTTAAATCTGAAAATGAAATGAAAATCACTTATTGTCACAAGTAGGCTTCAAATGAAGAGCCCCTAGTTGCCACATTGCAGCGCTTGTTCAGGGAGGTTGGTGCGGGAATTGAACCGTGCTGCTGGCCTGCCTTGGTCTGCTTTCAAAGCCAGTGATTTAACCTTGTGGTAAACCAGCCCCTATATTTTTATTCTCCTCTTTTTTCACATTTTCTCCCAAATTTACACCCAACAATAAACAATAATCAGTAACGAACGGAATGTCAATCCCCATATCAACAACAACGATCCCATCCTCCCACCTAACCCCCAAACATTAGCCTACATGTTAACATAAACAAATGACAAAAAAAGGAATCAGGAATCACCCATAGTCACCATTAACACATACAGTCCCCCTCCCTCCAACTCTCCCAACCCACCCCTCCTAATGTTCGATGTAATCCAATTCTCGAAAGTGCATAATGAATGACGCCCATGAATTGTAGAATCTCTCCATCCTTCCCCTCAGTTCATATTTCACCTTCTCAAGAGTCAAGAATTCCAGCAGGTACCCCGCCACGCCAGGGCACAGGGTGGAGAGGTTAATTTCCACTGTAACAGGATCCACCTTCGGGCGATCAACGAGGCGAAGGCTACAACATCTGCCTCCGCACCCGTTTCCAACCCCGGCCAATCCGACACCTCGAATATGGCCTCCTGAGGACCCGGGTCCAGTTTCATGTGCACCTCCTTCCAGTAATCTTCCAGCTTTGGACTGGACCAAAACATATGAACGTGGTTTGCGGACCCCCCCGACCCCCCCCCCCCCCCCCCCCCCCCCCGCAACGTTCACACACATCTTCTACCCGCTCAAAGAGCCGGCTCATCCTTGCCCTTGTGAGGAGTGCTCCATATGCCACCTTCAGCTGAATCAGCCCCAATCTTGCAGACAAGGTTGAGGCGTTCACCCTCCGGAGCACCTCACACCAGAACCCCTCCTCCATACCCTCTCCCAACTTTTCCTCCACTTTGCCTTGATCCCTTCCAGCGATGCCTTCTCCTCTTCCAAAATAGCCCCATAAACCACCGACACTACCCCCTTCTCATAGATTTCATAATTTCATCGAATTTACAGTACAGAAGGAGGCCATTCGGCCCATCGAGTCAGCACCAGCTCTTGGAAAGAGCACCCTACCAAAGCCCACACTTCCACCCCATCCCCGTAACCCAGTAACCCCAGCTAAGCTTTTTTGAACACTGAGGGCAATTTATCATGGCCGATCCACCTAACCTGCACATATTTGAACTGTGGGACGAAAACCGGAGAACCCGGAGGAAACCGACGCAGACACGGGGAGAACATGTAAACTCCACACAGACAGTGACCCAAGCTGGGAATCGGATCTGGGACCCTGGAGCTGTGAAGCAACTATGCTAACCACTGTGCTACCATGCTGCCCTTTTTCCAGTCCCCCTGTCATCAGCACCTCCTCCAGCAATGTGGAGGCCGGCTCCTCCGGGAAGCTCTGTGTCTCCTTTCTTGCAAAGTCTCGAACCTGCATGTATCTAAATATTTCCCCCTGCTCCAGGCCATACTTGGCTCCCAGCTTCTTCAATCCTGCAAACCGACCCCCAAGAAACAAATCTTTTAGTGTCCTAATTCTATTCTCCTTCCATCTCCGAAAATTTCCATCCCACTTCTCTGGCTCAAATCTATGGTTCCCCGAATTGGCATTTCCCTTGATCCGGCCCCAATCCGAAACTGGCTCCAAATTCACAACGAAGATATTACTACCGCAGTCGCTGAGTACTTCCCGAGGGACGTTGGGAGTGGCGCTTTTGCTAGAGCCTTCAATCCCACCTCCCTACGCAAACTCTCCTCCATTCTGACCCACTGCGAGTCAACCCCTCTGTAGCCACTGTAGCCACCTAAAATGGACACTGAACTAAACAAAATGGAGAATCGCTAAGACTGCAGGGAAAAACATTTTAGCCAAGGCAAGCAGCCTGCAAACACTCATTAGCATTTTGCAAGCAGCAAAACCAGTTTCTGGCCAGGTGGAAGATCTCAAACCAAAGGTGATAATGGCAGAACGTTTTACATACTAATGAGGCAGTCCAGATCTAGGCACACACAATGGCAACATTTGGGTTTGAATAAGATACTTGAGTGGATGTCCAGACAGAACGGCACCAGAAGTATCCACTATAGAAACCGCCCCCACCATCGAGAAAGACCCTCACATTGGAGGAATTCAAAAGATATCGATTGGAAGCGATCCAATCGATACCTGAAGGTAAAGCCCGCCCAGGAAAAGGCAAGGACATTGGGGACCCCTATAAAAGTAGACCCCCACACATGGTCCTGTCTGTTGTTTCGTGCTCCGGCTTTGACCAAGACCTTGAACGTGTATCCTGACTCCAGCCGTTGAGCACCAGCCGCCGAACCGTAAGTGCCAATACGACGCTCGCTACGCGAACCAAGCCCGCTAGACCCCCAGTGACCAGCACGCTTTCTGAAGGTTGCAGACCAAGACCGGGACGAAGGCCTCACTCCCTGACCTTGCCTGTTCCTGTCTAGTTAAGTATTCTGATTGCTTAGTTTAGTCATAGCTTGGTCCCTTAGTGTGTGCATGCGTATTTATTATAATTGTATAATAAATATTGATCGTTTGGAACTTACTAATCGGTGTATCGTTTTATTACTTTGAACCTGACCTTGGAATATTTGTGAGGTGTCTATACGGCATCTGGCGACTCCTGAGCTGAAAAATACATACACAGAGCCTAGTAGTGTTAAGCACACGGCCTTTAACGGAGGCAAGTTAATACACTCCAATAAACGCGTTTTACACCCATAGCAAAACGTGCAACACCTCTGACCCAGTTCCGTACCTTCCACATTCGCCGGCCAGTAATAATACATCAGGTTCGGAGGACCCAAACCCCCTGCCTGCCTTACTCTCTGTAGTAGGACCTTTCCAATTCTGGCCACTTTACCTCCCCTTATGAACGAGGTAATCATCCCTTCAATCTCTCTAAAAAATGCCTTTGGCAGGAAAATCGGCAGGCATTGAAAAATAAACAGAAATTGCGGCAACACATTCATTTTAACCGCCTGTACCCGACCCACCAGTGACAGAGGGAGACCATCCCACCTTGCCGGATCAGCTTCATGCAATATTTAATTTAATGAAATTATTGAGCAGGCTAGTGTCTACCTACAGACCTGAGTTTAGAAGAATTTTCAAATTGTAGCATTTATGTGTTAAGGAAACATTTAAAGAGCTGTTGCTTTAAAGGTCTCAAGTAAAACAAAAACTGCTGCAAGAGGTTGGTGACAAAGAATAGGTCTGCAAAAACATATGATAAACAGGTCACCCTATAAATCTAAGTGCTATACTGTCAAATCTGTTGGTTTGGATATAGCCTTGATCCATTCAGCTAATGCTAATTCTGCTCCAGTTGCACCTTTTTATGCTGACACAGATGCGTCCAATTGTAATGCAATCTGTCTGCCAACTGTACACATTTTACTTTGATTCAAGAGAGCAAAATTTAACTGTTGGATTACAGTCAATTTAATATTGGCACATCCAATGACAGATCACCAAACTGCAGAAACGACATGCCAATGACAAAAACAAAAGAAAGTCAGTAAAGCAGGTTCTGTGCCAGAGGTTTTAAGAGTATTGCATATTCAAATGAGCAAACTGCACCAAATGAAAATAACTTTGAAGGGTATATCAACTACAGACAGTACTGTCAAATTTAACTTCAAATGAGACATGGTCAAACCTCAACAAGACCTGCTACTGAGCGTATAACTGAACTTTTGCCATGCCAAGTATATTTCGAAAGATGTATCGTTTGTTAAAACATCAAATGTAACACTAAACTTTGCATTATTTTTCTACTATTTAATTAATTTTATCTTGAAAAGAAATTTTCAATAATTACTGAAAATAACAAATCTACTATGAGTAGCATGTTCTGATAACAATGTTCCAAACTTACACTTTGCAGTTTTGACTGTTTTAATGTTATTGTTGGAGCTGCTCTCATTTCTCCAAAACAGCTCAAGTGACAGATGCATTTGGCACGGTACAAGAAAGCTACAACAGCAAAGCATTGTCTTATGCATCATTATTCATCTTTAAAGGCACACCGACTGCTGTCTGCATTACAAGTTCACTCTCTTTAAAATGAATTGGTTAAAATACTATAACGGTGAGCAAAATTAATGCAATATAGCAGCTTTATTCTATTGTCAAAGAATATACCTGAAGCAAACTTGTATGCGGCTACTTAATATCTCAGCATAAATAGATATCTTTCAAAAGTTGCTCTTTTTTAACACGCTTGGCAAAATTAATGGGAAATCATAGGTGCAGGACTACCCTAACCCTAAACCTAAGCTCCCTTGAACCTGCTCCGCCATTCATTCATGAGGTAGAGATACTGGCGTGAACACAGTGATGTACCATCAATTGAACGCGAGACGAGTTGCTGTACAAAAGTATGGCTTTAATAAGCTAGATGTTAGCCCTGCGGTCGACTACAGTAAATGGACGACTGCAGGGCATACTGGGTATTTATACCCCGCCTCAGGGGTTAACTCAGCCTCTCGACCAATCGGGGAGCCATCACATGACTGGTCTCAACCAATTGGTCGAGAGGCACATGACCGACCAGGGCCAATGGTAAGCCGGTGTTCTGCACCAATGGCAGGCAGCTATGTTAATCATACCACCACACACAGTAAGAAGTCTTACAACACCAGGTTAAAGTCCAACAGGTTTGTTTCAAACACTAGCTTTCGGAGCACTGCTCCTTCCTCAGGTGAATGAAGAGGTATGTTCCAGAAACATGTGCCATGCATTCAATGAGAGGTGGCTGATCTGCCACTAACTCCAAATGTCTGCTTTCGCCCCATATCCTTTAATACTTTCGGTTAACAAAAATCTTTCAATTTCAGATTTAAAATGAACCATTGACCTAGCATTAATTGTTGTTTGCGGAAGACAGTTTGAAACTTCCTGTTCTGTGTAGTGATGTTTCCTAATTTTGCGCCAACAAACTATGATAGCTGCAGAGAGACAAACTTATTCTCTTTCCTGCTAATGATTTTCTTCATTTAAAGTAAATTTGAGTACAATAATTTCATGGCAGATGTTTACAGTGACACTGAGATTCGAGTGTGGCAGAAAACTACCAGTGTGCCACTGACCCGTATGCTTTTATGTCACCTGAACAATCTAACAGGGAATGGCCCAGCCACAATGTCATTATTTCCCTATAAAGTGCAACTGATTTTTCATTGGCTTTTCTTTGAATGGTACCTTGGGAATTTTGATGTCCACTGAAATCACTGGAACAGGCAATACCTCAGTATTGCACTAGGTTACGAACTCCTGTCCAGGGCTCAAATCCACACCCTCTTAGCCCTGAGGTTAATGAGCTACCAACTTATGTGGCAAAGAGGAAGACATTCCATCCTATCAACCTTATTTAATACTTCGTAGTCCCAAAAAATCGGCTATTTGTCGGAGGAGTAATGATCAGATCAAACAAGCTTCAGAACTCAATCTTCTTTTTCTTTCAGCTTCTGCCATTTTACTGGAGGGCACCACAATGCTGGTTGTACACCCTCCTCCATCTCCCCAATCAGCCACCCATTCCTCTTCCAATCCCGTGGCGCTAAAGTCTCTTGGCCATTTGGTCTTCCCCTTTCCCTTCTTTATGGCAGTCCCATCTCGTTCACCCTTCTCACCACATAGCCGCTCTCACTCCACAACAGGTACCATTTAAATCTCCTCTTGGCTCAAGAGCTCAGTGAAAACGTTAAATTAATATTTATGAAACTGAATGCAGTATTTAGTTCATTGTTCTGACCTTGAGCCTTTGAATACTGAATATTCTTTGCAGCAATGAACTGTCATATTAAATGGTATTTAAATCAACTTCTGATGCTGCATACTGTGAAGTAGAATTAAATGAAGGCTAAAACCAGAGAACAGCTCCTCCCCCCTCTGCTCAGGTCAGAATTCTTGCAAAATAACATTCTGAAAACAGCAATACACGGTATGAGGGAATATGTGAGAATAAAGTTGGGCCGAACGTTTCTCTGTTTCTCTTCATTGAACTGTACAGCAGATGAAAAGGAAAACCGTATCCTTGTGCTTTTCAAAGGAACAATGCAACAGCGCTGCTGTAGTAATCGTTAAAGTGTCAGTTGTTGTATTTGCTGACAGAACAGAAACAGTCATTTTTTTGGATGGATTTTAACCCTCGGGTGCAATATTGTTGGTGCATTATCATTATGGAACTAGCTTTCTCAAATTTATCAACATATTGGATGCAACGACTGTGCACACAATAAGGACATTTATTTTAACAGGGTTAAAATTGTAGTTCAAGTATTCAGTTCTAATGCCATACATATCTTTGTGCAGCCTGCACGAAATATCAAGCTACAACTGTGCCAAAGGACTGCACCAATTATGAACAATTTATTTTAAAAAAGGGGTCAACAGAGTTGGTAGAAACCTTCCTACATGATCTGAAACCTAATCTTGAAGGATAGTTAGTAAAGCTTTTTACAGCTCTCAAAATCATTGTCTTTCTGAGACCATCACTCAAGCCTTCCTTTATCTACCACCATTTGGCTGACACAGCTTGCATTGATAGGGTATTATTATGGTTTTTGAACCATATCTGGAATACACAGTCCGAGAGGATACACAAAGGCCCTTGCGCAGTCCCTCGACTATATTTTTATAAGTAACTTTAAAAGAAAGCAAATCAATTAGCAGACTTGATGTGAAGTGCTGACGGTATGCTCCGATGCTGAAGTGAAAGGCAGAGAGCTCTAATTATGAAATTTGTGTCCCAGCATCTCTGCAGAGGTCCGAAAAAAATGATCGGCTTCAACTTCAGTCATTCAGATGTGATTGGTGAATCTGCATGACAGTGTGAAATTGTAAAGATCTTCATAGGGATATAAAAATCAAATTACATTAGAAAACTAAGCACTCCCGTGCTCTCAGATGGCTGACTTTGCTGCAACTCAGTATGCTCCAGATGATTTAACTGTGGCTAACATCAATCAACATTCTACAGTCAATTTTACTGAAACTCAACTGCAAAATGCGGTATGATTTTATTGCTTTTCTCCAAGCAGAACAAACAGGAACCAAATTGGCGTTAATGGTGCTCAAACAGCCTCAAAATGGGATCGGTAGCCATACCATTGCAGTAGCATGGACTTTCCATCTGCGGTCATTTTTAAAGCGGTCTACTGCTGGGTCGCTTAAATACCTGTTTATTTCAGAGGTTCGACTTTTATAATGGGCAATATTGGTCTCTGCATTGGCATTATGGGAGACAACTGGGCACACTCTGAACTTTACTGATAGCAAAGCCATACAAGCTCCAGAAAAGATAAGTTTTAAATTATTTGTAAGAGTTCAGAAGGAATAAGAGTGCCTCTTCATGCCCATCAGAATAATCTAGGACGTTATTTCAATCGCAAACCACCCTCATAGGTCTTAATTACAGTGGGTACTAAAACAAAATACTGCAGATGTTGGAAAGCTGAAATAAAAAGGTGGGAGGAGATTTTGTCTGGCCCTTTACATAATAGGAGAGGTTCAAGAGAGGGAATCAGAGACAATGAGACCTAACAGCTGAAGCCCAGAACATAAAATAGGGAACCAGATTGGTGATCAATGAGATTTATGTATTTTTTTTCTCTCTTTCCAAACGGGGACAGTAGTTTAAACTGGTACTAGGGAGATGGAAGTAATGTAATAAATCCTCCCTAAATCGTCAATCTTTCTAACATTACTATGGGAAACTGAGTGATATTTCTAAACTTGAAACCTAATTGGGTAAGTAAAGTAAAGATGGCATGGCAGGTGATGCGTTGCAGCTGTAGCATGTGGGTCACAGTGGACACCTATGTGATCCACAATAACCACTTCTGCGCTGAAAATCGGTCACTCAGTGCACTTTGGCTCACAGTTGATGAGCTGGAGTCCAAGCTCTGGATACTGTAATGAATCAGGAAGGGGGAAAGTTACTTGGCCACTTTGTTCCAGGAGGCAGACACACCCCTGAGGCTGGGTACTTCTGACTTGGTCTGTGGTCAGGGGACGGAGAGTAAGATTAGAAGTGAGGAAGATACATGGATCCAGAAGGTGACAATGAAGGAGCCTTAGCCCTTGCAATTGTCCAAAATTAACAACAAAATTATTACAGTTTGTGTGGCTGAGAGCAGGGACTGCAAGGAGGATAAGCAAACTGACCATGACAATGTGGTGCAGGGGACCATTCATTTTGGGGAGTAAAAAAAAATGTAATTGTAGTAGTGGACAGTATAGTTAGAGGAATAAAAATAGATGCTCTGGCTGCAGGGTGGGAAATCTGTGATCAGTAACTCCCTTATTAACTTCCAAAGCCTGTACACCATCAACATGGCACAAATCGGAAGTGTGATGGAATAAATACTGTCCACTTGCCTGGATGAATACATCTCCAACAATATTCAAGACGTTTAACACAATCCAGTAGAAAGCAGCCGACTTGATTGGCACCCCATCCACCACCTTAAGTAATCATTCCCTCCACCACTGATGCACAGTGGCAGCAGCGCGTACCATCTACAAGATGCATTGTCAATGCTCGTTTGACTGTGATTTCCAAACCCGTGACCTCTACTGACCTCATAAAGGACAAAGGCGGCCAATACATCAAAACACACCACGTGCAAGTTCCCCTCCAAGTCACGCACCATCTTGAATTGAGCTATATTGCTGTTACTTTGCTGCTGCAGGGGTAAAATCCAGTTATTAACAGAACTGTAGGTGTTCCGACACCAGGTGGAGTGTGGCAGTTCAAGAAGGTGGTTCATCAATACCTTCTCATGGGCAATTAGGGATGGACAATAAATGTTGCTCACATCACATAAGAATTTTTTTTAAAAATTGCTGGTCAGCCAACACTTCAAGTGCTGTGTCTAGTCTGACTACTGAGACTCAAAGGAGATGGCGAAGTCCAGCAGAAGGGAGTTAAAAGGTTGATCCGTGATATCAAAGAATGCGGAATGTTAATAAAGATAGTTTGAAGGGATTTTTAATTTGTGTTGGTAATCATCATAAATAAGATATAGGGCATGATTTAGCTGGGCAAGATCCAGATCTGCATATTTAAATGAGCCATTATACCCAGATGCCGTATGCACCCCGGAGTCAATGGCCGCGCCTGCGCGACCTCACCATGGTACTGTTTAGCAATGGTTTTGAAAATCATGGACAAGGCGTGAGGGGTGAGGGGGTCTCGTAGGCCATTAGAGACCCCTGGGTGGTCAGAGACAGGGCAGCGTAGCAGGCTGGCAGTACCAAGGTGCCTGTGTGCCAATCTGGCAGTGCCAGGGGTTGGGCCTGGGACAGGCTTTGAACCATAAGAGCAGTGGTTGTGAGGGGTTGCTTAGCAACTGGGGACCTTGTAAGGTAGAAATGCTTTTGAATTCAGTTTTTAGCTGAATTTGTTGGCAATTGGAGACAGTACACTGGGGAGTGAACATCTCTCAATTCTGCCAGATGAAAGGCTGGACAGGACAAGAGTACTGCAAAGAGTAAGCTCCCAGAGGAACCAGAACAGTCCAGCTAACCAGGGAATTGGTTAAGAAGACTGAAGTTAAAAGAACAGAGACTAAGGTACCATTCAGGAGGATTCAAGGGAAAAATAAATGTTCTGAGTTCATGAGTCAGTTTCAGTAACCAGATTTAAAGTGGGAAACAGACTTGAGCGGTAAATCAAAATCAAAATCCATCTTTATAGAGTCTGGCAATTGACTATCAAAACAATTTAAAACAGTTTATTAATAATAATAATAATAATAATTGTTGTCATAAGTAGGCATACATTAACACTGTAATGAAGTTAATGTGAAAAGCCCCTAGTCGCCACATTCTGACACCTGTTTGGGTACACAGAGGGGGAATTCAGAACGTCCAAATTACCTAACAGCACGTCCTTTGGGACTTGTGGAATGAAACCGGAGAACCAGGAGGAAACCCACGTAGACATGGGGAGAATGTCCACACAGGTAGTGACCCAAGCCGGGAATCAAACCTGGGACCCTGGATCTGTGAAGCAACAGTGCTACCCCTGTGCTACCGTGCTGCCCAACAGTTTGTACAACAGCTAAGACAATTAATCTGAAAGGGGAAATGGTAAATTCGGAAACTAGATTTATTGTTAAAAGTGGAGTGGAGGCTTTGTTTAAGAGTTTTCTTTTGGAAAACCTGGACTGGATTTCAGAATGCAAATCACGAATGGAAAACATTGCTGTGAAAGAAGATTTTAAAGTGTGTTTTTGGGAGTAGAGGTTGGAAATTCTCAGGTGGTAATCAACTGGGGGGATTCTGAGGAGAAATCCACAGACATTGACCATAGCCATCTTAACGTGTTTAAAGGGATGTTGTGTTATTGAGACCAATGTATCTAAAGATATACTTTGCAATGCAGGTTAATCTTAAAACCTGTTTGCATTTGTTAAACTAACGGGGGAGTAAAAGAGTGTTGTATCATAATTCAATCTTTTCATGTTGAATGAATTTTCTTTCTTGATGTTGAAATTAATTAGCGATCCTGCGACTCTGTTCCTTCACATTTTATAAACAATGTAAAAGTTAGAGTTATTTGAGGCAGGCTCCCATTCTGGAAACTTACCGTCCATTTATAACATCAACTGAGATCATAACAAAAGAGCCCACATCAAAATGTTACCCCCACAAAAATACAATTACTGACTTGTGCTCTCCCCCCAACCCAGGAATTTGGAACCCATTATTATAAATGTCACAACGCGAAGCAACATTCCACATGGCTGATTGCAACAATTGGGTCAGCAACATATTTATTGGATTTTATTGTTAATGTAGCGTACAGCTCCTACAGCTGGATCATGAAATTCTTTCCAATGAACTATACTCAGCACTGCATATGCTGTGTGTGTCTATTTTTTAAAATTGAACAATTAACAGTCTCTGGGCTTTTTTAATTTATATATTTTTCAAATTTAGAGTACCCAATTAAATTTTTTCCAATTAACGAGCAATTTAGCATGGCCAATCCACCTACCCTGGACATCTTTGGGTTGTGGGGGTGAAACCCACGCAAACACGGGGAGAATGTGCAAACTCCACACGGACAGTGACCCAGAACCGGGATCGAACCTGGGAGCTCGGCGCCGTGAGACAGCAGTGCTAACCACTGCACCACCATGCTGCCCTCTTGGGCTTGTTTTATGATTGACTTTGCTTTTTGTTTGGGAGTGACATACATTTTGGAAAGTGTCAAGAAGCATGAGTGATTTGCTTAATTCAATCCCTAATGAGCGGGTTAGGGGGAAAGGTTAGACAGACTGGGCGTTTTTCCATTGGAGTCTGGAAGAGTGAGGGGTGACTTAATTAAATTATAGAAGATCCTGAATGGTCTTGATAAGGTGGAAGTTGAAAAGATGTTTCCTCATCTGGGTGAGTCCAGAACTAAGGGACACTGCTTTAAAATTAATGGTCACCCTTTTAGGACAGAGATGAGGAGAAATGCTGGGCAGGATTCTCTAATCCCGCGGCAGAATGTCCACACCATTGTAAACGCCATCGCGTTTTACGATGGCGTGAATGGGCCGCTGCCAGGACTAATTCTAGCTTCTACAGGGGGCCAGCACGGCGCTTGAGCGGTTCACACCGCTCCAGCTGCCGATCCCGGCGTGAATTATGTGCCGTGGGATCCGCGCATGCGCAGTGGAGCCGCACAAACGTGCGCATGCGCAGTGGCCTCCTTCAACCCACCGGCCCCGATGCAACATGGCACAGGGCTACAAGGGCCGGCGTGTAAAAAAGGAGCCCCCCAGATAGAGAGGCTGGCCCGTCGATCGGTGGGCCCCGATCGCGGGCCAGGACACATCGGAGGCTCCCCCCCACAAGCCGCCACCCGACCCTTCAAAGCCGAGGCCCCACCGGCTCAGAGCAGGTTAGAATGGCGACGGCGGGATTCGTTTTTTTTTCACAGCCGCTTGGCCCATCCGAGCCGGAGAATCGGGGGGGGGACCCTGCGCCGCGCCAACCACGCCGGCGCCAATGGCGCCGATGCTCCGCTCTGCAGAGAATCGCGTGCCGGCATCGGGGCGGATTGGCCCGGTTGCAGGGATTCTCCGGCTCAGCCCAGGGCTGGGAGAATCCCCCCCGCTTTCTCTCAGGGTTGGGTGACTTTGCAACCCTCTGCCTCAGAAGGCAATGGAGGCGGTTTTGTTGAATATGTTTAAGGCAGAGATAGATGGATTGTCATTAGGCGAGGGAATCAAAGGTTATCAGGGTTAGATGGAAATATGGAATTCAAAACACAAACATATCAGCCATAATCTGATCAAATGGCTGAGCAGGCTCAAGGGGCCGAAAGGCCTACTTCTGCTCTTCGTTCATTTTTTATATGATTGGAATATCTAGGACATATATTAAGAGAAAGCTAGATAAGAGGGTGAAAGGAATAAAAGGATATATTGAAGTGAAGATGTGGATCACAAACATTGGCGGAGACCCGTTTAGCTGAGTGACTTATTTCTGTGCTGTTATGAAACCCAAACTTAACACGTTGGAGAGTTTTGAAGTCGGGAACTTCAACTCTGATGGATTTTGGAGTTTTTGTGTGTGTACAGACCAGGAGTGGGCTGTATATGTGCAGATTGGCATTTTAATGTTTTCTTTAGGTCCAGTGCATAAAAAAATGCATGAAAACCCAGGTCAGGTGACCAGGAGCAAAGTGCCTTTGTAATGTCCTGCACGGGAACCTGCGGGGTGGGAATGCTTGCCTTCCCCATTATCCTTGTGGAGTACGTGCTTCCCCGCTAGGGGTGGGGGTGCTCTGTTCACCATTGTATAAAAGGTCGGCCACTATAATAATCTTTATTATTAGCACAAGTAGGCTTATATTAACACTGCAATGAAGTTACTGTGAAAAACCCTGGCGGGATTCTCCGGTCGCCGACACTGAAATTGCGTTTGGTGATCGGCCGGAGAATACCCGATCCTGACCAAATTGGGGGCGGCAGTACTTTGCGATGCTCCGCCCCCTCCAAAGTGGCGTCCTCACAGAGTATGCCACACGCTGTATCAATGGCCTCAGGATGTTGCCAAGACCCACCTTCCGATGCTCCACCCCCTACCGGCCGAGTTCCCGGTGGTGTGGGTCCCTCCTGGTCTCACCTGTTGGGAACTCGGCATGGCGGACGCGGACTTAGTCCAGCACCGCCACAGTAGGGGGAGGGCCAATCCACGGGCAGGGGGGACTTTGTCAGGGGCTGGGGGCACAGTTAGGGGGTGGTCTGGGGCTCGCACGCCAGCCAAAGGGGGGTCACTAATTTGCAGGCCTTGCCCACGTGCGGCTTGCGCCATGTTGCACAGCGCAGCCGCTGCAGGCCGCCGCCATGTGCATGCACAGCCACGGATCCAACAATTCTCTAGGCTGTGTCGGCAGCTAGAGCCGGGTGCTCTATGCTGTTCGGATGCTAACCTGCCAGCAAAACAGAGGATCGGTGGAGGTTTTGCGTTGAACTTTCAGGGGTAAAATGCCACCGTTCCCATGCCGGCGTGAGGACATAGCCTCAAAATCGGAGAATCCAGCCCCCGTAGTCGTCACACTCTGGCACCTGCTCAGGTGCAGAGAGGGAGAATTCAGAATATCCAATTTACCTAACAGCACGCGCAGGATTCTCCGACCCCCCCCACTGGGTTGAAGAATCCCCGGGGAGCGGCGTGAATCCCGCCCCCGCTGGCTGCCGAATTCTCCGGCGACGGGTATTTGGCGGGGACGGGAATCGGGCCGCACTAGGGACCCCCCTCCCCCGGCGATTCTCCGGCACGCGATCGGCCGGGTGGCCAACCGTTTTCAGCCAGTCCCGCCGGCGTATATTACACGAGGAATTTGCCGGCGGGACCTGGCTGCACAGGGGCCTCCGGGGTCCTCGGTGGAGGCGCGGGGTGATCTGGCCCTGGGAGGTGCCCCCACAGTGGCCTGGCCCGTGATCGGGGCCCACCGATCCGCGGGTGGGCCTGTGCCGTGGGGACACTCTATTCTTCTGCGTCGACTGCTGTAGACCTCTGCGATGGCCGAAGCCGAGATGATCCCCCTCTGCGCATGCGCTGGGGTGACGCCAGCACACGCTGACGCTCCCGCGCATGCGCCCACTTGCGCCGGCCGGCGGAGGCCCTTCGGCGCCGGTTGGTGTGGAGCCAAGCCCTTCGGCGCCGGTTGGTGTGGAGCCAATACCTTTGCCGCTGATTGGCGTGGTGCCAAGCACCTTCCGCACCAGCTGGCACGGCACAAACCACTACGGCGCCGGCCTAGCCTCTGAAGGCACGGAGAATTCCGCACCTTTGTGGCGGCCCAAAGCCGGACTGGTTCATGCCACTCCTTCGCACCGGAGTTGCCGCTCCGCCGATTCCCACAGAATCCCGCCCCATGTCTTTCGGGACTTGTGGGTGGAAACCGGAGCACCTGGAGGATTATCACACTGACACGGGGAGAACGTGCAGACTCCGTACAGAGAGTGACCCAAGCCGGGAATCAAACCTGGGACCCTGGCGCTGTGAAGCAACAGTGCTAACCACTGTGCTACCGTAAGGCACCGACCAGAATAGGAACCTGGCAGGGATGTACCGAGCAGTGTGCATATCGGACACTACCCGAAAGGGGAGAGGGGACAGGGAGAGGATCCAAAAGGAAATCCCAGGTAGGGGTCAGAAACATGGCAGAGAAACTAATCCCAGTTAATTGCATCTTGACAAATACATGAATAGGATGGGAATAGAGGGATATGGACCCCGGAAGTGTAGAAGATTTTAGTTTAGACGGGCAGCATGGTCGGCGCAGGCTCGGAGGGCCGAAGGGCCTGTTCCTGTGCTGTACTTTTCTTTGTTTGTTCTTTGAGGATAGAAACAGGAAAAGGGGCTGCAGGGAGAAGACTTTACGTGAAGAATGCCCTTGGCTTTATTCACTGAACTGGTGTCTTAAATCTCAAACTTTGGCGATTTTAAACAAAACGTTATTGGTCCCTAACTGGATCTTACCAACAAGCTGAGAGTCTGGCCAAGGATCATTACAGTATTGCCAGTACTACATAATGAAGGCTTATAGCAAATGCACTATGAGCTTTCGAATTATTTGCAAGAAAAGTGAGCAGATTTTAAGCATCAATACTTTGATCTCAAATTAAATCCTTTGATATGTATCACAGTTTAAAATATTGCATGATTTCACAACAATATGAATATCATTGCTTCTCCTTCATGCAATACACTCACAGAAAAACAGTAAGAAGTCTTACAACACCAGGTTAAAGTCCAACAGGTTTGTTTCAAACACGAGCTTTCGGAGCACGGCTCCTTCTTCAGGTGAATGGAAAGGCTTGTTCCAGAAATGTTTATATAGACACAGTCAGAGATGCCCCGGAATGCGAGCACCTGCAGGCAATCAAATCATCAAAGATGCAGAGAGAGAGGTAACTCCAGGTTAAAGAGGTGTGAATTGTCCCAAGCCAGTTCAGTCGGTGGGCCTCTGCAAGTCCAGGCTTGTTGGTGGGGGCCGAATGTAATGCGACATGAATCCCAGATCCCGGTTGAGTCCGCATTCATGCGTGCGGAACTTAGCTATAAGTTTTTGCTCAGCAATTTTGCGTTGTCGCGTCTCCTGAAGGCCTCCTTGTAGAAAGGCCTTCAGGAGACGCGACAACGCAAAATTGCTGAGCAAAAACTTATAGCTAAGTTCCGCACGCATGAATGCGGACTCAACCGGGATCTGGGATTCATGTCGCATTACATTCGGCCCCCACCAACAAGCCTGGACTTGCAGAGGCCCACCGACTGAACTGGCTTGGGACAATTCACACCTCTTTAACCTGGAGTTACCTCTCTCTCTGCATCTTTGATGATTTGATTGCCTGCAGGTGCTCGCATTCCGGGGCATCTCTGACTGTGTCTATATAAACATTTCTGGAACAAGCCTTTCCATTCACCTGAAGAAGGAGCCGTGCTCCGAAAGCTCGTGTTTGAAACAAACCTGTTGGACTTTAACCTGGTGTTGTAAGACTTCTTACTGTGCTCACCCCAGTCCAACGCCGGCATCTCCACATCATGGCTCACAGAAAAAGTAAGGTGCCCTTTGTAACAGTCCACAGAATTGTTGCCTGTAAGCCAATGCACATTATTTTCATAACAGTCAATATCTCGTGGAAAATGATATTACTGTCCACAAGCATACCGCTCAATCAATGTTGACGTTAAAGGAAAAGGGGCGAAAAGGACCAATTTTGCGGGAACAATGGTTCATGTCTGATCAATGCCAGTATTATAAAAACTGCATTATTAGTATCGACAGGTTGGCACGTATTCTGAGAGGCTGCCTAACACAAGCAGTTGGCTCTCTGTTTATATTGGTTAGAAGTTTAATGACGGCCCCTTCTGTAAAAATGTGTTCATTATGATCATAGAAGTAGGGCATAGGCCTGCCTCACCCCTCTAGTTCCTCTATTTTCAGTAATCCTGCAGTCAGCAAAAAAATCCAATCCTATTAACACTAATTATTTGTAACCTACCTAAAAAAGATTGTTAGTTATTAAAAACTCTGTTCTATGTTTTCTTTGAACTATGTTGTAACAAACTATTTGCAAGAATTAAATGGAATTTCTTTAACTCAGCATATTACGGGCAGCACGGTGGCGCAGTGGTTAGCATTGCTGCCTCACGGCGCTGAGGTCCCAGGTTTGATCCCGGCTCTGGGTCACTGTCCGTGTGGAGTTTGCACATTCTCCCCGTGTTTGCGTGGGTAACGCCCCCACAACCCAAAGATGTCCAGGGTAGATGGATTGGCCACACTAAATTGCCCCTTAATTGGAAAAAATGAATTGGGTACTCTAAATATGTATTTTTAAAAATTCAGCATATTTCCAAGGTAAACTAAAGGACAACTATGACCTTCAGAACCACTCATACGTGGGAGGCAAACTCCGGCCCCATCATGCGGCATAATGATGTTACACACTTGATCTTAGCCAAAAGGCCGAGAAGCGATGCATAATGATGTTACAATGTCCCTCGGGAGGCGCAGCCTCCTGCGGCACTGAACCTCGACATGTTGAGGTACTTGGATCACTGCCAGTGCACTTTGGCAGCAGGATAGTGGTGTCTTCTGCGTCGCCATCCACCTTTCTCACTCTGCCAACATTGCACCCGCACCTCCCTTCACATGGGTCCCTCCCTGCGCTTTTGCCTGCAGACACCTGGCCTTCTTTCTCTTCATTCCCCCTCTTTGACCTCAAAGGAGGTGCCCACAGCGGGGTACACAATCCCCAATTACTGAAATGCAGATGGCACTGCCCTGTGCGCTGAAGGCTGCAATGGGCAGAAATGCTCCAAGAGAATTGACGACAAAAGGATCCTCAGAACAATGCTATCAAATCAAATACTTCAGAAGAAAACGTCTGAAATCTCAAGACTAAAGCAAAAACAAAGTTTCACCTTAGTGATGAAAAAGGGTAGGTGGGGTTATTGGGTTACGGGGATAGGGTGTAAGTGAGTGCAGACTCGATGGGCCGAGTGGCCTCCTTCTGCACTGTATGTTCTATGTTCTTAACTCACACAGACAATGTTCCTGCCCTTGGATGAGAAGAGTGAAAAAAGGAGGATGCACGCGTGACTGTGTTGCCCATGCACCCACCTAGTGGGAGTGTGGTGGTAAATGCTGCATTGCTATTTTGATCTCACTGCCAACCCATTTCCAGCTGACAGGAAGGGTTGAAAAACTATCCTAATAAGAATGGTTTTGATCTACATCGTTCAATCAATCTAACCAGGTCACCAGACAGAAGATCTTTGGGTAAGTGGCCATCATCCACCCAATCAATGTGGCGGAGCCAGCACAGATATAATTGACTTAGCAATGTGTGTATGCTGGTGGAATTAGCAAGCTCCTGGACCTCTGCGTTGATGGCCTTGACCTGTCAAGAGATGTTGAGGATACATCTGAGTTGTACAGTGATGGCGGAAACTGTTCAGCCTTTTCTTCTGCCTATTTTATATTGTCCATGTCTCATCGCTGCAGAGGAGTGCACTGAGGATACAGGTTTGTTAGACTCGCAGTTTGCTGTTCTCACTCAGGTTGCTGTTGTTCACACTCTCATACTCAGCTTGAACGTAACAGCTGCAGCTTTTATGATGCCTGTGTTGATTTCAGCATGAAGTAGCAGATTGCTGGTGATTGTAGAGCCTAGATACGTGAGGCTATCAACTACGCTCAGCGCCACATTGTCAATACTGATAGATGATGGCAAGGCAACATCCAGGAAATTTATCTTCCTGATGCTGATGGCCAAACCAAACTTGTTACAGATGTGAGAGAATCTGTCCATTTGCAGCCGGAGATGTTCCTTGGAATGAAATGTTAGTGCAGCATTTTTAGTGTAGAGAAACTCTCTGATGGGGACATAGTACACCATTGTTTTGCTTCTCAAGTGAGAAAGTTTGGACAGATTTCCGTCAGATCTGTTATGTAAGTAGACACCCTCTTTAGATCACCTGAAGGTATATGACAGCAACAAAAAGGAGAATGTGCCAAAGAGAGTCGGTGCCGGAACACAACCCTGTTAGACCCCATTGCGGATCTCAAAGGGATCCGATGTTGCCGTGCCATAGCAGATCCTACACATCATGGTGCCATGGAAATTGTCAGAGGACAATTCACTAATTGGTAATTTGCATGACATAACTTTCTGAGAATAAATTGCAAATGAAAGTGTGTTGTGATTTCTTACTTAGCGTATAGGAAGGAGAAAGCTAATCTTCAACCTATTGGTAAAGTCTCCAAACATTTCAGTACTATTTAATTTTGTTATTTCTCACTGTTTCCTTTTTTCTCCTTCCAGAACCCCCCCCCCCCCCCAAATCAATCTCAGACACAGGTACCTCAACAATTATGGGTGGAATTTTCCGACTAATTTTTGCCTAAATGTCAACTCTGGTGGGAAAAGTGCAGGATAGCCTGCTGGTGACATTGTGGGATTTTCCCGCTGTATTTTTTAAACTCACTGACAAAAATAAGAGGTGGGTTCCACAATGACATGCAACAACTTAGGATTTTGAAAAATCGGGACACTCTTTTTAAAAGAATAAAAATGGAGACACCTCCACCCGCATGGAAGTCCCCTCCCAACAAAATTCCTCACCTCCCCCTTCCATGGAACCCTCCCCCACACGGTTTCCTTCCACAAAGTCCCAAAAGACGTGCTTGTTAGGTTATTTGGACATTCTGAATTCTCTCTCCGTGTACCTGACCAGGCGCCGGAGTGTGGCGACGAGGGGATTTTCACATTAACTTCATTACAGTGTTAATGTAAGCGTACTTGTGACAATAGTAAAGATTATTTTATTACCTTCCACAGGAAACCCCTTAGCACCTTCACCACGGATCTCCCCACCCCACAGAACAACTCCCCCACCAGCAGTCCCGTGCAGCAGTGCGAGGAGCAGTGCCTGGATAGTGCAGAGTACTGCCTGGGGATGACCCCCTCCCCCTGGTGATTGTACTCACCTGTGTGCCTTCAGCGGGTTCTGTTTGCCAAGTACAAGTCGTGGGTACTGTAATATCCCGCACGGAACCTTTGGGGTGGAATTCTCCCCCCCCATGCCGGGTGGGAGAATCGCGGGGGCGCCGGGCGAGTCCCGCCATGCCGCCCCGGCACCCGCATGCGATTCTCCCACCCCCCCAAACCGGCGCGGCGAGATTCACGGCTGGCCGCTGGGAGAATCGTCGCTCGCCATTTGTAACGGGCGAGCGGCGATTCTCCGGCCCGGATGGGCCAAGCGGCCGCCCCAGCACGACAGGTTCCCACCGGCACCGTCCACACCTTGTCGCTGCTGGCGGGAACAGCGCGGGAACGCTGGGGGGGGGGGGGGGGGGGGCCTGTGAGAGGGGGAGGGGGGTTCTTGCACTGGGGGGGGGGGGCTCAAAAGGGGTCTGGCCCGTGATTGGTGCCCACCGATCAGCGGGCCAGTGTCTCTGAAGGAGGACCTCCTTTCCTCCGCCACCTCGCAAGGTCCATCCCACATCTTGTGGGGCGGCCGCAGTGAGGACGACAACCGCGCATGCGCGGGTTGGCGCCGGCCAAACTGTGCATGCGCGGGTGGCGTCATTTACACGGCGCTGGCCACGTAATTTACATGGCGCCAAGGACCGGCGCACGTAAATGACGCGGCTCCACTCCTAGTCCCCCAGGGGCGGGAGCGGCCTCCAACGCCGGAGTGAAACACTCCTGTTTTCACTCTGCCGTCGGGACTTAGTCTCCCGATGGGGGAATTGTGCCCATGGGGTGGGAATGCTCGTCTTCCTCGTGCTCCTTGCAGAGTTCAAGCTCCCCCACTAGGGGTGGGATATCTCAATTAACCCATGTATATAAGGTTGGCCAGTAAGGCACCAACCTTAGCAGGAGACCGGTAGGGGTCTACCAGGTTGTGTGCACATCAATCATGGAAATAAAACTTTGTTTTACTTGGTGTGAATCCCTGTGTCCTTTTAAAGGTGACCAGTCGTCATTGATGTTGGCGTGAATGAACAATTTGACGTGGGGGGTCTATCAGGTGCAAAGGCCGGATAATGATGTTTAAATTGATGCAAATGACGATTACGCCATTGGCAAGGGGTGAATACAATCAACCGTGGGAAATTTCAGCAGCGCAAAAGCCGTTTTTGGGATTTCAGCTCAACTCTCTGCCCCTCTGTGCTGTTCCTACCTCTCAAAAACGGGAGCGAAAAATCCCCCCCCCCCAGTGAATTGAACTCATAACACAAGTAGAAATTGACTGCAGGACATTCAAGTACCTCCAAAAAAACTAGATCCAATACTTGAGAAGTCTAAAAATGATACACCCCATCAAGTTCTTATCAGCAAATTTCTCATTTAATTATTATTTGTCAGAAAAGATTTATGAAACATTTTGAATATCAGAATATCCACACTCCAAATAAAATGAGGCTGTGTTATAATTTGTTGATAGGATTTCCTGAACTCCATTACCAGATAAAATCTGCAATTTCCTATTTCCCTAATTGGTGGCAGGATGGCAATTAAAATCTACTTCCACTTAACAATAGCTATTTTGTTGGTTTCTCTAAATAGATAAACAGTGCAATGGGTAAATAAGATGCAGGTGCATTATTTTAAAATCATTTGCTGCAGAGGTGCAGACATGTACGTGCTCCAAACTTGCTCTGGACAGAAGTCTCCACAGCGTAACTTAAATCACCAAGTTCCACTAATAATAAACATGATGTGGAGATGCCGGCGTTGGACTGGGGGTGAGCACAGTAAGAAGTCTTCCAACACCAGGTTAAAGTCCAACAGGTTTGTTTCGAATCACTAGCTTTCAGAGCACTGCTCCTTCCTCAGGTGAATCACCCGAGGAAGGAGCAGTGCTCTGAAAGCTAGTGATTCGAAACAAACCTGTTGGACTTTAACCTAGTGCTGTAAGACTTCTTACTGTAATAATAAACAGACCTCAGACTTTACAGTCAAAATAGCATATTGTTGTCAAACTTTATATTTTCCCATCAACTTGTAGGACCAAACAGTTGAACTGAAAAGTGCAGGAAGAAGTCCAATACTCAGTGCATTCCAGAGATGAACCCTTCGAATCAATGCATGCAAATGTCCAAAAGGTTGATGATCGCTACAATAGGGGAACACACACTTTTGGATCATGCTTATTACTGGTTTTGTGGTGGCTCAAGACATACACTGGATGATTCCAGTAGTTAACAAAGGGGCTTATTGATGAAAGGTAAAGGCAGTTAGGTAATGAGCAAAGAACACTATACAACAGGTCTTAATGCTTCAGCTCCCTGGTCCACACTGCTGAGGTTGTGCTCCCAGGACCGCAAACTTCCCATTGGCCGGGGTTCAAGCACTCATGCGCGATTGGCCCTGAGCAGCTACCACATGTTTCTCCTCATTATAGGTGCAGAGATGGAAGCTGGAAGAGAAAATGGATTGGAAACATGGCAGGTAATGTAATTCTTCTGATTGCCAAGTACAGGCCGTCTGTACTGTAATATCCCGTACGGAACCTATGGGGTGGGAATGCTCGTCTTCCTTGTGCTCCTTGCAGAGTTCAAGCTCCCCCACTAGGGGTGGGATATCTCAATTAACCCATGTATATAATGTTGGCCAGTAAGGCACCAGCCTTAGCAGGAGATCGGTATTAGCTATTGTTAAGTGGAAATAGATTTTAATTGCCATCCTGCCACCAATTAGAGAAATAGGAAATTGCAGACCAATTATTACCGCTTTAATAATTGCAAAAAAATGAAGCTCATGTTAGAAATGAAATTTGTTGCTCTCTAGAACCTTTGACACATTGGTGAAATGAGACATCAGATACATTTTAATGAACAGGTTGGCCATCTGTTTTTAACAGTCTTCTGGCTTTGTGCCAAAGCACAACTCATAAAACAATTACCTGGGAGAAGGATAGTAACTCAATTATATTCTTTACTGGCAAGTAAGCACTAAATAAATTTTGATGAAGTCACAAAAGTCCTGGAGGGCATGTTTTTAGCCATTGCAAATTTATATTTTAGTTTGTGTGTGCTGTGAGAGGAATTCAATTACTTTTCAGAATTTAAATTTGAAAAATAAAAAGCATAGATATATGTTTGTTCCATTCCATTGTTGTTGCATTAAAGACTAAAGTTTAGTAATAGTTACATTTTGAATTGAATCATCTGATGTTAAGATTCTCAGCCTCCTTTCAAACACAGCTCAAATCCCATACCTTTAACAACATTGTTTTCAAATATCAGTCCAGGCAGTTAGCAAAATTCTCTGTTTAAACTTATTACCATGGATTTACAGTGAATGCTGAATATGTATGGCATGACACAACATAATGGTTCCGATGTCAGGCTACATTAACCTCATTCAGCCCTAATGTGACATTAGCTTTCATGAAAGTTCCCTTTCGTGTTCTAGCACTGTGGTGGAAAACTGAATGGGACAGAAACAGACCTTTCTATCAAGTATTACATGAGACTGCGTGTCTGTCAATACCTCTGTGGTATCTACTGGCAGCGTGGATGACCTACAACCACAAAATGATCAAAAACTCAATTTTAAAAATCTAAAATACGGCACAGTACGTTGTGGAAATAAATAATGGAGATACCTGGGAATTATGTAACGGTTGTAATCTGTCCTTGGGTTTCAGTTGATGGCCATAAACTGTGGTCTTTGTCTTTGGAAAGTGTTGGTGAGATGACTGCATAAGCAGCCTGTAGAAGTATTGGGTTGCAATAACTGGCAACCAGGGACCAACAACATTAGATGTTTATTGACAGTATCTGAGCAGCTCTTCTTACACGCTGTGTCTCTGCCTGCTCTCCAGGAGAACTCCCAATCTCCTGACACGTTCGGCACGGATCACTCTGGCTTCGGGGCCCCCACCAAACGTCGCAAAGTCTCCGGGCCAAAATGGGCTAGCAGCGGCGTGAAGCCATTCGCGACGGCGTCACCTGCTGTGGACGCGCCACATCACTGATGCCGCGCAGCGTACTCAACACCGTGTGGCATCACAGCCAAAAGACACGCCCCCCCCCCCGGAGGTCCCACTAATATGGACGCCTGCCGCGCAGCCCCGAGGTTCCAGGAGCGCGACATGGAGGCGCTTCTGGACGCAGTACAGGAGAGGAGGGAGGTCCTGTACCCCGGACATGGCCACAGGGTCACCCCACACCTCAGCCGGCGCCTGTGGAGGGAGGTGGCAGAGGCCGTGAACGCTGTGGCTGTGACACCGAGGACAGGCACTCAGTGCCACAAGAAGGTGAACGACCTCGTCAGGGCAGACGGGGTGAGCAACCCCCCCCCCCCCCCCCCCCCGATTGCGGCACACCCCCAGCTGCAGCCTCCACCCCGGCATTCGCTCTCTCCCACCCTCCCTGGCACTGTTCCCCTCTCCCTGGCACTCGCTCTCTCGCCCCCCTCCCCGGCACTGTCCCCCCTCCCCGACACTCTCCCCCCCCTCCCCGGCACTCTCCCCCCCTCCCCGGCACTCTCCCCCCCTCCCCGGCACTCTCCCCCCCCCCCTCCCCAGCAGTCTTCCCCCTTCCTGGCACTCTTCCCCCCTCCCCGGCACTCTCCCCCCCTCCCCGGCACTCTCCTCCACGGCGCTGTCCCCCTCTCCCCGGCACTCGCTCTCTCCCCCCCTCCCCGGCACTCTCCCCCCCTCCCCGGCATTCACCGCCCCCCTCCCCCGTTCGGAGACTTCAGGAGGCGGCGGGGGCGAGATTCACGCCGGTCCCCGGCGCTTCGCAAACCCGGCGGGGGGTCGGAGAATCCAGCCCATGATCCCTTTTGCACTCACGTCATCCCAATATCCACGCTAATACCCGGTCTACACAGCACTAGTATACATTTTTTTATTGTTTTAATATCGGTAAATTTTATTTGTATTAGTGATATGTAAAGAGCTGAAAGTTCACTTGTTAAGGGGCATTACTGTGAATTTACTGTTAAAGCGCGGTTGCTTTTTAAAAATGAAACCCAGTCTTGGCATGTGGGCATTGCTGGCAAAGCTGACATTTGTTGTCAATCCCTATTTGCACTGAATAGCTTTTTAAATTAGAGTACTGATGCACCATCGATTGCACGCGAGGCGAGTGATTTACCAATGTCAGGCTTTAATTAACTAGAACACAGCCTGGCGATCGTCTACAGTGGAAAGGGACGATCGTCAGGCTTCTGAGCATTTATACCTCGTTGATAGAGGCGTGGTTAACTCAGCCTCTCGGCCAATCGGTCGAGAGGCACATGACCGACCAGGGCCAATGGTAAGCCGACGTTCTGGCCCAATGGCAGACGAGTATGCAGATCATATCATCACATTCACCCCTTACGGAGAAGGAAGGCGGGGGGGGGGGGGGGGGGTGGTATGAACGAGACCCGGGGTGGGGGGGGGGGGGGGAAGAACTGATGATATGAGTAGGCGTCGGGAGAATAATTTTCTCTCCGTACCCTTGTCGAATTTGGGGGCTTGCCACTGGCCCAGACATAACAATATTTACAAAAGGAAGTCCATGGGACCGTAGAACTCTAGAAGGATTCGATCAGTCGTTTGGTGGTCCTTGACGTCTTGGCCGAGCGCCGTAGTGGAGGAGGTGTCGTCGGATCGGCTGATGGTCCTGCTGATGTCCTGGAGTCCGGGAGCGATAGACCTCGAGTAGTCTCCGTCACCTGAGCTGGCCGCGGAGACGCCATGGATGAGGGATGGGGAAGCTGAGTGGGGTGCTGGGGTGAAAAAGGGGAGGGGGGGTCTGTGGTGGGGGGGGGGGGGGCTGCACGCCGGCGGGTGCCAGGTCCCGGAGGGAGACCGTGTCCTGCCGACCGTCGGGGTACTCCACATACGCATACTGCGGGTTAGCGTGGAGTAACTGGACATGCTCCACCAACGGATCGGACTTGTGCACCCGCACATGCTTCCGGAGCAAGATGGGCCCGGGGGTGACCAGCCACGTCGGGGGAGGGGATCCGGAGGACGACTTCCTGGGGAAAACAAGAAGACGCTCATGAGGTGTCTGATTAGTTGCAGTACAGAGGAGTGAGCGGATAGAGTGCAGTGCATCGGGGAGCACCTCTTGCCATCGGGAAATAGGGAGATTTCTAGACCGGAGGGCCAGTAGTATGGTCTTCCAGATGGTACCATTCTCCCGCTCGACCTGTCCGTTACCCCGAGGGTTATAGCTGGTCGTCCTGCTAGAGGCGATGCCCCTGTCGAGCAGGAATTGACGCAGCTCGTCGCTCATAAACGAGGACCCCCGGTCGCTGTGAATGTACTCGGGGTAGCCAAACAGCGAGAAGATGGAGAGTAGGGCCTTAATGACGGTTGATGTGGTCATGTCGGGACAGGGAATGGCAAAGGGGAAGCGGGAGTGTTCGTCGATAACCGCCAGGAAGTAAATGTTGCAGTTGTTAGAGGGAAGGGGCCCCTTGAAGTCAATGCTAAGACGTTCGAAGGGGCGGGATGCTTTGATCAGGTGTGCGCGCTCGGGGCGGTAGAAGTGCGGTTTGCACTCGGCGCAGATGTGGCAGTCACGGGTTACTGTCCTGACTTCCTCGATAGAGTAGGGCAGGTTGCGGGCCTTAATGAAGTGGTATAGGCGGGTCACCCCTGGATGGCAGAGGTCCGCGTGGAGGGAGCGGAGGCGGTCTATCTGCGCGCTGGCGCAGGTACCGCGGGACAGGGCATCAGGAGGCTCATTGAGCTTCCCAGGACGATACAAGATATCATAGTTGTACGTGGACAACTCGATCCGCCACCGTAAAATCTTGTCATTTTTGATCTTGCCCCTTTGTGCATTATCAAACATGAAGGCTACTGACCGTTGGTCTGTGAGGAGGGTAAACCTCCTGCCGGCCAAATAGTGCCTCCAATGTCGCACGGCTTCGACTATGGCCTGGGCTTCCTTTTCCACAGCGGGGTGGCGGAGTTCGGAAGCCTGGAGGGTTCTGGAGAAGAAGGCCACGGGTCTGCCCGCTTGGTTCAGGGTGGCCGCCAGAGCCACTTCAGATGCGTCGCTCTCGACCTGGAAGGGGAGGGCCTCGTCGATGGCGCGCATCGTGGCCTTTGCGATGTCCGCTTTGATGCGGCTAAAGGCCTGACAGGCCTCCGTCGACGGTGGGAAGGTCGTGGTTTGCATGAGGGGACGGGTCTTGTCCGCGTAGTTGGGAAGTGGTAGAGGCGCCCGTCAGCCTCGAACGCGGTGTACAGTCGGTCACTCGCGCGGATGGGGAGCTGGTGGTAAGCGGACTTAAGGTCCACAGTTGAGAAGACCTTGTATCTCGCGATCTCGTTTACCATGGTAGAGATACGGGGGAGAGGATACGTGTCCAGTTGCGTAAACCAATTGATGGTTTGGCTATAATCGATGACCATCTGGTTTTTCTCCCCCGTCCGGACCACCAGCACTTGGGCTTGCCAGGGACTGTTGCTGGCCTCGATGACCCCTTCCGTCAGCAACCTCTGGACCTCGGACCTGATGAAGGATCGGTCCTGGGCGCTGTACCATCTGCTCCGTGTGGCGACGGGTTTGCAATCGGGGGTGAGGTTAGCAAACAGGGAGGGAGGGTCTACTTTGAGGGACGCGAGGCTGCAGACAGTGAGGGGGGGTATAGGGCCGCCGAATTGAAAAGTCAAGCTCTGCAGGTTGCACTGGAAGTCCAGTCCTAGGAGTGCCGGTGCGCAAAGGTCAGGGAGGACAAGGAATTTATAATTTTTAAAAACCTTCCCTTGGACCGTGAGGTCCGCGATGCAGCACCCGGTGATGTGGACGGAGTGTGAACCTGAGGCTAAACCGATTTTGTGTGTTACGGGATGGACAGGGAGCGCGCAGCGTCTTACCGTGTCAGGGTGAACGAAGCTTTCCGTGCTCCCGGAGTCCAGCAGGCAGTCCGTCTTGCGGCCGTTGAGGTGGATCAGCGTAGTCGTTTTGGCGAGCGTGCGTGGATGAGACTGGTCGAGTTGAACGGCCGCGAGCCGTGGAGAAAATCCGTCGTCGCTGTCCGATTCCATGCTGGAGGGACCTTGCGTGGCAGATGCGGAAGCCGGTGGCCAGGATCCCCAGGTGAGGTCTGTTCCACAAGATGGTGGCGCCCAGGACCCGCACGTGGGGTCGGCACCCCAAGATGGCGGCGCCCAGGAAGCCCTCGTGGCCGCTGGAGGCGGAGCTAGCGTTGCCGGCGCTGTGAGCGGAGAGGCGCGCAGGCCGGCTCCAGGAGGCGAGTCGGGTGTAGCAGCTGTGGGGATGCGGAAGCCGGCTCCAGGACGCCGGCTAGGTGCATCAGCTGTGGGGATGCGGAAGCCGGCTCCAGGACGCCGGCTAGGTGCATCAGCTGTGGGGATGCGGAAGCTGGCTCCAGGACGCCGGTTAGGTGCATCAGCTGTGGGAGGAGGTAAGGCGCGCGGG
Source organism: Scyliorhinus canicula (assembly GCF_902713615.1). NCBI lineage: Eukaryota > Metazoa > Chordata > Chondrichthyes > Carcharhiniformes > Scyliorhinidae > Scyliorhinus > Scyliorhinus canicula. Next base: position 190,995,990 of record NC_052149.1, on the reverse strand, counting down.
CCGGGTGCGGGGGGCCGGGGGCGGGGGGAGCCGAGTCGCGCTGCGGGCAGGCAGGGACCGGGGGGGCCCGGAGAGGCGAGCCGGTCGGGCGCCGGGGCCCGGGGGTGGGGGGAGCCGGGGTCCGGGAGCGAGGGAAGCAGGGCCGCTGCGGGCAGGCAGGGACCAGGGGGGCCCGGAGAGGCGAGCCGGTCGGGTGCCGGGGCCCGGGGGTGGGGGGACCCGGGGTCCGGGAGCGAGGGAAGCAGGGCCGCTGCGGGCAGGCAGGGACCAGGGGGGCCCGGAGAGGCGAGCCGGTCGGGCGCCGGGGCCCGGGGGGAGCCGGGGTCCGGGAGCGAGGGAAGCAGGGCCACTGCGGGCAGGCAGGGACCAGGGGGGCCCGGAGAAGCGAGCCGGTCGGGCGCCGGGGCCCGGGGGCGGGGGGAGCCGCGGTCCGGGAGCGAGGGAAGCAGGGCCGCTGCGGGCAGGCAGGGACCGGGGGGCCCGGAGAGGCGAGCCGGTCGGGCGCCGGGGCCCGGGGGCGGGGGGGGAGAAACGTGCGCGGCGGGCAGGCAGAGGCCTGGAGGGGCCGGGGAGGTGCGCATGTCGGCCGGCGGGGCGCGAGTCGGGAGCAGCTGGAGGGGCCCTGGGGGAGAGAGAGAGGCACACAGGCCGTTTGCAGAGGCCTGGGGGAGGGGGGGGAGAGTGCTGTGCAGCTTCCAGAAGCGCTGCAGCCAGCGGTTTGGCCTGGCAGACCGTGGAGTAGTGGCCCTTCTTCCCGCAGCTCTTACAGAGGGCGGAGCGGGCTGGGCAGCGCGAGCGAGGGTGCTTAGCGTACCCACAAAAGTAGCAGCGGGGCCACGCGGATTTATCGGGGCGCCCCGCGGCACAAGCCTGAGGGAGGCCGGGAGCGGTGGGTAGCTGGTGGGAAGCGTGCCAGGAGGCGGCCTGGCCAGGGTCATAGGTGCGAGCGCTTAGATCTGCGACCTCCAGGGAGGCGGAGAGAGTCAGTGTCTCCGTTAAACTGAGTTCGTCTCTTTCCAGCATCCGCTGGCGGATCACGGGAGACAGCATCCCAGCCACGTAAGCGTCTCTGACGAGCAGCTCCATGTGCTCTGTAGCGGACACCGCTTCACAGGCGCAACCTCTCCCCAGGGCACAGAGGGCCCGGGCGTATTGGTCTAGAGACTCACCGGGGACCTGCTTTCTGGTGGCCAGCAGATGTCGAGCGAATACCCTGTTGATCGGTTTGAGGAATTGTCCTTTTAGCTTCCGTATAGCGTCATCATAATCTGTTTCGTCTTCGATTATTGAGTAAGCGGCAATACCCACGCTGGAGTGGAGGACGTGCAGCTTCTGTGCCCCGGTGGGGGGGGTGGTTGTAGATGCCAGGAACCCTTCGAGGCAAGTCAGCCAGAGTTTGAAAAGTTCTGTAGAGTTTGGAGTTTGCGGGCTGATGCGGAGGCATTCGGGCTTGATGCGGAACTCCATCTTCAAAGTTGTAGTTAATTAAATTGATGCACCATCGATTGCACGCGAGGCGAGTGATTTACCAATGTCAGGCTTTAATTAACTAGAACACAGCCTGGCGATCGTCTACAGTGGAAAGGGACGATCGTCAGGCTTCTGAGCATTTATACCTCGTTGATAGAGGCGTGGTTAACTCAGCCTCTCGGCCAATCGGTCGAGAGGCACATGACCGACCAGGGCCAATGGTAAGCCGACGTTCTGGCCCAATGGCAGACGAGTATGCAGATCATATCATCACAAGTACCCAATTCTTTTTTTTCCAATTAGGAGGAAATTTAGTGTGGCCAATCCACCTACCCTGCACATCTTTGGGTTGTGGGGATGAAACCCACGCAGACACGGGGAGAATGTGCAAACTCCACACGGACAGCGACCCGAGACCGGGAACGAACCCGGGTCTTCAGCACCATGAGGCAGCAGTGTTAATCACGGCACCACCATGCCACCTATTTGCCCAAATAGATGATTTTGGTCTCCTTTTTATAGCCAAGCAGTTTATTAGGCCATTTAAAGGGGCAATTAAGAATCCACCATTTTGACATGGGACTGGAGGATTATATAGGCCAGACCAGGTGTCCTCCACTAGTGGATATTAGTTGGGTTTTTATGAAACAATTTCATGGCCACCTTCACCAGTGCCAGCGAATATGATTTGCCTAGAATAATATGTGTGCCTATTATAACATACTCACACTAACAAAATTAGAAATCATTTAATTTCTAATTAATTGGATGCCCTTATCGAGCAGGTACTGACGCAGCTCGTCACTCATGAAGGACGAACCCCTGTCGCTGTGGACAGTTAGGGAAACCGAACAGAGTGAAGACACTGTGCAGGGCTCTGATGACTGTATGGGAGGTCATATCGGGGCACGGGATGGCAAACGGGAAGCGAGAGAATTTGTCTATGATGTTAAGGAAGTACACATTACGGTTGGTCGAGGGTAGGGGCCCTTTGAAATCGATACTCAGTCGTTCAAAAGGCCGGGAAGCCTTTACCAGGTGGGCCTTGTCTGGTCTATAGAAGTGCGGTTTACATTCCGCGCAGATCGGGCAATTCCTGGTGACAGCTTTTACCTCCTCGGTGGAGAAAGGCAGATTGCGGGCCTTAATGCAGTGGGCAAGCCGGGTGACCCCCGGGTGGCAGAGGTAATTGTGGATAGCCTGTAATCGGTCGTCTTGCGCGCTGGCGCATGTGCTGCGGGACAGGGCATCTGGGGGCTCGTTGAGCTTCCCCTGGCGGTATACACTATCATAATTATAGGTGGAGAGTTCGATCCTCCACCTCAAGATTTTGTCATTTTTAATTTTGCCCCGTTGCGAGTTGTCGAACATGAAGGTAACCGATCTCTGGTCGGTGATGAGGGTAAACCTCCTACCTGCGAGGTAGTGCCTCCAGTGCCGTACAGCTTCCACAATGGCTTGAGCTTCTTTTTCGACTGAGGAGTGTCGAAGTTCCGAAGCAGAGAGGGTTCGGGAAAAGAAAGCTACTGGCCTACCTGCCTGGTTCAGAGTGGCAGCGAGAGTGACCTCTGAGGCGTCGCTCTCCACTTGAAAGGGGACGGATTCATCCACCGCCCACATGGCGGCTTTGGTGATGTCCTCCTTAATGTAGCTCTGTTATTTGCTAGTTCTTCTCTCATCCCATTGTAATCTCCTTTGTTTAAACACAAAACACTAGTATTTGATTTTACCTTCTCACCCTCCATCTGTATTTTAAATTCCACCATATTGTGATCGCACCTTCCGAGAGGATCCCTAACTATGAGATCATGAATCAATCCTGTCTCATTACACAGGACAAGATCTAGGACCGCTTGTTACCTCGTAGGAGGAAACTATTGCAGATACATTCTATAAACTCCTCCTCAAGGTTGCCTTGACCGACCTGGTTAAACCAATCGACATGTAGATTAAAATCCCCCATGATAACTGCTGTACCATTTCTACATGCATCAGTTATTTCTTTGTTTATTGCCTTTCCCACCATAACGTTACTATTTGGTGGCCGATAGACTACTCCTATCAGTGACTTTTTCGCCTTACTATTCCTGATTTCCACCCAAATGGATTCAACCTTATCCTCCATAGCACCGATGTCATCCCTTACTATTGCCTGGATGTCATCCTTAAATAACAGAGCTACACCACCTCCCTTACCATTCACTCTGTCCTTCCGAATAGTTTGATACCCTCGGATATTTAACTCCCAGTCCTTTAACCATGTTTCAGTAATGGCCACTAAATCATAGTCATTCACGATGATTTGCGCCATCAACTCATTTACTTTATTCCGAATACTACGAGCATTCAAGTAAAGTACACTTATGTTGGTTTTTTTACCTCTGTTTTGAATCTTAACATCTCCAGTTTTATTCCTTTTGTTATTACTGGGCCTATTCACTGAACTCCCCTCAGTCACTGTACCTTGTACTGTCGCCCTTTTTGATTTTTGACTATGTCTTCTCTGCCTTGCACTTTCCCCCTTACTTCCTTTTGCTTCTGTCCCTGTTTTACTACCTTCCAACTTCCTGCATCGGTTCCCATCCCCGAATCTCAGATTCCTATGCTCTTCTCTACAGCCTGTGGTGAGAAGTCAGCTCAACTGCCACCGCGTTGGATGTGGCATCACATTTGGAGAATAGTGCTCTTGTTTTTATTTACGTTGCACTTGAACTACAATAAAACTTAATTCAGGTATAGGATTCTATTGCCTACCAATTGAATTTGTTTCCAATCTTCTGTACATAAACATGTAAAATCTCTGACAAGACACTTTACAACATTAGTAACACTCCAGCAATATAGCTGTACACCAATATATCTCCATAATGCATATTTATCGCTGAAAAGACAAGGTACTGTAAAATGTGATACATATATTGTTATTTGATGTTTTTATGAAGCAGGGAATGAGATGCATCTGCATATTTTAATAGTATTACATCAGCATCTTTAACATTTGATTGGGATATGTGCAGCATACATATCATTTCCAGGTAGTTAGTACATCTGGCATTATCACTGGAAAGAAAACCAATATGCTTCAGTCTGAGCTAAATTTACGGCTATTTTAATCTTTAACTGAGTTCATTTATAAAATATTATTTCACTGTATTCATTTTGAATTCATGTAATTAAAAACATTTGTCTATAACCAGGAAAACTCTAATTTATAAATAGTAATTTGACAAATTGTTTTTCACATTTAATGCGATCTACAATTTTGCAGATAAGTTGATTAAGGCGAAACAGGCAGAACTATAAGTAAAATTCCTTCAGATTGTAAATTAGACCTACTAAATGTTTAATCACTACTCTGGTTCAGTATTTGCAGAGAATAGTGACATATTCAAGAATTGTGAATAAGAGAGCACAAATATATGAGCAAATAAGTAAATGGTTCTCAAGGGACTGTGGATGTAATACATTTAAGTTTTCAGGTTCACATGGAATACACCTTTAAAAAAAATTCATTTACAGGGTTTGGGCATCGCTGGTTAGGCCAGCATTTATTGCCCATCCTAGTTGCCCTTCAGAAGGTGGTGGTGAGTTGCCTTCTTGAACTGCTGCAGTCCCTGGGGTGTAGGTACACCCACTGTGCTGTTAGAGAGGGAGTTCCAGGATTTTGACCGAGCAACACGGTGGCACAATGGTTCGCATTGCTGCCTCACAGCACCAGGGACCCGGGTTCAATTCTGGCCTTGGGTGACTGTCTGTGTGGAGTTTGCACGTTCTCCCAGTGTCCGCGTGGATTTTCTCCGGGTGCTTCGGTTTCCTCTCACAGTCCAAAGATGTGCCAGTTAGTTGGATTGACCATGCTAAATTGCCCCTTAGTGTCTAAAGGTCAGGTGATGTTACTGGCTGGGGTGGGGGAGTGAGCCTAGGTGGGGTGCTCTTTCAGAAGATTGGTGCAGACTTGATGGGCTGAAATGCCTCCTTCTGCACTGTGGGGATTCTATGATTCTATGACAGTGAAAGAGGGGTGATATATTTCCAAGTCGGGGTGGTGAGAGACTTGGAGGGGAACCTCCATGTGGTGGGGTTCCCAGGTATCTGCTGCTCTTGTCCTTCTATATGGTAGTGGTTGTGGGTTTGGAAGGTGATGCTTGAAGAAACTTGGCAAGTTCCTACAGTGCATCTTGTAGATGGTACACCCTGCTGCCACTGTTCTTTCGTGGTGGAGAGTTTGAATGTTTGTGGAAGGGGGAGCAATCAAGCAGACTGCTTTGTCCTGGATGGTGTTGGGCTTCTTAAGTGTTGTTGGTTGGAGCCGCCCTCATCCAGGCAAGTGGAGATTAGTCCATTAAACTCCTGACTTGTGCCTTGTAGATGGCAGATAGACTTTGAGTGGGGGGGGGGGGGGGGGGGGGGGGTTATCTGCCAATGGATTCCTAACCTTTGACTTGCTCTGGTAGCTACAGTATTAATATGGCTAGTCCAGTTCAGTTTCTGATCAATGATAACCTCCAGATGTTGATTGTGGGGGATTCAGCGACGCTAATGCCATTGAACGTCAAGGGACGATGGTTAGATCCTCCCTTGTAGGAAATGGTCATTGCCTGGCACTTGTGTGACACGAATGTAACTTGCCACTTAACAACCCAAGCCTGGATATTTTCCAGGTGTTGCTGCATTTGGACATGGACTGCTTCATTATCTGAGGAGTCAGGAATTGTGCTGAACGTCCCCCATTTCTGACCTTACGATGGAATGGAGATCATTGATCAAGCATCTAAAGATCGTTGGGCCTAGGAACTCCTACAGCGATGTCCTGGAGCTGAGATGACTTCCAACCACCAAGACTATCTTCCTTCGTGCCAGATATGAAACCAACCAGCGGAGAGAGACCCCCCCCCGATTCCCACTGACTCCAGCTTTCCTTGATGCCATACTTGGCCAAATGATGCCAAATGTCAATGGCAGTCCCTATCCCCTCATTTCTGGCATTCAGCTCTTTTGTAGAGGTTTGAACCAAGGCTGTAATGAGATCAGGAGCTGAACCTGGTGGAACCCAAACTGATCACCTATGAGCAAGTTATTGCCGAATAAGTGCCACTTGTTAGCACTGTTGATCACTCCTAATGATGGAGAGCAGACTGATAGGGCAGTAATTGGCTGGGTTGGAATTATCCTATATTTTGTGTACAGGACACACCTTGACAGTTTTCCACATTGCCGTGTAGATGTCTGTGCTGTAGCTGAACTGGAACTTCTTGGCCTGTGGTGCGACAAGTTCTGGAGCACAAGTCTTCAGTATTATCATTGGAAAATTTTCAGGGCCTTTGCAGTATGCAGCATCTTCAGCTGTTTCTTGATCTCACATGGAGCGAATTGTATTAGCTGAAGACTAACATCTGTGATGTTGGGGGTCCCTGGAGGAGACTGAGATGGATCATCCACTCGGCACTTCTGGCTGAAGATTGTTGTGAATGCCTCAGCCTTGTCTTTTGCACAAGTGTGCTGGGCTCCTCCAACATCGAGGATGGGGATATTTGTGGAGCCTCCTCCTCCTTCAGTGAGTTGTTTAATTGTCCATCACTACTCACGGCTGGATGTGGCAGGTTTGCAGACCTTAGATCTGATGTGTTAGTTGTGGAATTGTTTGACTCTGTTTATCACTTGCTGCTCATGCTGTTTGGTACACCAGTAGTCCTGTTTTGCAACTTTACTCGGTTGACATCTCGGCGGGGCGGGGGGTCCCTGCGTAGCGGAGTGGCGCCAACCACTCCGGCGTCGGGCCTCCCCAAAGGTGCGGAACCCGCACCTTTAGGGGCTAGGCCCGCGCCGGAGTGGTTGGCGCCACGCCGACTGGCGGCAAAACCGGCGCCAACGGCCTTTGACGCCCGCCGCCAGCGTCGGAGCTGGCCGAAAGGACTTCGCCGGTTTGCGTATGCGCCGGTGCATCAGCGGCCGCTGACGTCACCCCGGCGCATGCGCGGTAGGGGGGTCTCTTCCGCCTCTGCCATGGTGGAGGCCGTGGTGGTGGTGGAAGAAAAAGAGTGCCCCCATGGCACAGGCCCGCCGGCCGATCGGTGGGCCCCGATCGCGGGCCAGGCCACCGTAGGAGCACCCCCCGGGGTCCGATCGCCCCGCGCCCCCCCCCCCCCCCCCAGGACCCCGGAGGCCCGCTCGTGCCGCCAATCCCGCCGCCACCAGAGGTGGTTGAAACCACGTCGGTGGGAGAGGCCTGTCAGCGGCGGGACTTTGGCCCATCGCGGGCCGGAGATTCGCCGCGGGGGGGTCCGCCGACCGCCGCGGGGGGTCCGCCGACCGCCGCGGGGGGCCCGCCGACTGGCGGGGTGTGATTCCCGCTCCTGCCGATTCCCGGGTGGCGGAGAATTCAGGCCACGGCGGGGGCAGGATTTACGCCGGCCCCGGGCGATTCTCTGACCCTGTGTGGGGTGGAAGAATTCCGCCCCTCATTTTTATGTATACCTGGTATTGCTCCAGGAATGTCCTCCTGCACTCTTCCTTGAACCATTTCAGAGGAACCACATATCTGTTGGTCTGGAGTCACATGTAGACCCGACCAGGTAAGGGTGGCAAACCCTTATTATTCAACCTGATGGGTGTTTACGACAATGGTTTTATGGTCATCATTGGACTTCTATGATGGAACCATCAATTCAGCGAACACGTGTAGTTGGATCTGAACAGAGGCTTTAATACACTTGCAACAGAACCAGCCTATTCGTCGTTGAACTCAAGGTGAACTCGCAGGCTGCCTCTGAGGCACTGATCTTTATACATCGGTCCCAGGGGGAGGAGTCCTGGGCGGAGCCAAGGGAGGAGCCCAGTACAAACTCTCGCGTACTCCCAGAGCGACTCCCCTGGTGGTCGGATAGTGCAACTGCACTTCCAATGGTGGATAGTGAACATATATACACGGAGTTATATTGGCAACTATATACAGCATTGATCTTACAACGGGTAGATAACGAACATATATACATGGAGTGATATTGGCAACTATATATAGTGTGAATCACATTCACCACATTCTAATTCCAAATATTTAATTGAGCTTAAATTCCACCATCAGCCGTGGTGGGATTTGAAACTGGCACTGCCTCCACCCCAGACTACTGAAAGAGGTTAGTGAGCAAATAATAAGCATGATTTTTCAAAGTTTCTTTGATGCTTAAGCTTTGCCAAAGGACTGGGAGGTGGTGAATGTTCCAATCTCTGTTCAAAAAGGAGGTGGATTACGTTGATAATTATTGACCGTACCTCAGTAGTAGGGAAATTACTAGAAGTCATGGAGGAGGATTCTTCAGGCCCTTCAGCTGGTTGAATCGTCCAGTCCCTCCCGAAGGTGATGCTCTGCGGCAATAGTGAGCCATGCAAGATGTCGTAGACATCGGCAGGACCGGAAGATCCCATTGATGACCAATCGGCCTCCTTCTGCATTGTAAATTCTATGAAACTTCTATGAAACTATGAATGGCGAGCTGCCTTTGCTGCTGGAAGGGGAGGGAGGTGGAAAAATCCACCCTATTAAAGTTACAGATAGAATAAATAAATACAGTTATAAACAGAAGGGTATTAACAACCAGAGATAGTCAACATAGATTTGTGATCATGTTTGACTAATCTGATCGAATATTTTGGAAGATTGGTGGAAGCTGAAGGCTGAGAAATTTCCAGAAAACATTTGACAAAGTGGCAGAAACGAAACTGGGTTGAGAGAACTTATGTTTTTCCAGAAGGGGCTGAAAGCAGATGGTTATAGGAAATGGATTTTCTGTGAATCTGTACATCCAGAGGTGATTATCAAACGGCTGCGAATACTACAAAGTTGAGAATTGTCAAGGGTGAAAGAGATAATCGGATGTCAGGCTAAGGAAATGGACAGGTGAGTGTCAGGTAATACAGGAAAGCTAAGGTTATACATTTTGGGAATAGTAGATGGTTATATACTTAGATTTCTCAATGCAGTGGAGGGGCAAGGGAAATTAGTTGTGCGACTGCTCTCAGCTGCTCTTCCCAGTTCCAATTCACTTCTGACCATTATGAAGGAAAATTATATTTTGGCCCTGATGCTCTGCACAAACAATGTTTAAACTACCTGGAATACGGAGTGGGCGCAATCTATCGGAAAGGTTTAAAGCGTAATTTCAGGCAGGCTTTGCTGGGAGTTTCCCACTAGCTCTGTCGGCGACTTCCACACCGCTATCTAATTATACTTAGTCGCTTTCTCCCTGGGCCAGCCCATACTTAGGCTGGAATTTACTGGCTGTTCTTGCTGGAGGGATCCTCCGCTCCCTAGGGCGCACACCCTGCCTCGGGTATCCCGGCATTCAATGGGAAATCCAGCTGACAATGGCGGGAACAGAGGATCCAGCTGGTGGGCCACCTCCCCTGCTGAAAAACACATGGAAGGTTGTGCAGAAAATCCTGCCCATAGAATGTTTTCCATCACTGGCCAGATCGGCTCCTTAGAGATCAGACCACCACCTTGGAAGGGTGCCCCAATCTCTAAGTGAGCTTGAGGGTACCCCACAACCCCCACCCATGGGCAATGGCACCCTCCACACACATGATCACTACCCCACACCCCTTAAGGGAGGACACTCTGCTATGGGGTCACTGAGGGCCCCACCTTTCAGGACCCCACCCTTCACCCCCGCCCAAACTTCGAGAGGTCCCATCATACCAGCCCTTCACCTTCCCAGCCTTCCAGTGGTTGCAGCAACCCAGCTGCTGGCTTCAAACCAAGGACACAGCTCGTGACTTTAAACCCACACTTACAAGCTTTCAGTTAGAAAACCGAGATCCCACCTGACATGAATCACACTCAAAGGGCTAAATGCTCCATCTCGTGATGCCGAAAATGCGAATCGCGATCGGGTGGAGAATTGGGCGCCCGCCCAAAATTCAGGTCCACGCCCAGCGCCGATTCGGGAGCCATGCTCCAGTCCCTCCCTGGTAGCGAAAACGAGGTTTGCACCCCGTGCCAGCGGGGTTTTGCAAAACAGGCATTTATGTTAATTTACCGGTTTTTAGCACCTTTGACCCAGTATGCTCCGCGCTTCTGCCATACTCCACCCCTCTCAGGTGGAGTTCACACAGGCACGATTTACTACAGGCATTTACCAATGGGGGCTGGTGCCATGGCGTCTGAGGGGGAAAGAGAAGGCAAGGAGAGTTTTGAAATCTATTAAAAATTGTACCCCTTGCTGGGGAGTGACTGCCAGGGCTGGGGGGGGGGGGGGGGGAGGAGTAGCAGGGAGTGACTTGCTGACAGCTCCATGCGTTCAGGTGTCCCCCTCGGGATCGGAGTGGCCTGGCTCAAGCTGCCATTGCTGCAGTATTTGTTTTCAACACCCATTTGGTACAAGTTCCAGGCCCCTGTCTGCTCACTCTGCTGACTGCTCACTGTGTCCATGTAAGCTGTTGGCTTTGGATGGGCAAGGGGACACTCACCTTGCTGGCATGTCTTCTCTTTCCTACCCCTGCAGAGAATGAATTTCGGAGTAAAGCCAGCAGTGCTTGCTATCGACCTGGCTCCAGCTGCCGTCTTTCATGCACGGAGGATGGAGGCACAGGGCCTAATCGGGGAGGACCCTGAACAAGAGCAGCCTGCCCCCGAAGAGCAAGGGCCAGTCATGAGGCTCGAATGTCGGGTGTCCAAAAGGCCAAGGAGGCTGCGCGAATGAGGTGCCCCATCAGGCCATGTATATACCATACCGTCGGCGCCTGTCCTTCGAGGTGTTCCTGGACCTTGTGTGCCACCATAGGGGTATGGAGGGGGATACCTGCCCCTGGCAACCGTCAAGGTGAATGTTTACCTGAACTTCTATGCCTCTGGTCTTTCCGGGGATCGAGCGGGGACCTGTCTGGGTTCTCTCAGACATCTGTACACAGGTGCATCTGTGCTGTGACAGATGCCCTATGCATCCGGGCAGCAGTCTGGACAAGGCACAACAGGATGTCCGGGTAGCAGGATTTTCCACCAGCTGCACATCATGCACGTCTGCACCCAACACCAAGGAAACCCGTATCCTTATGCACTCATTGGTCCCGGCACCTTCATGGTGTTCCCTCAGGTGAGCCGTTGGCTCTTGGACGGCAAAGGTTACCTATTGAGTTTGTGGCTAATGATGCCTGTGCAGAGGCCTGAGACCAATGCAGATACCCATTATCGCAACTCTCATGCAACAACCAGGAGCGCATTGAGCAGTGCATCGATGTCCTCAAGGTGGCCTTCCTCCAATATAGCTCAAGGAGGGTCTCGTACATTATGCTGGTCTGCTGAATCCTGCATGGCATCACGCAGCAGAGGGGAACCATGCTGGGGGAGGAGGAACAAAGCCAGGCCTCATCTGACGAGGAGGATGGCCAGGAAGAACCGGGCGTGCAATCGGGCTGGCACGGCAGGCCACCCAACATGTGCTCCAGGGTTGTCATACACGAAACAACCGCATCACCGTCAGATTTTCCAACTAGGAGGCCTGGCCACTGGCAGCTGTGATACCTTGTCCCATCTCTCCATACTCCTCCACCCTTCCCTGCACCACCATGGATTTTAAACTCAATAAATTGTCTGGAATTAAAAGTCTAACAGTCACCATTGTCGATTGCCATCAAGACCCATTTAGTTCACTAATATTCTTTCGGGAAGGAAATCTGACGTCCTTACCTGGTGTGGCCGACATGTGACTCCAGACCCACAGCAATGTGGTTGACTCTTAAATGCCCTCTGAAATGGCCCAGCAACCACTCAGTTGTATTCAACTGCGACAGAAACATGAAAAAGGAATGAAACTGAAGGGACTATCTGGCACCGACCCAGGCACCGTAAACGACAATGGCAAACCAGCCTTGTCGACCCTGCAAAGTCCTGTGCGAAAGTTGGGAGAGATGTCTCACAGACTAGTCAAGCAAGAGCCCGTCTTAGTCATACTCACAGAATAATACCTTACAATGTCCCAAACACCCCTATCACCATTCCTGGGTATGTCCTGTGTCACCGGCAGGACAGACCCAGCAGAGGTGTGGCAGAGTGGTATACAGTCGGGAGAGAGTTGCCCTGGGAGTCCTCAACATTGACTCTGGATCCCCTGAAGTATCATGGCTTCAAGTTAAACATGGGCAAGGAAACCTTCTGCTGATTACCACACATCATCCACCAACAACTGATGAATTAGTACTCCTCCATGTTGAACACCACTTGGAGGAAGCACTAGGAGTGGCTCGGTGTACCACAACAGACTGAGCTGGCTGGGTCCTAAAGGACATAGCTGCTGGACTGGGACTACAGCAGGTGGTAAGGGAACCAACAAGAGGGAAAACATATTTGACCTCATCCTCATTAACCTGTCTTATGCAGATGCATCTGTCCATGACTGTATCGGTAGAAATGACCACCGCACAGTCCTTGTGGAGACAAAGTCCTGTCTTCACATTGAGGATATCGTGTTGTGTGGCACTACCACCGATCTAAATGGGATAGACTTCGAACAGATCTAGCAATTCAAGACTGGGCATCCATGAGGCATAGTGGGTCATCAGCAGCAGCAGAATTGTATTCAACCACAATCTGCAACCTCATGGCCCGTCATAACCCCATTCTACCATTGCCACCAAGATGGGGATCAACCCTGGTACAATGAGAGTGCAGGAGGGCATGCCAGGAGCAATACGGGGCACGGTGGCACAGTCATTAGCACTGCTACCTCACAGCTCCATGGATTTGTGTTCAATTCTGGCCTCGGGTGACTGTGTAGAGTTTGCATTTTCTCCCCATGTCTGCGTGGGTTTCCTCCGGGTGCTCCGGTTTCCTCCCACAGTCCAAAAATATGAGGGTTAGGTGGATTGATAATGCTAAATTGCTCCTTAATGTCCAAAAGGTTAGGTGGGGTTACCAAGTTACGGGGATAGGGTGGAGGCATGGGCCTAGGTAGGGTGCTCTTTCCAAGGGCCGGTGCAGACTCGATGGGCCAAATGGCCTCCTTCTGCACAGTAAATTCTATGAACGCCAAGCATACCTAAAAATGAGCGGTGAACTTGGTGAAGTTACAGCACAGGACTACTTGTGTGCCAAACACCATAAGCAGTAAGTAATACAGCTAAGTGATTTATAGGAGCCGACATAGAAAGTAGAAGCAGGAGGAAGACATTCGGTCTTTCGAGCCTGCTCCGACATTCATTATGATCATGGCTGATCATCAAGTTAAATACCCTGATCCGGCCTTTCCTTGATCCCTTAGGCCCAAGAGCTATATCTAATTCCTTCTTGAAATTACACGTTTTGGCCTCAACTACTTTCTGTGGTACTGAATTCCACAGATTCACCACTCTCTGGGTGAAAACATTTCTCCTCGCCTCACTAAGGTTTACACCTTATCCTCAAACTATGGCCCCCTAGTTCTGGACTCACTCATCATCGGGAATATTGGCCGGGATTCTCTGAATTCCTGGGCAAGTGTTGACACCGGCGTAAGCACCGGAGTGGTGTACGCCGGCATCAATGGGCCTCCTGGTCCAGTTATTCTCCGGATTTCAGAGGGTTAGAATGGCGCCAGAGTGCTGTGCACTGCTCCGGCGCTGAAAGCCGGCTGTGCACGGCCAGCGCGGGTCCGTGCATGCGCGCGACAGACGGCGCGGGTCTGCGCATGTGCGCGACGGCCATCTCCGCACCAGCCCCCGCACAACATGGCGGAGCCCTATTGGGGCCCGGCGAGGAGGAACATAGCCCCTCCCAGAATGAGCGTGCCCGCCGATTGCTAGCCGCCGATCGCGAGCCTGGCCATCATGGAGGCCCCCGCCCTGGAGTTGGATCCCCCCCCCCCCCAACCAGGGCGGCTCCCGCAGCCAGAACGCCAAGGTCCCACCGGGTGGGACCATATGTGAACCACGCCGGCGGGACATGGCAGAACTCGGCGGGGACCACTTTCAACGGCCTCCTGACCGGCGCCACGGCAACTGCGCGGGTACGATTGGTGCCGATTCTCAGGTCGCCGGAGAATTGGTGGCCCGGCGTCGGAGCGGCATGACGGGATTTTCAGGCTCTCCCCGCCGATTCTCCGAGCCGGCGTGGACTCGGAGAATCCTGGCCACTCTTTCTGAATTTACCCTGTCTAACCTGTTAGAATTTTGTACGTTTCTATGAGATCTCCTCTCACTTTCCTAAACTCCAATGAATATAATCCGAACCGACTTAGTCTCTCCTCATGTGACAGTCCTGCCATCCCAGGAATTAGCCTGGTAAACCTTCGCAGCTCTCCCTCCATAGCAAGAACATCCTTCCTCAGAGAAGGACACCAAAACTGCACACAATACCCCAGGTATGGTCTCACAAATGCCCTATACAATTGCAGTAAAACTTCTCTATTGCTATGGCTCAAATCTTCTCACTATGAAGGCCAACATATAATTTTTCTTCTTTACTGCCTGCTGTACCTGCACGCTTACTTTCAGCAACTAATGCACAAGGATACCAAGGTCTCACTGAGTATCCACCTCTCTTAATTTACACACATTCGAATAACAATCTGCCTTACTATTTTTGCTACATTATACTTCAACTGCCATGCATGTGCCCACTCGCTCAGCCTGTCCACATCCCGTTGAAGCATCTCTGCATCCTCCTCACAGCTCACCCTCACACCCACCTTTGTATCATCTACAAATTTGGAGAGAATACAATTAGTTCCCTCGTCCCAATCACATATACAATGTGAACAATTGGGGTCCTAGCACAGATCCCTGTGGTACCCCACTAATCCCTGCTAGCCACTCAGAAAAAGACCTGTTTGTTCCAACTCTTTGCAACCAGTTTTCTATTCATCTCAAGACACTATCCGTAATCCCATGCACTTTAACTTTACATATTAATCTGCTATGGAGACCTTGTCAAAAGCCTTCTGAAAGTCTAAATAAACCACATCCACCGGTTCTCCCTAGTCAACTCTATTAGTTGCGTCTTTGAATAATTCGAGTAGATTTGTCAAGCCTGATTTTCCTTTTGTAAATCCATGCTGACTTTGTCTGATTACACTACTGCTTTCGAAATGCTGTGCTATGAAATCCTTGATAATGGACTCCAGCAACTTCCCTACTGCTGACGTTAGGCTCACTGGTCTATAGTTCCCAGTTTTCTCTCTGCCTCCCTTTTTGAAAAGTGGGCTACATGAGCTATCCTCCAATCTGTAGTAACCATTCCAGAGTCCAAAGAATTTTGAATTCCATAACTAACATATCAGATCGAAGTTCTGAAGCCCTGACATATGCAGCCGTGAGTGGCGGCGGACAATTAAACAACTCACTGGAGGCTCCGCAAACATCCCCATTCTCAATGGTGGAGGAGCCCAGAACATCTGTGGAAAAAACAAGGCTGAAACATTCCCAACCATCTTCAGCCAGAAATACCAAGTGGATGGTCCATCTCAGTCTCCTCCGAAGGTCCCCAGCATCACAGATGTCAGTCTTCAGGCAATACGATTCACTCTCAGTGATATCAAAAAACAGCTAAAGGCATTGGATTCTGCATAGACAATGGGCCCTGGCAATATCTGGGCAAGAGCATTGAAGACTTGTGCTCCAGAAATTTTCACGCCCCTAGCCAAGCTGTTCCAATACAGTTACAACAATGGCACCAACCCAACAGCATGGTAGCACAGTGGTTAGCACTGTTGCTTTACAGCACATGGGATCCCAGTTCGATTCCCAGCTTGGGTCACTGACTGTGCGGAGTCTGCACGTTCTCTCTGTGTCTGCGTGGGTTTCCTCCGGGTGCTCCAGTTTCCTCCCATAAATCCCGAAAGATGTGCTTGTTAGGTGAATTGGCCATTCTGAATTCTCCCTCTGTGTACCCGAACAGACGACAGAGCATAGAACATAGAACATTACAGCGCAGTACAGGCCCTTCGGCCCACGATGTTGCGCCGTCCTGTGAAACTCCTCTAAAGTCCCTCTACACTATTCCCTTATCCCCTTATCATGTAGTAACTAGGGGATTTTCACAGTAACTTAATTGCAGTGTTAATGTAAACCTATTTTTGACACTAATAAAGATTATTATTATGTGGAAAATTGCCAGGATGTGTCCTGTACACAAGAAAGAGGACAAATCCAACCCAGCCAATTATCACCTTAACAATCTATTCCTCATCATCAGCCGAGTGATGGAAGGAGTCATCAAGAGTGCTATCAAGTGCCGCTTACTCAGCAATAACCAGCTCACACACACTCAGTTTGCGTTTCGCCACGGTCACTCAGCTCCTGACATCATTACAGCCTTGGTTCAAACATGGGCAAAAGAGCTGAATATCAGAGGTGAGGTGAGAGTGACGGCCCTTGACATCAAGGAAGCATTGGACTGAGTGTGGCATCAAGGAGCCCTAGCTAAACTGGAGCCAATGGGAATCAGGGGGAAAACTCTCTGCTGATTGGAGTAATACCCGGCACAAAGGAAGTTGGTTGTGGTGGTTGGAGGTCAATCATTTCAGCTCCAGGACACCACTGCAGGAATTAGTCAGGGTAGTGTCCTAGGCCCAACCATCGTTAGCTGCTTCATCAATGACCTCCCTTCTGTCTTAAGGTCAGAAATGGAGATGTTTGCAGATGACTGAACTATCTTCAGCATCATTCGCAACTCCTCAGATAATAAAGCAGTCCATGTCCAACTGCGGCAGGACGTGGGCATTATCCAGGATTGGGTTGACAAGTGGAAAGTTACATTTGGGCCACACAAGTGCCAGGCAATGACCATCTCCTACAAGAGAGAATCTAACCACCGCCCCTTGATATTCAATAGCATTACCATCGCTGAATCACCACAATCAACATCCTAGGGGTTACCATTGATCAGAAACTGAACTGGACTACCCATATTAATACTGTGGCTACCAGGGCAGGTCAAAGGCTAGGAATCCTACAGTGAGTAATGCACCTCCTGACCTCCCAGAGTCTGTCCACCATCAAGGCACAAGTCAAGAGTGTAATTGAATACTCTCCATTTGTCTGAATGAGGGCAGCTCTAAGACACTTAAGAAGCTCGACACCATCCAGAAAAAAGCAGTTCGCTTGATTGCTCCCCCTTCCACAAACATTCTTTACCACTGACGAACAGTGATAGCCGTATGTACCATCTACAAGCTGCACTGCAGGAACTCTACAAGGTTGCTTAGATAGCACCGTTCAAACCCACGACCACTACTATCAAGAAGGACAAGAGCAGCAGATACCTCATCAGCTCAAGATCACCCTCCAAGTCACTCATCACCCTGACTTGGAAATATATCGCCGTTCCTTCACTGTCGCTGGGACAACATCCTGGAACTCCCTCCTTAACAGCACAGAGGGTGTACCTACACCTCAGAGACTCCAGCGGTTCAAGAAGGCAACTCACCACCACCTTCTGAAGGGCAACTAGGGATGGGCAATAAATGTTGGGCTAACCAGCGATGCCCACATCAGGTAAATACATTTTATACAATACCCTGTCCCTCCTCCCTTCCATGCACCAACCCAATCCTGCCTCCCTTCACAGCCCCTTCCTTGACCCTCTTCCCTTGACTGCCCCTCCCTTGTCCTTCTCCCTTCACTGCACCAGCCCTGTCCTGCCTCCCTTCACTCCACCCAAGTCCCACTACCCTTCAATTGACCCCTGTTCCTCTTCCTTCACACCATCCCAACACCCCAGCTCCCCCTCCCCCCTCTGAGGACCCTAACTCCATCACTACAGGTTGTTTGCCCTGAGCAGGCAGTAGCAGCGGGTCTTGTCCAGGGGGTGGAGGATGATGACAACTCGCTGTGTGGTGAGCTCTGGTGCTCCTCATCATTTGACAAAGTCTGACGCCTGCCTTCAGGATCACCTTCCACTGTCCACCTGGGTGTTCCCTGCATGTGTGTTGGCCATTCCATCTCATGGGCCCATATATCCTTTTGGGGGGGGGGGGATTATGGAGATGGTGAGTGGTTATGGGTCTCACTGGGTAAGCTGTGCTACAAGGTGGCCTCACACTTCTGGCCCAATTCCCTTCCCAGGTGGAAATGTCCCGTGCCATCCTCACACCCCCAAGCAGGCACACCCTCTACGCCCAGCCCAGCCCATCCTTCACCCTCTTCAGACAGAGGATTGAGGCAAGTCAAAACGTTGGTGAAAATGTGTTCAATCTTGACTATATACATTGTTGTGCCCTGGCCCCTATCTTTAACCTATGTGCTGCACTTGTGCAAACTTATCTTTGTTTAACTTTATCTTACGTGGCTCTTTCTGTCTGCCCCAGACAACACATCAGACATGGAGGTTGCCTGCTTCGTAACTCACCCTCTGACCTGAGACCCTTTGGCAGCCGTCCTCTGGAGGGCCTGGACATGGATGGACCCGGCCTACTTTCGGGTGTCACAGGTGACAAGGTGCCAGCCTGTTCTGCCCGCTGCCCATGAGATACGCCAGTGTCAGGTGGGGATGATTCAGAAGCGCCAAGGTGTTCCAGCACCTCCCCTGTGGGAGGCACCGGCACAGGCTCCTTCACTTCCCCCTCGTTTGGGGTGCTCGATGGCCCCAGGACTACTCCATGGGACGGAGGTGAGGCCGGAGTGAGTTCTGGAGGTTTCGCCATCATCTGAATCTGCCAGTCCTGGAGGCCCACTCTTGTCTGAACAGGGTCTTGATGCCCCCATGTACTGAGAATGGCCCACATCCCTCAGCGAGTGAGTCATGTCCCTCACTGCCTCGGTAATGTCACTCTGGGACTGTGCCACTTCTCTCTGTGACTGGCCAGGTCAGTCAGTGCCCAGTCAATGCCCTCAGCCATGACCCTTTGTGACTGTGCCAAGCTCTGGAGCGAAGCAGCAATGTCCATGTGGGCCCGGTACATGTCAACCTGGGACTGGGCTCCCATCCTGAGCCTCAGCCATCGACCGCACAGATTTCCCCAAGCCTTGGCTGTGACTTTCTGACCCAAGTCTTCCACCGTGGATGCTATCCGTTTAGTATTGGCATGGGTACCACTCATTGTTGGCATGACCTCCTACAGTTGGACTCCTCCAGCTACACCTGCAGGAGCTGGAAAGCTGCTGACTCCACTCTGTAAATTCTGGAGTCCCGTTAGAGAGTGGGGTCTTTCTCAGTAATGTAAGCACCGGGAAACACCTGGCTAAGTGCGCTCGACACGGGACACTGTTTCATTTCCATTAACTCGCGCTGTTGTCTCCCAAATGGAGAATATAGCCCAAAGTATTTTGTTGCTCCCAGGTGCCTCTATTATTTCAGTCAGTTGGGACAGCATAAATATTGAATTTAATTAAATTTGAAAAGGTGGGCAAGCTCTTCCTTTCTAGGCTGGCCTGCCTGCCATATTATCCCAATCTGACGTGATGACATTGGGAGGGTGACCCGGCATCATCGCATGTGATCATACGTTGGCACAGGCTCGTTACAGACCCCATTTCAGTATATATTATTCTGTCCATAGTCTGCCAAGCTTGATGTTTGAAAGCTGATGTTCTTAATGCTCAACAGCCTGTGATGAAAAGTTCAGCCAGTTAAAGAGTTTAACAGCTAAATGGTCTCAATATCCCCAATAACTTCTTGTGTGCATTGCACATATCTCATGTCGAGTACAAGAATTATTAAAAGGATCAAAACATGTTAATTTATTTTCTAAGACTCAACAAGGAACAGCTTGTAGTGCACACATCACTTAACTCCACTCACACTTAGAAAAAGCTTCATATGGGTGGGAATTGCTGATAATATTTTGAGCAGGGTTATAAATGACTGTAAAACAAGTTAGACAAGCACGATTATACATTGTGATCGCTCTTTCTAAAAAGGTTATTTTGCATCAGTTCTGTCTCTCACAACCATGCTTGTGTTTCATTAATTTTTATAATCATAGTATTGTAACATCCCTTTTGAAGTGCACATGACTAAATCACACCTCTTTCTTATTGCTCTGCTGCATGCTAATAATGAGTTGTACATCTGCAAACAGTCACATCAACAAAGATAAGTGCGTATTATTCACAGACACCATTGAGACATCATATCAACATCTGCTGCTCGCATTACTATCACAGTGCTATTTTGTGTAAATTTAAACGTTACTACATATTGACAACCCAGAGCCAGGTCGAATCTGCTTTACCTATGTGATGTAGTCTTTAACTCGCTTCTTCCTTACTCCAATTATGCACAAGTCAGAAATTCTGTTTATATCCATGTTTGAAATTTTCAAAAATATTAAGAATGTTGAGTCTTAGTCACGCACACACACTAGGGAACGTATTTGATTATTTGGTATCCCTAAAACTTCCATGTTAATTTTAACCACAAGTCCCTGATATTAACTTGACACATTTTTCAAAGTAGGTCAATGAAATTGCCAAACCTTTTTATCATAGCACAGGCAGTGCTAAAGTAGCTTCTGTGGGACCATGCCATGTCCCAGCTCATCCAATGATTATGAGATGGCTTCCAGCATGATCAAGGAAAATGGTTTCTGCAACTGGAGGTACGCAATAAACTTTATAACAAGGTTCAACGGTATTTTTGATTCCTTGCAAGATCGTAAGAAAATCTACTGTCCATTTTAGGAGAGATCAGAAAACAGCTAACTACTGTGCCACTGCTCTGACAAGGTTGGACAAACACTTATTGCTGCTCTAATATGCTTATGGTTTGAGCAGCCACTGATCGCCACCTCTGACAGATGGGAAAAAGCAGGAAGGAAACCAGACAGCTGGTAGGAAGGTCTGCAACTAAAGATGCTGAAGAAGGATTTTGTTTTATTTTTATGATTTACTTCTTAATCAGTCAAACTTAAAAATAGATTTCAATAGTCATTTTTGGCACTAAAAATCTTTACCAAATTGTTGAATCCGCCCAATCAGTCCGCATGAAACAGTGGGTAGAAAACGATGAACAAGGTTTATTAATAATACAATTACTGGTGAGGGCTCCTCTTGTTAAGGGAAAGCCCTGCCCCCGTTACCTGGGAAGTTCCTATTCTGAGGGGGTCACGGGGAATGGGATCGTCTTTATTCCTTCATCCCCGCGGGTTTCACACAAATCCACTTGTTAAAAACATCATTTTTAATATTAGGACATTGCCCAAAAATGCGATCAATACATTTCAGTTTTGTAGTGTTGGGGCCATCCTGCCATTCTAACCACTATTAAATGGGCGGTATGGTGGCACAGTGGTTAGCACTGCTGCCTCACAGCGCCAGGGACCCAGGCTTAATTCCGGCCTTGGGTGATTGTGAGGAATTTGCACATTCCCCTCGTGTCCGCGTGGGTTTCCTCCGGGTGTTCCGGTTTCCTCTCACAGTCCAAATATGTGCAGGTTAGATGAGTTGGCCATGCTAAATTTCCCCTTCGCATGCAAAGATGTGCAGGTTAGGTGGGTTTGCACTGAGGTAGGGTACTTTTTCAGAGGGTCGGTACAGACTCAATAGGCCAAATGGCCACCTTCTGCACTGTAGTGATCCTATGATTCTAAGTGAGCATACTAATTTTATATTAAATTATAGACAGAAAAGAAAATCCTTTCTTCTGCCAAGCCAATTGTTTCCAAAAAATGTAATATGTTCTGCATCATGAAAAGTATTTTGTGATTGTGTGATACAATTCCCTCAGGAAACGGCTAATTATAGACAAATTGTCTATATTATAATACTTCTGTCTGACCTTAAATAAGCAATTGAGAAAGATTTCTAGCCATTATTCGTACTGCACAATTCACACTCCTGAACCCTAATGAATGATGTTATGTAAGCAATAGTTCCTCTATGTGACAAAGCGTAAAGAGTACAAGATCATCTAAATCACTCTTCCTTCCACTTCTCCTTTCCCTGTCACTGTGCTTGCTGAAAGCTGCTATTTCTTCCACTTTTTCTATTTCTGACATAAGGCTATTGAACTGACCTCCATTAGGTTAACTCTGTTTCTCTCTCCACAGATGCTGTCTGACTTTTGGAATATTTGCATTTTCTGTTTTTATTTTGGGTTTTCAGCACCTGCAGTATTTTGCTTTAGTACATTGACTGATCCTTATCATATTGCATTTGTTATTGACTCCATGTTTAACTGGCTCTTTATTTTGAAAGAAGGTGATTGAGAACATTAATTACTTTTTCATTGGATTTGTTCCATAGGTTAAATGTTTAGTGGAACATTTTTTAAAATCTCCAAACTTCTTGCACAGAAGCTTCTTGCACCTAATGATACATGAAGCACACAAAGCTTATGTTTGTTTCCATAGCAATTTTTTACTGGAACAGGTTGTTATCAGTAGTTTGAAGGACACCTCTCCACATCAAGCTTGATGACCCAGAGTCTCTCTCACTCTCACCTCCTGCCATAGTTGCATGGGAACGATTTACACATTATAGTGAACCCTCTGGTTCATAGAAATATAGAATTTACAGGGCAGAAGGTGGCTATTCGGCCCATTGAGTCTGCACCAGCCCTTGGAAAGAGCACCCCACCCAAGCCCACACCTCCACCCTATCCCCAGAACCCAGTAACCCCACCCAACCCAACCTTTTTTTGGACACTAAGGACAATTTAGCACAGTCAATCCACCTAACCTGCACGTCTTTGGACTGTGGGAGGAAACCGGAACACCCGGAGGAAACCCATGGAGAGAACGTGCAGACTCCGCACAGACAGTGACCCAAGCCGGGAACTGAATCTGGAACTCTGGTGCTGTGAAGCAACAGTGCTAATCACTGTGCTACTGTGCCGCCGTTCATTCAAAGCAGGGATGTGGTTAAAGCCTCCCCTTCTCTAGACTTCACCGAGACTTTAGTTCAGTTCTGTACTTGTGAACTCTAGATTTCCACATGTGTTCAATTGATAACTTGTATATCTTGACTTTGTACATTCCTATTTTAATTTAAAGACCTGGATCTTATCATCTCTCAATCATCCTTTGTTTATTAAAACAATTTCCAACACTTGACAGGCAGTAAGAATATGGCAATAGCACACCCCATCCAATGGTGGTGTTGGCAGATGTAAACGTTATTTGCTAATATATTATCTGTTCTTGTTATCCGTTGGACTGGTAAATCATGTTTTGCAGTGCAAACCTGTTCTGCTACAGCAGATTTGCTGTGCCAAGGGATTAAATTAGAAGATTGTTGCTGCTCCTCCATTCACTGTTGCTATTGTCTGCTGGTACCAATTTTAGTTTTCACCCGGCCCAGTTAGATTGGCCCAGTTAGGGACGAGTTGCATGCTCCAGACATGATTTCTTGATGTTGTGATAATACCCCTACATTATTGGATCAGGAACTTTTACCAACAGCCTGGAGCACAGAGCTGTCCACAGGGCCAAGTAATATCAGGAACAGCGGTGAGAAAAACATGAGGAAGAGGGATCACAGTGAACTGGGTGGGTGGTGTAGATTGGGTGCTCATGTATATATTGTAGCGACCTATACGCATGAAGTGATGTGTCCGTAGTGTGAGAGTTTTCCCCTGGCACAGCCACACTCTCAGCATGTAGAGCTGCTGAGGAACTCTAGTAAACCATTGTAGGGCAGCACGGTAACATAGTGGTTAGCACAAATGCTTCACAACTCCAGGGTCCCAGGTTCGAATCCCGGCTTGGGTCACTGTCTATGTGGAGTCTGCACGGGACCCCGTGTGTGCGTGGGTTTCCTCCGGGTGCTCCGGTTTCCTCCCACAGTCCAAAGATGTGCAGGTTAGGTGAATTGGCCAGGCTAAATTTCCCTCAGGGTCCAAATTGCCCTTAGTGTTAGATGGGGTTACTGGGTTATGGGGATAGGGTGGAGGTATGGGCTTGGGTAGGGTGCTCTTTCCAAGAGCCGGTGCAGACTTGATGGGCTGAATGGCCTCCTTCTGCACTGTAAATTCTATGAAATCTATGAAATGAAAGTTGTTATTCCTTTGTCATCATTGCTATGCAACCCAGCAACTTTACAATGGTACCAGGAGCTGTCAGCGATGGCGCAAGGACTTCACAGCATTGATCCGCTCATCTTCAATGAAAACATTACCGACAATTGGAAGAAGTTTGGAAAAGAATGGCATATCTACTGTTATGCCAGTTTATCCAATAAATCGAAGAAGGTACAATCATATACACTGTTGAACTTATTGGACCTGGAGTCGGTCAAAAAGTCTCAATTCTTTGTCTGCCAAGGAGAGGAAGACCAAGAGGATCCTGAGGTAGTGTTAAAAAAATTCAAACAGATACGTGCGTCAGTAACAAATGCCATCTTGAACAGACGCAGGTTTAATATCACGAACCAGAAACTCAACTGCGGTGCAATCATACGCCCCAACATTGAAAATTGTAGCGGAAAAATGCGTGTTTGGTACTTTCACTGATGAACTGATAAGGGATTGCATAGTGTGTGGAATACACAGCGACGTGTGCGCAAGCGGTTGCTCCAAGAAAAAAATACTCACATTAGAATCCACCATCAGTATCTGCATGCTAAATGAGCACTTTGAGAGGAGTACCAAGGAATTAAGGAAAAAACTGAGGTTTACACAGTACAGATCATACCCTATCTGAACTGCAGCGGTCAGTTTCCATAAAAATGAAGCATATGCTTCATATTTAATAAACCTTGCAATGACTGTTGCAAATGAAATTAATTTACCAAGTGCTGCGGGTCCAAGCCAGTGCAACGTGCTACTACCAGTAGCTATGTTACAACTGGACATCCCTGCAAGGTTCAGAACACAAACAGAGTGAATGAGCTGGAGGTAAATGAAAACAACCGGAGTACTGAGCTGCTCAAAACATTCTATTGAGAAAACGTTGAGTTTATCACGGAGAAAGGTAAAATATCTACAACGTTAAAAATTACTCACAGCAATGCAAAATTTAAAGTCAAAATCGACATCGGAGCAAAATGCCCCGGATAGTCGAAGCTGCTTCTGCGGTAGATTGATCCTTGTGCTGCACTAGATTCCACCACCAAGGTAAATCCTATTGCATATAGCAGGCAAACCGTATGCGTGGAAGGCATAGTCACCCTGCACTGTATGGAGGGCAAGTTCCAGTTCCACTTAGTTGGCCAGGATGTTAAACAGTCATTGTGTCTCCAGAACAGTATTGAACTGGGGCTAATCCACCTTGGGCTAGATTCACAGACTCTGCAGCACCAAGCCCCAGAAACCCGGGTTTCCTCCGGGTGCTCCGGTTTCCTCCCACAGTCCAAAGCTGTGTGGGTTAGGTGGATTGGCCATGCTAAATTGCCCGTAGTGTCCTAAAAAGTAAGGTTAAAGGGGGGGTTGTTGGGTTACGGGTATAGGGTGGATACGTGGGTTTGAGTAGGGTGATCATTGCTCGGCACAATATCGAGGGCCGAAGGGCCTGTTCTGTGCTGTACTGTTCTATGTTCTATGTTCTAGATGCCAGAATACAAAAACCTGTATGATCGTGATATTATTGGGAAGCTGCCTGTCATGTATCACATGAGGCTGGATGATTCACTAATGCCTGTTCTATGTGCTCCAAGAAGAGTACCCATGCCATGAAACAGACCGTAGTCGACGAATTGGATCAGATGACAAGACTGGGTGTCATTGCCCCCATAGATGAGGCCACAGCGAGGGTTTCTGTGATGGTAGCTGCTGTAAAGTAAGACGGCACGGTCAGGATCTGCATTGACCTGGATAAAATGAAAGTGGCCATAGTCCCAGAGGACCATAGGCTGCTCTCCCCTTTGAGAGAGAGAGATGACTGGTGGCGATTAAACCTGAAGGTCACCACACCTCAGGTGAGAGGCGCGTTTGAGAAGGTGGGTCCTTCATAGATAAGCATTTGGGAGGTCGGTTAGCTCATTGGTTGGATGGCTGCCTCTTGATGCGGAGCAATCCCAACCACCCGGGTTTAATTCCGGCTGAGGTTATTGACCTGAGGTTTTTACAGTACAGATCATGTCCTTCTGAGACCCAAACCCTATGAAGGTGGTTGAACAGGTCATAATCAACATGACCAGAGCTAAGGTTTTCAGCATCCTGGATGCTGAGTGCAGTTTCTGGCAAATTCCACTGGATGACGAATCTCACCATGTTCATGTCTCTAGTAGGCAGATATTGCTTCCTCCACATGCCCTATGGGACCTCCACTGGTAGTGAGGTCTTCCAATGGTCTATGAAACAGCTCTTTTCAGGAGAACCCTGTGAAATCATCATCAACAACGTCCTGGTCTGGTGTCATACAATGCAGGAACATGATGAACGTTCCTATTTGACCCTCGACAGAATCATAACCATGCAGCTGAAGCTCAACCTTGTTAGATGCAGATTCAGGGCCAACCAGGTTCCTTATTGGGCCATCTGCTCACAGCTGATGGTGTGCGATACACCATCAATCATACATGACGAGTGATAAACGCAACTGAGGCTTTAATATACTAAACAGCAAGCCTCCTGCCTCTGGACCCGAACTGGGTCGGGAGGCGGAGACTTGCCACTTTCATACAGAAGCCTGAGGGGAGGAGCCACAGGTGGAGTCAGCCTGGACAAGCCCAGGCATGTATGATACAGCACAATGCATATAATACAATAACGTGGTTTACCACATTCACCCCCTGTTTAAAAAAAGAGTCCGGCGGGGGTGAAGTGGTCTTCAAGGTCAAGTCTGTCGGGGGCCTTGACCTTCCGCCGTGATCGCCTCAGTCCCTGCTGTGGTGTAGACGCTGGCGTCGAGACCTGCGCGTCCGGGAGCATGTTGTCTTCTTCTTCACCCAGATGTTGAGTTGGCGAAGGGTGTGCGGTGTACGGGCGGAGGTGGTGGTGATTGTCGCAGGTGGGTCTGCAGGTGTCAGTTCATGAGGGAAGTGAGCAGGGGTGGGCGAAGACAGTGTAGGATCGGGGTGGTGGTGATGGTCTCCGGGGAGCCTGCAGGAACCAAATCGTAGCTGGTCGTCCTGCTGGAGGCGATGCCTTTGCTGAGCAGGAACTGACGCAACTCGTTGCTCATAAAGGAGGAGCCCCGGTCACTGTGGATGTAGGTGGGGAACCCAAACAGGGTGAAAAGGCAGTGCAGGGCCTTGATGACGGTGGCAGAGGTCATGTCAGAGCAGGGGATTGTGAAGGGGAATCTGGAGTACTCATCAACGATGTTGAGGAAGTAATTGTATCTGCCTTGATGCGGTTGAAGGCCAGTCGGGCCTCAGCCATCAGGGGAAAAATGGTGGATTTGATCAGTGGACAAGCCTTGTCCGCATAGTTGGGGACCCACTGGGCATAGCACGAGAAGAATCCCAGGCATCTCTTCAGGGCCTTGGGGCAGTGGGGGAGGGGGAGTTCCAGGAGGGGGCGCATGCGGTCCGGGTCAGGCCCTACGACTCTGTGTTCCACGACGTAGCCAAGGATGGCTAGGCGGGTTGTGCGAAAGACGCATTTCTCTCTATTATAAGTGAGGTCCAGGAGTTTTGCGGTGTGGAGGAAGCGCTGGAGGTTCTCGTCATGGTCCTCTGGTCACGGCCGCAGATGGTGGCGTTGTCTAGGTACGGGAACGTGGCCCGCAGCCTGTACTGGTCAACCATTTGGTCCATTTCTCTTTGGAACACCGAAACCCCATTGGTGACGCCGAAGGAGACCTTGAGGAAGTGGTAGAGCCGACCATCTGCCTCGAAGGCAGTGTATTGGCGGTCCTCCGGGCGGATAGGGAGCTGGTGGTACGCGGACTTCAAGTCAACTGTGGCGAAGACTCGATACCGCGCAATCTGATTGACCATGTCAGATACGCGGGGGAGAGGGTACGCATCGAGCTGCGTGTACCAGTTAATGGTCTGGCTATAATCGATGACCATCCGGTGCTTCTCCCAGTCTTGACGACCACCACTTGGGTTCTCCAGGGGCTGTTACTAGCCTCAATGATCCCCTCTCGTAGGAGTCGCTGGACGTCCGACCTGATAAAGGCCCTGTCCTGGGCACTGTAGCGTCTGCTTCTGGTAACTACGGGCTTACAGTCCGGGGTGAGTTTTGCGAAGAGGGAGGGTGGGGCGACATTAAGGGTCACGAGGCTACAGACGGTGATGGGGGGCAGGGGTCCGTTGAACTTTAAGGCAAGGCTCTGGAGGTGGCACTGGAAGTCGAGCCCCAGTAATAGGGCAGCGCAGAGATGGGGGAGGGCGTAGAGCCTAAAGTTGGTGTACTCTACGCCTTGCACAGTGATGGTCGCGACGCAGTACCCCTGGATTTCTACTGCATGGGAACCGGAAGCCTGGGAGATTTTTTGGGTCACGTGTAGGATGGGGAGGGAGCAGCGCCTTACTGTATCTGGGTGTATGAAGCTGTCTGTGATCCCGGAGTCGAAAAGGCAGGCCGTCTCGTGCCCGTTGATCCGGACAGTCATCGTGGACTTCGCGAGATGGTGCGGCCGGGAGTGGTCGAGCGTGACGGAGGCTAGTGCCGGAAGGCGGTCGGTGGGCCGGTTGGAGGTAGCGGCGGCCAGCGTACAGTCGGGTGAGCAGGGAGGCTGCAGAGTGGTCCCAATATGGCAACCCCTATGAGTCGCATGTGGTGGGTGAGGTGCAAGATGGCGTCCAAGATGGCGGCCCCTGTGGGTCGCACGTGGGGGCACCGCTCTGGGCCAGATCTCCACACCCCCCCAAAGACCCCGGAGGCTGCCCGCGCTGCCAGGTCCCACCGGTAAGTACCTACTCTAATTTACGCCAGCGGGACCGGCCGAAAATGGGCTGCCACTCGGCCCATTGCGGGCCGGAGTATCGCCGGGGGGTGGCCGCTGCCAGTGGCCGCCGACTGGCGCGGCGCAATTCCCGCCCCCGCCAAATCCCCGGCGCTGGAGAATTCGGCAGCCGGTGGGGGCGGGGTTCACGCCGCCCCCCAGCGATTCTCCGACCCAGCGGGGGGGGGGAGGGGTCGGAGAATCCTGCCCGTGTTGAGTTGAAGACTAGGTAAGGCAGAGGCTAGGCACTGAGGTTAAAAAGGATAGATGGAAGATAGAGGAACCTTTTCCGATTAGGATTAGGTTTTCCTTTTTAGATAATAAAATTGTTGAAACTGAATCAGGAATGTCCCAACCACAAAAATACTGTTGATCCACTCAGGATTTTGATCGCACCCCATCAACTCTCGGCCTGTGCTGGCTCGAAGGACAAGGGCAGTCAGCACATTGGAACACCGCCACTTGCAAGTACCCCGTCAAAGCCACACATTGTCCTGATTTAGTGACACAGGGCAGGATAATCCGTGCACCCAAGGCGGCCTGCCATTGGCCAGCGGGGTTTCCCGTTGAATGCACTCACCTCCGGGAAACCCATGACGGAGTTGTGCCGTCGATGGGGCCTAAAGATCCCGCCAGCGTGAACAACCGGAAAATTACATCACTGAGTTCAACAACTTCAGATTGTGACCTTTCTCCTCCAACTTAACCCACTTTTTAATATCCCAGACATTATTATCTTAATGCAAAACCATTTTGGTTTTCACGAGGTCATTCAACCTTTGTTGCAATCTCTTCCGGCTAAATTATAATATCTAACAGATTTTCCCTCTCTCTCTCTCTCAGTTCTGATGAAGACCCAAATGGGCTTGAAATGTTAAGTCTGTTCTCTCTCCCTATAGATGCTGCCAGGCCAGCTGAGTTTTTCCTGCATTCTCCGTTTGCATTAGAAATATACTGTTGGGCCTTCATCGCCACTGGGTCAAAATCCAGTAACTCACTAGCAGCACTGTGGGAGTGCCTTCACCCCCATGGAATGCAGTGCTTCAAGAAAGCAGCTCACCATCGCCTTCGCAATAGCAATTAGGGATGGAGGACATGGTGGCACAGTGGTTCGCACTGCTGCCTCACAATGCCAGGAACCTGGGTTCAGTTCCGACCTTGGGTGACTTTGTGGAATTTGCACTTTCTCCCCGTGTCTGACCGTCCCCACTTCATCCTGGATCTTACAGCCTGCTCTGTCACTGCTAGTCCCATCTTTATCCAATCAGTCCATTCCACGGCCACATGTCCTGTTTCCCACCCACTCTGCTTTCTGACTTGGCTGTCCATTTTGTTCCAACTCTCCATTTGATGACTCTCTATGGATGATACCGTGAACCATCTCTAACCAATGCCATGGGAGAGACACCGGTATGTGGAAACCTTTTGTGTCCAGCAAACACCCGTGTCAGTCACAGCTCTGGTAGCAGACTTGCAGCACATTAGTTGAAATCTCACATTTAGAAAACAATTAGAAATTGAAAGTACCATTGAGGAGTAGCAAATTAAAATAAAACTGAAGTTCTGACATTGTTAATCATGAACTTCAAAAACTAATGATTTAAGATGGTCAACCAACAACGATCAACACAAATAATGTCAGTAATAACTTCAAAAAATGATATGGGTTTATTTTACATAACAATGACAATGCAGTTTTCAGACCTGGTAGATACAGCCCTGACAGGTTTCCATAAGAGGGACGATAGCATTGTGCTAATGTTGCTGGACTGGGAATCCAAAGGCCTGATTAATGCTCTGGAGGCAAGAGTTATGATTTAATTGGATGGCTGAGTAGACTCGATGGGCGGAACATCCTACTTCTGCTCCTACGTCTTATGGTCCTATGTTCCTGTAGTTCAAATGCCACCATGGCACTCAGCGGAATTTGAATTCCATTTCTGGAATAAAGTGCTAGTCTCATTAATAGTGATCATTAAAGGAGCTCTGGTAGCCTAGTGAATAGCATCCCTACCTCTGAGCTGGAAGCTCTGGGATGAAGTTCCACTCGAAGACCCACAGAAGGTGCATTCATAACATGTCCAAACATATTGATCCTTCGAATATGCCCATACTGGACGGTAAGAGCAGAAGTGTCTCCTGGCCATGCTTGATGTGGAGTGGCGTCCTCAAGCTAAACAGCCTCTGGTGACAGTCAAGCAACCTGTTCCAGGAAAAACTAGTTGTGGAAATGAATATAAGCGAAATGCTTTGTCTGCCTTGTGCGTCACTAGATAAGGGAAAGTCACTAATTCTAAGTAGGAATGGCAAAAGTGAAAAAATAAGAGAAAGAATGATCGTGAAATTACCAGATTGTCATAAAAACCCAGCAGGTTCACCAAGTAAATATTCCCATTCTCCCCCCCCCCCCCCCCCCCCCCCTCCCCCCCGCCCCCCGTCGGCCTACATCTGATTCCAGAGCCTCAGCTATTTGGTTGTCTCTTAATCACCCTCTAAAACAGCCTAGAAAGTCACTCAGTTGTATGAAAGGAATAAGGCACTGTGAATGACATCAGCAGATGACAACAGTGGTGCAAGATGGTGGCTCACTGCTTTCCCAGATGCATTTGGCGATAGGCAATAAATGAATAGATGCTGCCCTTGCCAGTGAAGCTCACATCCCAAGAACAATATTGAAACCAAAGTTTCCTGTGGTTCAGAGGAAACTATCTTACCGTTATCAAAATGAAAACATTACATCACGGTTCCTGTCTCTGCATTACTTCATGCAGCAACTTTAGGCTCCAGCTGCAGTTTGATCAAACCCTCATGAAGAAAGAAAACTTAAAAACAGCTGAACCACAGTGTGAACCACATTTTGTTTTTGCTTGTTATGCCAAATATATGACAGGCGCTGCTGGATATGGAACTAGCTTCAATTAATAAAAATAAACTTCCTCATGCATTTGGATTGTTCTACCAATTAAGATACGAGTAGGGCAGCCTCTACTCAGAAATTAAATTGTGTAAGATCAGCATTCCATCTACTTGACTAAAAGTAATTAATGTGTAAAATATTACAGTTCCTGCCAACAATTATTCCTGATCAATTAATATGACAATTAAATTGTTATGGGACTGATATGGCAAAGATTCCAAAAATATTACTTTATAACCAATTACAATCTTTTGGTCAATGCAGACATTCCGTACATGAATGCGACAATTAATTTAATAAATATTTCCACATGTTTTATGTCAAAGTAGGAGACAGTGGATTAATGCCCGAGCTACAGCAGCAAGTTTCTGCAAACAAGATCTAGGTTGATTTAACATTGACATCTTTACTGAGGTTTGCCCCATGAAAACCGCTGACATGATCATTAGAGATGAGCGCACAGTGCCTTAAGTGCTTTTCCTATGTTTCGGAGGGTCAACAGTTAGCGTCAGTGGAGCATTCCTGGACAGTGATCTTGGATCTTTGCCAGATTAGGTTTCTGTTATCATGGGTGGAAGCTTGGGGAGCTGTAAACTGGAAAGGTTGCTATTGGAGCTACACCAATACGCTCTCTCTGGATTAACATGATCTGACACAAGAAAAATTGTTGCCAGCCTGATTCCCACTAAGATTCATGCAGTTAATTAAGAACTGAGATAATGAGAATGAAGATAATCAAGGTCTCACTGTATTTCAGTACTCTGCCACACTCTCATTTATATGTGCAGCTGTCTAATAAAATTACCTTTGTGTGAGGGAGTTGTAGTTCAGCACAGCCTAAAACATAGCAGGCATTTATGCCACCCTGCCAGATCATTTGAAGGCAGAGCAGCATATAAAATAAGGAGGTATCCTTCCTGCTGCCCGACTGCCAGCCCCCGACGTGTCTGATATTTTACAGGGTGTGAGGGACGTATCGGGTCGTCTGCTTGCCTGCCTATTGAGGCCCTTGAGGTGGTTAACTAGATTGTATATGGTCTAAACTGAAAGAGGGGATACTGTTCTGTGAGCTTCTGTTCGAACTTCCTTAGAAGAGAGTGAGAATCCAGGGTAGAGAGGTCAGAGTGTGAGCACCTTCTGCCTTTGCGGCATCCGCAGTATTTTGCTTTTGTAACAGAACGTATTATTTGTGCTTCACACTGTTATTGAGTTTTAAAATCAACAATTCAATGTGTCTTTCTGTAAAACCTTGACTGCTCCAACATATAATCAAACGTTATAAAAATACTTACACAGACATTTAATTTTCAACCACTCAATAAATTTAGCAACCTTGTTATTAACAATGGGGTGGAAGAAGCAGTAGAATCTTTGATGACACATCTATAAATAGATATGTATTACACAAAATTTACTTTTCAGATCAGGAGCCAGAGATACTCATGGGCCGCATCAGGAATTCCCGACTGGGGCCGGCAGCGGATAATCTAGCGTCGGGCAGAAAATGGGATTGGCGTCTGGTGCCAATCTGTTTCCGATGTTCTGGTCTCCCACTGCCGTTGGCATCAAGGTTTGTGCCCAACTATTAATGCCCCAGGCACCATATTCTCCAGACGCTTGTGATTTTCCGGTTCTCTGCGTCGGGACTCACATGGAGAAGAATTGGTGCGGGTCTCTACAAGTGTCTAACTGACTTGGTGGACCTTGCGGTGGGTCAAGAGGGAGTTGCCCCCAAAATCCATCAGAGGTCCACCCTCCCCTGCACAATGCAAGATCTGCCCACCCACCCACCCCCCCCCCCCAGACCCCAAACCCCCAAAGACCCCCTAATTAAACAGACCCCCACCAGAGATCCCCTAATTAAAGAGAGCCCTATCAGAAACCCCCTAATTAACAAAACACCCAGAGGCTCCCTAATGAAACAGACCCCTACCAGAGAACCACTAATTAAAGAGACCCCCACCAGAGACTCCCTCAGAAGAGAGATCTCTGTCTGGAAAACCCCCAGGAGAGAAACCCTGTCTGACGTCCCACAGAAGAGAGACCACTATCTGGAAGCGAGAGAGCGGTCAAGATAGGGGCAGTGAAAAATCATCACTGTTTTAAAACTCACCTGTGCAATACACCTCATGGCTGGAAGCACCATGTGTCAATTCCTGGAAAGTGAAAACCAGATAGCTGGGTTGAAACACCCTCAGATCTTTGACCCGCAAGCCATTCATTCATTTCTCTTTGATATTAATTTTACTAGGCTGTGATTGACAGTTTCCACACACACCACTGTCTACAATGTTCCATTCATCTCCCTTCATGCTTGAGTAACTTTGAAGTAGTCAGCCATGAAATTAACCACACTGTTTATAAACATCAAACTTTGATTGATAGTTCCTGACCACATCAAAGAGAGTTAAGTGCTTTTTGTTAGTTTCACAGCTGACCTATTTCCATTTCCAGTGGACAGCCCAATAATGGGATTTCCCAGGGAATTCCCTGCTGACAGAGCTGCTTGACGCAGAGGCAGGCTGGGCAGAAGTAATACATCACTTTGCCCCAGCTACACAAAAATACAATAAAACAAAAAAACAGCCCTTAGCCCTCACCCTTATACCAACCCCTGCTACTCCATAACCATCCACTCCCCATAGCTCCTCATACCCTCCATGCCAACCTATGCCTTCACCACCATGGCCCTTTATATTCTGTATAACAACTTAGTGCCAACTCATGCTAACCCATTACCACATCCAGCTCATTTGCCCTTACACCCTCCATTCCAACTCACCCAATATTCAACATGGGCACTCTTGGGACACAGACTGAGAGGAAATATAATAAAGTTTTAATACTGATTTATAAGAACCCATTGACTACATTTAAGTTCTGCAAATACTTAATCCCTTATAACAACA
Source organism: Scyliorhinus canicula (assembly GCF_902713615.1). Taxonomy (NCBI): domain Eukaryota; kingdom Metazoa; phylum Chordata; class Chondrichthyes; order Carcharhiniformes; family Scyliorhinidae; genus Scyliorhinus; species Scyliorhinus canicula. The sequence continues at coordinate 190,961,014 of NC_052149.1, read as the reverse complement.
AGCATGTGTACACATAGCCCCACCTCAAAGATTTTATAACCACTTGAAGCTGTCAAGCAAACTATGAACCAATGTAATATTGATTGGTTGTAAAATCAACCATGTGGCACAAATTCTTTAATAATACCTTTCAAGTTTTCGTCAACAAACAGAGTGAGCTAGAAAACATATTTTTAACCTGCAGACTTTCTAAATTTAAAGGCCAGGAGATTTAAATTTCTTGACATCTTACAGTTCCCTTGACAGCTGCAATGAGCTTGGCAGTTCCACTGAGTTAATCCACATTTTATGTACCTTCATGTCTAATTTTAACAATCCCAATGGGTAACCTACCTCCTTTAAAAGATACGTAGACAAAGGGATACCTTATAACTCCAAAGAGCTCCACTAACTTTCGACTTTCTTCTCATCAGTCTAAAGTGCAAAAGTTGCATTTTGGACAGTTCACCAGCCAATACGGGATCTGATTGAAAGCATCTGCATTTTTACATGTGCTGTTGCTTCTGTGAACCATGAGTGTCCAAAGTACAACTCACCCCTGTTCCTTCCTTCCACCTCATTAAATTGATGGGGCTTAGTTCAAGGGTGGGTCTTCCAGGTTTAGGCCTCTGGCACCATTTTCAGCCTGACAGAGAACTACTTTGACTGCGTACAAATTCAGGCATTGACTCAAGTGTTTTGATTGAGGTCTATAAAAACATCCAGGATAGACTATGTTTGCATGGAACCATAATGTGTATTAGTCCACACGATATGGGTGTCACTGCCAAGGCTGGCATTTATTGTCATCCCTAAATGGTCTTGAGAAGATGGTGGTGAGCTTCCTTCTTCAACTGCTGCAGTCCATTTAGTGAAGGTGCTCCCATAGTGCGATTAGGTAGGACTTTATTCCAGTGATGATAAATAATTGACAATATATTTCCAAGACAGGATGGTAGGGGATTTTCCATCCCCTTGCCAATAAGATTGAAGGTGGAAGGGAGACCTGTTAAATCCAGCGGGCATCCTGCCTGCTGCCTACCTGCTAACCTCTGCCCTCCACTTCAATTTTACCAGCAACGTGGATGACATTGGCAAATCTGGCTGCTGTCAGCCAATTGAGTCCCTGAAGTGGACAGCTGATTGTCCATTTAAGGACCTCATTCTGTAACTGCTAGTGTTTATCCGGTGGCGGGAGAGGCCCAAGCCAAGCAGCCAGGCTGGTAGATTTCCCTGAGTGGGCTGTACCGGGTGGGGTCCTCCTTTATTGGGCCCCTGGACCCTTTAGAAGTCCTCTTCAAGATTTTACACCCAGGTTCATCTCAGCTTATTGCTTCTCAAACCTCAACTCCCCCCTCACAAGTGCCGTTCGACAAGGCACCCAATGAGATCCTCACATACTTAGCCAAATCCTGATTCAACATAGCACGCTTCTGTCCCAAAGTGCCCTCTGATTGGTCAACAGCTCTCTGAGGCTGGACCTGCTGAACCAGAAGGGTGAAAATCCCACCAGCAGTGTATTAAAGGCCAGTGGCTGTTAAATGGCTGTGGGGTGGCCGGTACTCCCCTGGGTGGACTCCCCCATTGGGAAATCTACAGCCTTGTATAATTCAGCAAGATGTGTGACTTGTTGGGAAACTTGCTAGTGATGGAGCTTAGCTCTATCTATAGCATGCTGCTCCTGCTGTTTAGTATGTTTGTAGGCCTGTGTTGTTGAATCACCAGATGAGCACTTCATTTTCATGTATGTCTGGTGCTGCTCCTGATCTGCTCTCCTACGCTCCTCATTGAACTAGTGTTGGTTCCCTGGCTTGACGGTAATGGTTGAGTGACCGATATGATGGGCCGTGAGTTTACAGAATGTGATGGAATATAATTCTGGTGTGCCTGTCGGCCTTCGGCATCCCGTGGATACCTAGTTTTGCCATTTAGAACCATGGTGACATCACACACATTGAAGTTATCCATAGTGTGAAGATTGGACTCCATCTCTACGCTAACTGTGTAGGCTTGTTTCTAACAATAAGGCCATGAACATAGGCATCAGCGAGAGATAAATTGATGATGTAGAGATCAGTTAGGTTTTCCCTCCTTTTGGCTTTCTCGCCACCCGTCACAAGCCTTGTCTGGCCATAATGTCCATCAGGACTCGGCCAGCTCAGTTAATAGAAGCGAGCCACTCTTGATGATGGGTTGGAGGCAGGTTAGGGAGGTCTAAGGGTCATAATTACAAATTATATAAGGGGAAAACTAGAATGGATGTGAGGTGATTCTTTACACAGAGAATATTTGACCAAAGTTATCATTTGCCAGCTTGTGTGGGGAGAACTGATTTTCTGTATTTCTTCCAAATATAGTTGGACAGTTTCAGGCTGGGGCAGAGATCATCTTGTACAAGATCACATAAATTAGGTTCAATGAACATAATGTGGTCTCATATCCTGAGGGATTGGAGAGCAGTTCTAGAGTATTTTGTTTCCTAATTGACTTTGACTTCTCCGCAAGGCATCACAGCCATATGGGATATATAGGATAGACCAGTGTTGATTTTTTTCCTAACTGTCACCTTAGTAGGTCCATATAATGTTGATTAAAAGGCTATGTGCAAAAGCACTGACAAGAAAAATTCTGAGCGCACATCATTCCACCTGCATTTAAATACATAATGGGTGAAATGCCTTCTACAGTTCACAGCTAAACCACTGATAGTTGTATAATACATATTGTATGAAGGATTTCTATCAGGAAATATCCAATCCATCTTTGTTGGTAAACCTCTCAGATCCAGAAGAAATAAATTCTATGTAATTGCTAAATGACAGTCTTATTTGATCTCTGCAACAGTCAACTACAAAGATAGACCCCCCTGTTTAGCCAGGGGCGAAAGACTGGCAGGTGCATCAAGATGTGTTGTTTAAAGGAGAACAGGCTCTTTGATTGCTTCTTTTCTATTGATCTTTTATTTGTATTCAGGAGGCTGGTGTCCTTGAACCAGACCCTGGTATCTGTGCTATTAAATCCATTTTTCCTGGACAGGCACATGCATGTGAATGAACCAGAGTAAAGGAGTGGTGAAATAATATTCTTTTAGACCATGGAGAGCATAAAATATTAATAGCTTTTAAATAAAGCAAGACATTTTTTATGAGCCAAAGTAAGTGTATTTTCTGACTCCCATGATCAAATAATTTGACAGCTTTTACCTAAATGTGATTCTTGTGGTTGGTACCTAGAATTACAGATTACAGGGGAGATCATTTGGCCCATCAAGCCTGTACATGTGCTATGTTATCATTTATTCAAGTGATTCGTTGACCAGAGGGAAATGGAAAATTACAAAGTGGTAAATCCTTAAAAGCACGATGAATGTAGGAATTTCAGATATATTGTATTGTATGTAGATGGTGCAGTAAGAAGGATTAAACACCTCAGTTGGTACGTGATTGCCGCAGGCTTGCTTTTGAAAATCCTGATTTGAAAGACAGGCTCGACCTTTTGGAAACAGAGGTGCAATTAAAGCATCGTAAATGTTTGGGCTAATGGGTTTTTGTTGATGTTAAGAAGGTTCCCTGGGGAGCAGATAATTAGAGACATTTGGCTGGATTCTCCGCCGCCTGCTGCCAGTAATGGAGTTGATGATTTGGTGGAGAATCCAGCGTCGGGGGGAAATGTGGATTGGCATCTGGTTCCGATCTGATTCTGATGCCCCGGCGTCCATTAGTATCAGGATCGAGGCTTGTGCCAACACGTCAGCGGGAGGATACAAATAGAGGGTGGGCACCACATTCTCCAGGCCTGCATGAATCTCCGGTCCTCTGGGTTTCCAATCATATGGAAACCCACCCAGCCCGCCCTCCCTGGAAACTCTCAGACCCCACAGCAGCATCTTCAATGGGATGGCTGTGGCCATGCTCAATCACCTGCCCCCAGGTGTTGGCATTCCTTGAAAGTGCAGCCCCAAAGCAAAGGAAGCAGGTGGTTGGCAGAGCTCACACCAAACAAAGGACACGCGCACCACTGCCGTTGGAACCCTCCTTGGCACACTGCCCCTCTCAGAGTAGAAACCTCACAAGAGACACTATCAGTTATCCCACCGCTGAGGATCATGAGATTTCCAAGCTTGCCCACTCTGCCGCTGCCCCGTACATCTCGCCACTGGCCAGGAAACCAGGTCAGCTCCCTCTCACAACCTGTCTGTAAAACCCAGGCTTCACATAACACTGCAGCTAAGGTCACTGAAAGCACACAGATTCCTCGCTCACTCACATCTGTAGGACCTGCTCACTCACCAGGCTCTTAGCATGGAGATGAATGACTGCACAGTGTGAACGGTTCCACCACACAACCAGTTGCCACCCTCTTCGTTGGATAGGACATGGCCCACCCAGTGAGGAGATCCACAGTAGATCACACTGGGAGAAACAAGACAGGGGCCATAGAGCCTAGAGCTAACACTGCGGCAGCCACAAGTACTCCCGTTGGCAGGGATGGGGGGTGAAGATAGAGGCTCCCCACATCGCAGATCAGCTGCCAGTCACTGATGTGGACAGGGGTGCAGTGTGAACTACATCATCACGAAGGGGCCGGGGGAGGAGGTGGGGGAGGCACATGTTGCAGTACAACTCAGGGTGACCATGTAACCTGGTGGTATTGGATAATCGTGGGAATCTTCATCTTGCTGAGATTCTCTGTCTCTCCCTCCTCCCCTCACATGGATATCGGACTACAACCAGCTGTGCTACCTGGCCGCTGCTGCCTTTGAGATGCACGTCGGTGAGAGCACCAAGGTCAGCTCAGGGAGGTCCCTGCACAAGAGGAGCCGGCCCCAGAAGAGCAGTGGCGAGCCCAGCCAGTGATGTTCAAGTGCTAGCAGTCAAATAGGCCAAGGAAAAGGAGGTGCCACATCAGGTTGCGTATTTACTGTTGGCTCCAGTCCTTCAAGGAGCTGCTGGACAGCATGCACCGCTGTGACTCCAGCTTCACAAAGAGACTGGGTGCCACCTGTGCCAGATGGTGGCGCACTTGGCTCCGCATATATCTGGAAGAGGACACCTGCTCCCGGTGGCCAGCAAGGTGACAATCACCCTGAACTTTTATGCCTCTGGGTCTTTCCAGGGCTCAAGTGCGGACCTTTGTGGGATCTTGCAAACTTCTTGTGCACAGATGCATCCACGTTGTCATGGCTGCCCTATGCACCTGAGCATTGGATGATATAACCTTCAGTCCAGACCAGGCATACCAGGATGCCTGGGTGGCAGGATTTACGTCCAACCCAGGAATGCCCTAGGTCCAGGGAGTGATCGATGGCACACAAATCCCCATAAGGGCACTTACTCATCAGGGGGTGCTATTCATCAATAGGAAGGGCTTCCACTGCCTGAATGTGCAGTTGCTATGTGACCACCAGCATACATCCTGGCAGACTCTGAGGTTCCCAACACCTTTGAGGAGCTCCCTCGGGTGAGAGGTTGGCTATTGGGCGACAAGGCTTACCTGCTGAGGCCATGGCTAATGACAACCTCCACTTTGGTGGATATTCCCTTTCTTCTGCCTCGCCCACTAGCTCTGTTGCCCTGGGGTTTGTACTCACAGGTCTGAGATTCCCCCCTCCAGTTTTCTGGCACTACCTGCGATTATGGGCCACCTTGTCCTAGGGGACACATAAAGGACATGGAGACAGGTTCTACGGGGGAGGTGTTACAGCTGGGGACATGTGTGTGCAAGGTATCTGGGAAAAGAGGACAATATAGGTGTTGGGGTTTGGTGGAAGGTGGGATTTAAGCGAGTTGCAGGCAGATGGGCTTTGGTTGGCCTCCAGGGGAGTGCAGGGTGATGTGAGGAGTGAGTGACAAGTGCAATGCCAGGGGCACAGAACTGGTGGCTCACCCGAGCTGCCCTAAGGAGGTAATTCATCTTCTTCCTGCACTGGATTCCAGTCCTCCTGGTGAGGCTGGCAGCACTCAGCATCTCTGCCACCTCCTCCCAGACCCTGAAATTGATAGCGGGCTCGAGACTCCTGCCTACCTTGGGGAAGAGAGTGTCCCTCCTCTCCTTCACCGCATGAAATCGGGCTCTGACTCAGAAAATCTGGAAGCACGTCTTTGTAGAGTCATCACCTTGGCTGGAATGAGACTGCGTGGGGAGTGGAGTGTTTATAAGCAGCTCCAGGCTCTCCAGCACCAATTACGGCCCCAGCGAATCGGACACCAGCGGAATGGGAATTGCTCTGGATTCACATGGGCAGAGTGCTGGACCATTTGCATGTCCTGACTCGCTTCCCGAATAGCGCCCCTAACGGGAATGTGAACAACACGTAATTCAGTCCCAGCAGCAACACTTTTGTCTCCCAAATGGCAAATCCTGCCCACTATTGCATGAGGTGAGTTTGCAGAAAGTGTCAACTTCAGGTTATTTGGTGCTGCATACAAGAAGGCAGTAAGCTTGACAGGAATTGATAATCTGACATAGCTCAATATTCATTAGCTAAAAAAGGTAAGATAGTTTCATAGCGAGCCTCTCCAATAGTTAATTTATCAGATACATGCTTCATGTGTGTATGACACAAAGTATTGTACACCATGAGCTTACATGTTTTACAGCCTTTTCAATTGCTACTGACAATGTTTACCCTTAGAGCACAAATTAAAGCAGTAACTCACAATTGAAAGCCTTGCTCACATCTTTTCATGGTTTTACACATAAAAATATAAAAACATAACCTAGCCTCAAATGTAAACATCACAGCCATTGACAGAAGTGAAAGTCACATTTGGTTGCAGGAACATCCGTTATTCTTTATTTTCTTTTGGCAGTCTTTGTCTGTATGTCTAAGTGAATTCTGTTGTGAAAATCTGACCTCATACATGTGGATGGGGGCAGAAGGGCAGACCCTAAAAGAGTGAAGACACGTTCTTTGGAAATCGGGACAATTGATCATTTGTCTGCTTCACCATCATGTCAGTACCTGAAGGTACTGGGTTGATGGTTCAGAGAGGCCAGGACATGTGCCAAAACCTGTGGAGGAGAGTATCAACAAGGTGAGGCAGAAACTGGGCATGCGGGAGGAACATTCCCTCTCCATTGCACGTAAGAACATGCTGATCAGGTGTTGTGAGATGCTCTTGGAGTTGCTGTACTTTGATGGCTACTGTTGGAACCAACAATTCTACGGACACGTGCTTGTAGGATTAGAATAGCGGTTTTAATATACTCACAACAGAGCCAGCCTATTAGCCATTGAACTTTCGGTGAACTGGCCGGCTGACCATGTGGCACTGACCTTTTATACAGCAGCTTCCGGGGGAGGAGTCCTGGGCAGAGCCAAGGGAGAAGCCCCATACAACTCGAGCATTCCCAGAGCTACTCCCCCTGGAGGACAGGTAGTGCAACTGCACTTACAATACAGACACATGTATATACAGATTACAATCCGGTGTGAATCACATTCACCACATTCACCCCCTGTGAAAAAATTGAGTCCAGCGGGGGTGGTGGCTCACAGAGTTAGTCTGTCCGGTGGATGAATTATTCTTTTCGATCTGCGGAGCACCGGGGTTGCAGCCACTTGCGGTGGCTGTGTGGGTGTTGAGAGCTGGGGTACGATGGCAGACTCCGGGGCGGGTCTCATCCGAACTTCATACACCTCTGGCTCGACCGGAGACTGGGGGCGCTGGGGGCGGGCTGGTTCTGGCGCGTGGAACCGGTGGGGTGAGCTTGCGGAATCGGGGGGGCGAGGGGGCGGCAGCATAGGGAATGGGGTAAGGGGTTCCTCACCGGGGGTAGGGGGGGGGGGCTGGATCCAGCGGGTGCCAGGTCGCGAAGGGATACTGTGTCCTGGCGACCCTTCGGGAACTCCACGAATGCGTACTGGGGGTTGGAATGGAGGAGGTGCACCTTTTCAACAAGGGGGTCAGTTTTGTGCCCCCTGACGTGCTTCCTCAGGAGGACCGGGCCTGGTGTCCTCAGCCACGCCAGAAGTGAGACTCCCGTGGTAGTGCCCCTAGAAAAAATGAAGAGTCGCTCGTGAGGGGTTTGATTTGTAGCTGTACAGAGGAGGGATCTGATTGCGTGGAGCGTGTCTGGGAGGACTTCTTGCCATTGGGAGACTTGGAGTTTTCTAGACCGGAGGGTCAGTAGGACGGTCTTCCAGACCGTCGCGTTCTCCCTTTCCATCTGTCCGTTCCCCCTGGGGTTGTAACTGGTAGTCCTGCTCGAGGCGATGCCCTTTTCGAGCAGGTACTGACGCAGCTCGTCGCTCAAAGGACGAACCGCGGTCGCTGTGCACGTAGCTGGGGAAACCGAACAGGGTGAAGACACTATGCAGGGCCCTAATGACTGTGCGGGAGGTCATATCAGGGCATGGAATGGCAAAAGGGAAATCGGGAGAACTCGTCAATGATGTTGAGGAAATAAATGTTCTTCTTAGTGGAGGGGAGTGGCCCTTTTAAATCGATCGCAAGGCATTCAAAGGGCCTAGAAGCCTTGACCAAGTGGGCCCTGTCTGGTCTATAGAAGTGCGGTTTGCACTATGCACAGATCGGGCAGTCCCTGGTGACCGCTTTTACCTCCTCGTTGGAGAAAGGCAGGTTTCAGGCTCTGATGTAGTGGGTGAGCCGGGTGACCCCTGGATGGCAGAGATCAACGTGGATGGCTTTCAGACGGCTGATCTGCGCGCTGGCGCATGTCCCGCGGGATAGGGCATCAGAGGGCTCGTTGAGCTTCCCTGGTCGATATTTAATATCATAACTATAGGTGGAGAGTTCGATCCTCCACCGAAGGATTTTATCATTTTTTATTTTGCCCCTTTGCGAGTTGTCAAACATAAAGGCAACCGATCGTTGGTCGGTGATGAGGGTGAACCTCCTACCTGCGAGGTAGTGCCTCCAGTGACGAACAGCCTCCACGATGGCTTGTGCTTCCTTCTCGACTGAGGAGTGTCGGAGTTCTGAAGCGGATAGGGTACGGGAGAAAAATGCAACGGGTCTCCCTGCCTGATTTAAAGTGGCTGCTAGAGCTACCTCTGAGGCGTCGCTCTCAACCTGAAAGGGAGTGGATTCATCGACCGCCCGCATGGCTGCTTTGGCGATGCCCTCCTTGATGCAGCTGAAGGCTGACAGGGGAAATCGTGTGGCCTTAAAGAGTGGGCTGGGCTTTGTCCACATATTGAGGGACCCACTGGGCGTAGTATGAGAAGAACCCCAAGCACCATCTGGAAGACCGTCCTACTGACCCTCCGGTCTAGAAAACTCCAAGTCTCCCAATGGCAAGAAGTCCTCCCAGACACGCTCCACGCAATCAGATCCCTCCTCTGTACAGCTACAAATCAATGAGGGAGGGGGAGTTCTAAGAGGTCCAGGTCTGGGCCCAGGACTCCGTTCTCCACGATCTAGCCGAGGATGGCCAGTCTGTTTGTGCAGAAAACGCATTTCTCCTTGTTACAAGTGAGATTTAATTTCTGTGCCGTTTGGAGAAAACGGTGGAGGTTGGCGTCGTGGTCCTGCTGGTCATAGCCGCAGATGGTAACATTGTCCAGATACGGAAACTTGGCCCGCAGCCCGTACTGGTCTACCATTCGGTCCATTGCTCGTTGGAACACCGAAACCCCGTTAGTGACGCCGAAAGGGACCCGGAGGAAATGGAAGAGGCGGCCATCGGCCTCGAATGATGTGTAGTGGCGGTCCTCCAGGCGGATTGGAAGCTGGTGGTATGCAGACTTCAGATCCACCGTGGAAAATAGCCGATATTGGGCGATCTGATTAACCATGTCTGCAATTCTGGGGAGGGGATACGCGTGTAGGAGCATAAAGCAATTTATGGTCTGGCTATAGTCGACGACGATGCAAAATATTTCCCCGGTCTTGACGACCACCACCTGTGCTCTCCAGGGACTATTACTGGCCTCCATGATCCCCTCACTGAGCAGCCGTCGGTCCTCCGATCGGATAAAGACCCTATCCTGTAGGCTGTATCGCCTGCTGCGAGTAGCTACTGGCTTGCAATCTGGAGCGAGGTTGGCGAAGAGCGGAGGGGGGGGGAAGATGCGCAGCGTGGTTAGGCTGCAGATAGTGAGTGGGGGCAGGGGCCCGCCGAAGCTGAGGATGAGGCTCTTGAGGTTGCACTGGAAATCCAGGCCTAATAAGAGTGGCGCGCAGAGGTCGGGCAGGACATAAAGTTTAAATTTAGAATAACTAGCGCCTCGAATTGTGAGCGTAGCAACGGTGCATCCTTGGATTTGGATTGAGTGGGAGCCCGAAGCGAGGGCGATAGTTTGGCTCACCAGAAAAATAGAAAGCGAACAGCGTCTTACCAGCTCTGGATGTATAAAGCTCTCGGTGCTCCAGGAGTCAAAGAGGCATGGCGTGCTGTACCCGTTGATCTGGACCTCCACCATCGAACTTGGGGTGGGATTGATCCAGGGTGACTGCGCTGAGTTGCGGGTAGTCGGCGGCTCGATCAGCTGTGCTGGAGTGGCCCTGTGATGACTGCCCTCTGAGTTCGTAGTCGTCGAGGTGAGTTTCAGAGTTTGAAGGGGATGGATCCCAAGATGGCTGCCCCCATGAGTCGAACATGGCCGGCCGCATGGAGGAGGATTGCCAAGATGGCCACCCCCATGAGTCGCACATGTCGGGTGGGGGCGGAGTCGGTATACAGGCTGCAGCATTTCGGGGCCTGCAGACCTGTGAATTCAGGGAACGAGTGCTTTGAGTCGTGGGAGGGTTAGAGGCTGGGGCTTTCTTCGCCAGACACACTCTGGCATAGTGTCCTTTTCGCCCGCAGTTGCTGCAGGTCGCGTTACAGGCCGGGCAGTGCTGCCGCGGGTGCTGGCTTTGGCCACATAAATGGCAGGCTGAAGCAGCCGAGTAGCTGGCTGGGGCAGCAGAGTAACTGGCTTTGGCAGCGCGGTAGCTGGGGGGCCGTGCGGCACAGGCTTGGGGGGGCTGTTGGTCGGGGGTCCACGATGAGGTCGTGGGGTCCGCAGGAAACGAGGTGAGGCTGCGGAAGGAAATTTCCATAGTGGTAGCAGCCTCCACAGTAGCGTCTAAGTCCTGGGCCCCCTTTTCTAGCAGTCTTTGGCGCACATAGTTAGACCTAAGGCCCGCCACGAAAACGTCCCGCACAGCAAGCTCCCTATGTTCAGCCGCGGTAACGGCTTGATAATTACAGTCATTGGAAAGATTGTTCAATTCCCTTACAAACTCGGCTAGCGTTTCTGTAGGCCGCTGACGGCGGGTCGTAAACACGTGGCGTGCATAAACCTCGTTAATGGGCCTAACGTACATTTTGTCCAATATTGCCAGCGCTGCGGTGTAAGAACCGGCCGGATTTAGCTGTGTGGAGATTCTGTGGCTTACCCTCGCGTGCAGTAGGCTGAGTTTTTGTTCCTCCGTTGTTCCGGCGGTGCTGGCTTCTGCCAGGTAGGCTTTAAAACATCTCAGCCAGTGGGAAAAAATTTCCTTAGCCTCTGCATCCTGCGGGTCGAGTTCTAGGCGTCCGGGCTCGAGGGCTGCTTCCATGATTTCTTCGACTGTTTCCTGAGTATATTAAATTGTTGGAACCATCAATTCTACGGACACGTGCTTGTAGGATTAGAATAGCGGTTTTAATATACTCACAACAGAGCCAGCCTATTAGCCATTGAACTTTCGATGAACTGGCCGGCTGACCATGTGGCACTGACCTTTTATACAGCAGCTTCCGGGGGAGGAGTCCTGGGCAGAGCCAAGGGAGAAGCCCCATACAACTCGAGCATTCCCAGAGCTACTCCCCCTGGAGGACAGGTAGTCCAACTGCACTTACAATACAGACACGTGTATATACAGATTACAATCCGGTGTGAATCACATTCACCACAGCCACTTTAGACTGTATTTGCATCAAGCTGTGTGTAGACCGCTTGGTACACAAACAGCAAGTGTCACTGTGTACTGAGGTTATACTGTCCCCAGTTGCGAAGAATACCTTAGGCCATATTGCTGTGGAACACTCAAAGCAATTGGACAGTCCCTTGTGGAAAGGTTAGTGCAGAGATACACCTTTGACCACAAGATTTATCAGGTCCACTTGTAATGTCGTTGAGGTTCAAAGGAAAACGCGATGGTGGATCCTGTTAGATGCCTACCCAAGTAGACTGTCAAAGCCATTTGGCAGAATGTCTCATTGTCAGAACTTTCAAACAAGCACCAAAACAAAGCTTAGCTGATGGCGAGAAGGACCCTCCCTGTCAGATCTTCTATCCACACTCAAAAGTCTCAGCACCATAACACAATGCCCTCAACGTGTTGTGGGGGGGAACAGACCATCACCACCTCCCTCTGGAATGTGCCTTTGTAAAGAAGGTCTGGAAAGAAATACAATGGTTACTGTCAAAGCTCATCGAGCAGTTGTGCATCACAGGACTCTGTGCTCTATCGACTCTTCAGAAGGGCACATACTGAGATAAACATCAACTACCACTGGAGGACCACCAACACAGTGAAAGATGCTTTTTAGTTTCCCTGAAACTTGTTTGTCTTCCAGTTGTCCATGAGTGAGTGTTACAGACTGGCACATTCTAGGGTTCAGAATTACATGTTGAGGGATGCACTAAAGCTTGGGGAAACCACTGCAAAGGCCCAATGGGGAAAAGCCACTTTCTAGCACCATTTAGCCAGAGTATACCAAACTATATAGAACTCCTCAGGCCTAATGCTTGCCATTGATCGCAAATTGTGAATATCTTCTTCTTTGGCAATCACTCGCTAACGAGTAAGATTATCCACTTAAGAAACTCTGTATTACTGGTCCTTGTGTGGCTGATGCGACCAATCCTAGAGCCGCATCTTCAACCGCACACTTGGCAGGGGTTTCCAGGAAGTGGGATCAGTCTTTGGACTTGGGATCGCTGGAATTCTTTTCTCAGGCTCCTTTTCCAGGCCTCCTCTTACAATCAGGCATCCTCGAAGAATTTTCTCCCAGCAAGCAGGAAGTTCTCCAAGTCGGTGCCTTCTGAGCAAGGGTCACCCAGCCATTGATGTTGATGTTGCATTTCTTGAGGTAAGCTTTCAGAGTGTCTTTGAAGTGTTTCCCATATCCTCTTCTTATTCAGAAGCCTTTCTTGAGTTGGGCAAAGTAGATTTGCTTTGGAAGTCGGGACTTTGACATTCTAAGCACATGGCTAACCCAGCCGACTTGGTTTCAGATGATCATAGCCTTGATGCTTGTGCTCTCGGTTTCTTCAAGGACACTGACTTTAGTGCGCCTGTCCTCCAAGCTTATACAAAGAATCCATCTCAGACAGCCTTGATGGTACCTCTCCAGGTCTTAGAGGGTGACATCGGTTTGTAGTTAAAGTTTCTGAGTCACATAGAAGAGTTGGGAGTTGACTGCTTTGTACACGCCGATCTTAGTGTCAGCATGCATCTGGCGGTCATCTAAGACTCTCGTCCTTCGGCGCATGAAGGAGGCGCTCGCGGATTCAATACGATGCTGGATCTCCGCATCAATGTCCGCCTTAGAGGAGAGATGGCTCACCAGGTATGGGAAATGTTCCTCGTTTGGTCCGGATTACCCGTTGATCTAGACCGGGGGGAGAGGCTGGGGCGGAATTCTCCGACCCCCTGGGGGGGGGGGGCCGGAGAATCGCCCGGGGCCGGCATCAATCCCGCCCCCTCCGTGTCCCGAATTCTCCGCCCCCCGAGATTCGGCGGGGGCGGGAATCGCGCTGCGCCGGTCGGCGGGCCCCTCGCGGCGATTCTCCGGCCCGCAATGGGCCGAAGTCCCGCCGCTGACAGGCCTCTGCCACCGGCGAGAATCAAAACACCTACCTGACCGGCGGGATTGGCAGTGCGGGCGGGCTCCAGGGTCCTGGGGGGGGGGGGGGTGGTGGCGGGGCGATCTGACCCCGGGGGGTGCCCCCACGGTAGCCTGGCCTGCGATCGGGGCCCACCGATCGGCGGGCGGGCCTGCTCCGTGGGGCACCCTTTTTCTTCTGCCCCGCCATGGCCTTCACCATGGTGGGGGCAGAAGAGACTCCCTCCCCTGCGCATTCGCTGGAATTACGTCAGCAGCCACTGACGCACTGGCGCATGCGCGGACTTCTGCCAGCCAGCGAAAGCCTTTCGGCCCTGGCTGGCAGGGCGCCAAAGGCCGTTCGAGCCGGCGGAGAATTCCGGACCTTTGGGGAGGCCCGATGCTGGAGTGATTCACGCCACTCCGTCCCGCCGGTACCCCCCCGCCCCGCCAGGTAGGGGAGAATCCCAGCCCAGATCTTGCCCTGGGGTGGTTGGTAAAGGACTCAAGTCTTGTTGAGGTTGAGGCTGAGACCGATTATTCGGTATGCTTCAGTGAAGGTCTCAAGTATGTCTCCTCTGAGAGAGTGGAGATGGCGATATCATCTGCATACTGAAGCTCCGTAAGCAACGTCTTGGATTTTATCTGGTTGGGGTTGAAAAGCTGTAGACAATATCCATTCCACTGGGAAGCTTGCTTTTGATAAGGTGAAGGATGGTGCCGATGAAGATGGAGGAAAGGGTGGGTACACATCCCTGCTGGATTCCAGTCCTGACCTCGAAGGTTTGTCTTATTTCTGTCGGTGACGACTGTCGGTGGTATCTTGTGGAGGAGTCAGAGGATGTTGATTAATTTCTCTGAACATAGTACTTCGGGATTGACTGAGTCAAAAGCCTTGATCAGATCGATGAAGGCCATGCAGAGTGATTGATGTGGGCCCTGGCATTTTTCTTGAACATTGGAACATAGGAATTAGGAGCAGAAGTAGACAATTCAGCCCTTCGATCCTGCTCCCCTATTCAATCAAGTCATGGCTTAACTCTTCCTGGTCTCAAATCCACCTTCCTGCCTGTTCCCCATATCCTTTTCACCTTTTTTCTTCATCAGAAATTTATCCATTTCCTTCTTGAAACCATTTAATGACTCAGCATCTATGGGACAGCGAGTTCCAACTATTCATCACCCTCTGCGAGAAGTAGTTTCTCCTCATCTCAGTTCTAAATCTACCACCTCTCAATGTATATCTGTGACCTCTCGTTCTAGGTTGCCCTACAAGGAGGAACATTTGGTCGACATTTACTTTATCAATCCCTCTATGTATTTTACATACCTCAATCCAATCCCCTCTCGTCCTTCTAATTTCCAGTGAGTATAAGTCCAAACAGTTTAATCTCTCTTCATACATCAACCCTATCATCCCCAGAATCAATCTGGGGAATCTCCTCCGAACAGCTCCAATGCCACCACGTTCTTCCTCAAATAAAGAGACCGAAACTGGGCACAATACTCCAGAAGTGGTTCCATCCACACCCTATACAATTGCAACAACACTTCTCTACTTTTATACTCCAGTCCTTTTGCAATAAACGTTAACATTCCGTTTGCCTTTTTAATTACATGCTACACCGGCATACCGAATTCACCCAGATCTCTCTGCCCAGACGCATAATGAATCTGCTTTCCATTTAGATAGTAATTTGCCTTTCTATTTTTTCAGCTAAAATGGATAACCTCACACTTATCTACATTAAACTCCATCTCCAAATTTTGGCCCAATCTCCTAGCCTATCTATATCCGTCTGTAAAATCTTTGCCTCCTCTTCGCTGCCTGCTTTCCCACCTATTTTAGTGTCATCCGCAATTTTTGCTATGTCACACTCTGTACCTGTATGCAGATCATTTATATGGATCGTAAACAGATATGGCCCGAGGACTGACCCCTGCAGCACCCAAAAGTTGCCGAGCAGTAAGAATCCTGTCCACTGATCCACGGTTTGGTCGGTAGCCACACTGGCTTTCTGGAAGGCTTTCATCTGAGACTGGGTGAAGGCGGCTAGCGGGGATTCAGTTGATTATCTTGCTCACCATGGAGAGTGAGGAAATTTCGTGGTCGTTCCCACGGATCACTTTGTCTCCTTTCCTGAAGGTGGTGGCGCTGACAGCCTCCCTAAGGTCGGCAGGAATTTCTTCTCTGTCCCAAATTTTCAGCAACAGCTAATGGAGATTGCAGAATGATAGAATCCCTCCAGTGCAAAAGGAGGCCATTCGGCCCATCAAGTCTTCACCAGCCCTCCAAATTGCCCAGTAGCTCTACCCAAAAGGTTAGCATCCACATTGCTGAATAGGCTAAGTGGCCTTCTTTCCTGAAATTTATCCAATTCTATACATACACTCAAAATTTGTGGTAAAACTTCAGAGTTTTTTTTAAAAAAAGCTTTTAATTTAACTTGTCCCTGCAGTTTGCTTGCTGGAGCTGAGCAGTAAACCAAATATCATGTCCTAAATTAGAATAATGAATTTATGGAATTCTCTAACACAGAAGGCTGTGGAGGCTAAATCACTGAATATATTAAAGAAGGAAATAGAAGGTGTCAAGGGGGATGGGGAGGGCACTGGAGTATGGCCGTGTTGAATGGTGGAGCAGGTTTGAAGTGCTCGATGGCCTACTTTTCCAATGTTCTATTTTTTTATTAGAGAAATTCAATACATCAACCTTAAGAAGAGGTACATTGTGGTTGCTCTTCAGGCGGGATATTAAATAGGAGAAGGTACATTTGGTGGACGACAAATTAATAATTTACAGTGGGGCACGAAACAGCACAGGTCCATGCTAGGAAGGGAAAATCGTGAAATGATTTCAGGAAGTTCTTCACAGAAAGTGAGGTGCGCACAGAATGGGTTACTGGGCAGTGAGAAATAAACTGTCGGATCGATCAAGAAATAAGTAGCTGCTGTTATGGGGGAAGAAGGAGAAATTAGGCATTCTTTCGCCATATAGGTAAGATGGACTGAGTGGCCTTTCTCACCTGCACTACTAACATAACATGGCATTACCACATTGTTCCCTTCCTTCACAGCTAGAATGATGCTTTTAAAATACTAAGATAAGGAAAGAATAAATTGAATTCTGTGGTATTTTGTATCCAATGATTTATTGGTTGGTTTCCGTTCTTCTTGCAGATGCAACAGAGAAAGAGGAAAGAGGAATGCATAATATTGCCTGATAACCTGCTAATCTACCAAGTCAGGAAATTTACTAATTGGAACCATAAATGGACCTTGTTCTTGATTTAAGTTAATGCACCAGATTCTATAGCAGTTTTGAAATGATTAAAAAACTTAAGGTTCCAATCTGGCATCACTGATTAAAACAGTTTCATTGTGAGAAAACACAAATATCTGCATCTCGAAGATTGATTTCTACAGTAGAAATCCCTTGCAACAGTGTAATGTAAATGAAAATGTCAGGGGCCATCCTCAAAACCCAGAATCTCCAGCAATAATTCATATTGCTCCGTAAAGAAAAACTTTAAAACTTTAGGCCAAATGTCATGGGCATGGTCACCATAAAAGATAGTATTTCGCCAGTATAAAATAGCCTCTGCGGAAAGATTCCGTTTCCATAGTAGCAGGGTTTACTGATGTATGTGTAGACTGGTCAGGATTTCCTCTCCGCCAACACCACCTCCTACATCTCCCCCACCCCCCTCTGATATCCCCTAGCTACTGCCTAAAAGAATAATCACTTCCTATAGTCAAAAAGCAGACAGCATCTCATTTCCAAATAGCATTGCTCATGCTGCTCTGATTGATTGGCGCACAAGGTCACTTTGGTATTGATCACAAGCAGCCAGCTAAATACCAGATTTACTGAAATGCTTGTACTGAATTATCATGCAATATGGTCAGATAAGGAAACACCATTGTGCAAACTCTCAGAGGTTTACATTTACATTTACCAGCCAAAAGACATTTTATTTCATCTTTTCAAATTCCATATTCATACTTAAAATTAACGAGAGGCATTATTACATTATAATTACGCATTTGAAATAAGAATCATTACATTTTCCCTTTTACAGCTTTAGGCAAGATAAGCAATCAGTACAGATAGGTTTTAAGTTTACATGTCAAGAAAATCTTGCAAGAAATAAATTAGAAAAAGGGACAATTCAGACTGGGGTGGATTCTTGGCCGCCAGAAGCAGGGTTCCCAATCCTGCGGAATAGAGAGTCGGGCCCAAGGTCAAACCCATTACAATCATACTGTCCCCCAGTGTCCAACAGAAGGTTCCCTCTCCCCATAACGCAAATCCTGCCCCCTCGCCAATCACCCCACGGGCCCCCTAATCCCTTCCCATCAGACACCCCCCCCCCACATTCAGTCAGATCCGCATCAGACATTCCATCAGACCCCGACAGAGACCCCCATCAGAGACCCCCCTTCAAAAGCAGCATACTCGCAGAGTACACCGCACACAGTCGGGATGACCTCAGGACATCACCCAAGGCCCTCCCTGATTCTCCGCCCCCAATACGCCGAGTTCCTGACGGCGTGGAACATTTGTCCATTTTATTTATGTGAACCCGGCGTGGCGGCTGCAGACAGAGTCCAGCACCGCCACAGTCCGGGGGGTGGGATTCCACGGGCAGGAAGGGCTTTGGCGGGGGCTGGGGGCACTGGTGTGTGGTGACGGGAGTGGCGATGCTGGTCACGGGGGGGGGGGGGGGGGGGGGGCAGTTTTTGGCAGGCCGGGTCTGCCCACGGCCGGCGCCATCTTGCTGCACGCCGGAGCCGCTGCAGGTCACCGCCGTGTGCATGTGCGGCCACGGACCTGGCAACTCCCCGGCCATATCCGCAGGTAAAGCCGGGGGCTTTATGCTGCGTGCCTGCTAGCCCCCAACCAGATGGAGGATCGGTGCAGCTTTTACGCTGTTTTCTCGGGCGTACAATGCCACTGTTCCCACGCTGGTGTCAGCACTTAGTCTTCAAATCGGAGACTTCAGGATTCTTTAATGGGGATTCCCAGAGTTGAGCTGCAGTGACGTTGTTAATCTGTCCAAGCAGCTAATCACAATAAGGAATACTCACAGAAGCCAAGCAGAAAATGAAAAGCAATAAAATCAAATAAAATCAGCTTTTAATATTTTATGCAGAGCAAAATAAGGATTGATGCAGCCACATGGGGTTGAAGGTTGAAGCTGCAAAAGGGAAAAACGTGGTACTTGCATTAAAAAATCTAGTTGAAGAAATCTTGTAATTAATCATAATGGGGACAGTTCACAACATTTCATATATTTTCTGGGACAATTTGGTTGTCCTGCAGAATTTATTACTCAGATCACTATTAAAGACCCACCCATTGAACAAGGTGTGACTTTTTATGGGGTTCCAAAAAGCGACGTGAGGGTTGAAAATATGACGTTAACTCCACTATTCCGGGAGAGGCCCGAAACAGGATTTGTGGCAGGCAACAGACAGCTTCCAACGCTCCTGGCCTGCTCCAGCTGGCAAGATCTGGTTTACGCCCTATGAGGGTGTGAACCCGATTAGCATATTTCTATCCTCATTTAAATATGCAGGATCATTTTTAAACTGGATTATCCTAGCTCCTGCAATTTCCCACCCTCCGACGCACCTTCAGGGCCTAGGCTGGCGCCAGCAGGGTTGACGGTGTGCCAACCGGCGCCAAAGGGCCTCTGGCGGACTGTGTGAGTTGCCCATGCGCGGGAGCGCCAGTGTGTGCTGGCGTCATCCCAGCGCGTGCACAGGGGGGTTCTTCTCCGCACTGGCCATAGCGGAGGTTCCCAGCAGCCGGCGCAGAGGGAAAAAGTGCCCCCATGGCACAGGCCCGCCCGTGGATCGGTGGGCCCCGATCGCGGCCAAGCCACCGTGAGGGCACCCCCCGGGACCAGGTCCTCCTCGCCCCCCCCGAGGACTCGGTAAGCTGCCCGTAGAGCCAGGTCCCGCCAGTACAGACCTGGTCTGACTTACGCCGGTTGGACCGGCCGAAAACAGGCAGCCACTCAGCCCATCGCGAGCCGGAGAATCGTCAGGGAGGCCGCTCCTAGCGACTGCTGACCGGCGTGGCGCGATCCCTGCCCCGCCAAAACCCCGGCGCCGGAGAATACGGCAGCTGGCGGGAGCCGGATTCACGCCGCCACCCCCCCCCCCCCCCCCCCCCGGCCCATGATCTTTAAAGACCTCTGTCAGATTACCTCTTTTCTAAAGAGAATAAAATCCCCCCCTACTCACTTTTCCTAATGGCTGTAACCTTGCAGTTCTGCTACAAGCCTTGGAAATCCTTTTTGAGTTTTTGCCAATGTTTCTGTGCCTTTTTATCGCATGGCGTGATCTACAGAATGTTTCGGGAGCGATTTAATGGAAAAGTTTCTCAGGGCGCGTGACGTGGCCGGAAGATGCTGGGTGAGGTATCCCGCAGGATTCCCAGCAGTCACGATGCCTTGCGGGTTCTACCCAAGACCCGCGAGGCGGCACAACCTGAATCATGCCCACAATGGGCTGCACCAGGTCACGCGCGTTTAAATTTTAAATCTACTTACGCGTACTTAACCATGATCTACTGACCTCCAGGGATCCAGCGGTATCCCTCGGGTGGCCTCTGTCGTGTTATGCTTCTTCATGTAGCATAAGCTGCTTCCTTGATGTAGACTCTGACAAAGGAAGGTTCAGACTTGGAGATAGCTTTAGCACACTTATTGAACCGTTAACAATTCTCCTACTTGAGTTCGACTCTCTTGCTAATCTAACTATAGTAACTATATCCAACCAACCAGTCTGCTCTAATCCAAGCGGTGGGTGTGATGCTTTCCTGATCTGCCCCAGTCTCTCCAAGTGTCGCCTATGGAAAGAGAAAGAGCATGTGTGCCCTGTCCTTTTATATGGGTAGCCCCCTTGTGGTAGTGTCACCTCTGGGTGTGTCTTGAATGCCCATTGGTCGTGTCCTGTCTTACTGGCCTATTGGTTGAATGTCTGTGTGTCATGCTGTCTCTGGTGCTCCCTCTAATGTTTATTTAGTCCCAGTGTATTTACATTAACCCCTTGTGTATTTACAGTGTCCTCGTGTATCTACATTAACCCCCTGTGTATTTACAGTGTCCTCGTGTATCTACATTAACCCCCTGCATATTTACAGTGTCCTAGTGTATCTACATTAACCCCTTGTGTATTTACAGTGTCCTAGTGTATCTACATTAACCCCCTGTGTATTTACAGTGTCCTAGTGTATCTACATTAACCCCTTGTGTATTTACAGTGATGCATATCGCCTCAGCCTCAGCCGGGCGCTGTTCAGTACTAATCCACACAAACGTGGACCAAGCAGAATGGCACCGCGGGTGGGGGAGGGGGGATGTGGGGGTTCTCCTGGGCCATAGGAGTGCCTGGGTTGTCAGGGATAGGGTAGGGTGGCCCCCTGCTCTTCCCCCAGGGACGCAGGCACTTTGGCACTGCTATCCTGGCACTGCCATGGTGCCCAAGTGGCACGGCGAAGCCCGCCGGGCCACTTCCAGGGGGCCAGGGTTTCAGTGCCAGGATGCCCGGTTTCCAGGGTGGCACTGCCAAGTGTCAGGGCCTCAGGAGGACGTACCCATGAAAGGAGGGTGGAGGGGTGTATGAAGGTGGGAGGGTACAGGGCAGGTAAGTAGGGGGCCTCTGGGAGGTTGAAAGGTGGCTCCTGGAATGGGGGTCCTGTCAGAGACTGTGGGGGTGCCTGAAGAGGGGGTCTCTCAGGGACCCCATAGTGGTGAGTCCTCACTTGGGGGGTTGTGGGGTAATGCCCATGTGTGTGGGGTGGTGACATTGCCCATAGGTGTGGGTGTGTGGGGGACCCTCATGTTCATTAGAGACCGCGGCACCCTTTCAAAATAGCAGCCCGATCTCTGAGGAGCCAGTCTTGCCAGTGACTTCAGCTTCCACCCTGGCGCCCTAACTGTGCTCTTACCTGCTTGGCAGTGCCACCTGGCACCTTGGCAATGCCATGGTGGCAGTGCCAAGGTGCCAGCCAGGCAGTACCAAGGTTTCCACATTTAAGGGGGGGCAGGGGGCTACCCTGCCCTATCCCTGACCACCCAGGGGCCTCCGATAACCTGGAAGACCCTCCTGGTGCCCTTCCGCCTGGTCCACGTCTGACCAGGACTGAACAGCACCCGGCTGGGGATTCCCAGGGAGGCCATTAGTTCCGGGAGGTGGTACGTCCCAGGTGTGTAGGCCTTAGTAGGTGTGGCCTGGTCACACCCATTATGGGCTAGTTCCTGATCTCAACACCTCACAGGCCTTAGGTAGATCCTTTCCTAATAGTTGGACCAAATAGAGCAAAAACCCACATCAAATTAAACCCCTACCCACGTCCAACTTGCAAAACATTCAACCCGGACAAGAACAGAAAAATGCAAACATGAACGAGGAACCCCAACAATTCCACATATCAATATACCAATCTAATATCCAAAAACCTCAATCAACCAGCACCCAGTTCATGCTTGTTAACAAAGGAATCAGCCTCCTTCGTCATATCAAAAAAAATAGTTTTTCCCTTCAAAAGTCACTCTGAGCCATGCCAGTCACACCATCACAAACCGGATTCCGTTTTTATACAGGGCGGCTTTGGCCTTGTTAAACACTTCCTTCTCAGCTCTGCTCCCACATCCTGGCAAAACCTGATGGTGTGACCTTCCCATTTGTAGTCAACTGTTGTGAAAGTGTATACTCCCTGTTGGAGTACTGTGTTTTATACTTTGTGTCTTTTTTCTGTAAGAATTTTCCTTCACTCTCGGGGCGTGGGGGTGGGGGGGGGGGGGGGGAGCCGCACTGCTAGCCGAAGAGTTAGCTAACGGGAGTGGTGCTGAGGGGTTGACTGCAGCTCATTATATTAGTTCTGTTTTAGGTAATAAGCTTAGTGTTTTTATTCTGTTTGAGGTTAGGTTTATTAAAGTGGGTTTTAGTGATTGATGTTAGCACTACTATTTTCTCTATGTATATTTGGGTGTAGTAGTGTCTGAGGGCATGGGGAGGGCGGGGGGGCCAGGGGTAGTTTGCTGATGGTGACTGCAGATTTTTCTTTGTTTAATCTTGATGGTTTGGCAGCCATCTTGAGTGGGTCTGGTTGCTGTACTCTCTATGTAACTGTTGTGGCCGTCTAAAATGGCCACCCGCAAAGGATAAAGGGAATTGTGGTCAAGTCGGGACACAGACAGTGCACAGCCTCTGTGTATTGGGCAAAGGAAAACCAGACCGAACTGAAACTTGCCCCTGTTCAAGGTCAATCACCGATTTCCCCTGGACAATAGACTCAAATTAAGGAATAGCAACAATAGCAGACTCCCCAGCGCCATCTCTCCTTATTTGGAAAGGCCTACGCACTTGGAACAATGATGACTAGGACCCGCCCAGCCATCAAGGTACCTGCCCCTAATTGGCTAGTATCGATCAGAGTGATTGAGACCCTATCGATCCATTGGATCCTGAGTTAACCCCACCCAAAAGGGCGTGAAAGAGAAGAAGGATAAGAAGCCCTGTGATGCACGATAAATTGCACAAAAGACTGAGATTGGGTACAACTGTGGCTTTATTACAGTCAGATGCATGGCCTCCTACTGCAGCTGGCGAAATGGCAGATCAGTGGAGGACATGCATATTTATACGGCTCCTTGTGGGCGGAGCCAGCCGGCAGGGGCTACTGGCGAACCTGTAGTACAGATCCTACCTTACATCCCCTAATAGAGGTGTACACAGTGGATCACCACACCCTGCGCACTAGGGATCGATCTCTTTTGGGACCAGCCTGTGCCCACACCAATTGCAGCATAACGACCAACCAAGTTCAAGACCCGCGATGCTACCTGAGAGAGACAAGCCGCAGCCGAGACGAACCTGACGATTTCCAGCCGACTCGTGTGGGCACCCAGATAAAAGCCATATCTACATGCACATCCAGAAGTTAAGTAAAGGTCATCTTAGTTGACAGGTGTAATTGAAATGGTTTTTGGAGCAGGCAAGGAGCTGGATTACGGGTTTGCCCCTGTCCATACTCTGAGCTCTGGCTTTGTAATTCTGATAAAGTAATAAAAAAATGAATAAACAAATAAAAGGGATTATGTTTCTGCCACTGAGATCTTGGCAGACCTCCAAGGGTAGACATGTTATTGATGTGGGTCTTTGGCAGGCACCTCAGTGATCCTGGTTAATGTCTGTGCTGCAAACTGGGACGATACGGGTTTTATTACCAAGCTGTTAGTTTCGATCCTTGATATGGTTTTGCATCAGCTCATTTTGGGAGGCTCATCGTAATCTGTGTTCTAGACCCCAGGATGGATCGATCCAGGTCCAAATCTCTGACTCTCTCAGGGATGGCGAAGGCATTGTTGGTTTTCATGGAGCAGATGGTTGTTGGCAGATGTGTGTCGTTTTCTGTATCTGGGTGATAAAGATTTTTCCTTTTCTCAGTCCTGAGGTAATCTCGGAGGATCAACAGGCTTCGTCAAGGATTAGCAATTTTGGCCAATATACGTCACCTATTAAATATTGTCCCCTCCCTGTGTACAGTGCCCGATCGGAGGTGATTTCTTCCCTAGACACTGAAAAGGTGTTTGCTAGGGTGAAGTGTGAAGTGGGGATATCTCTTTGAGATTCTTGGGGGGTTTGGATTTGGACAAAATTTTATATCCTGGACCTGTCTATTGTATAGGGCCTCCACTTCTAGTGTTTGCACACATGCTTTGAATTTGGACTATTTTCCACTGAATAGGGGCACGAGGCAGGGATGTTTATTGTCTCAGTTCCTATTTTCTCTGGCAATTGAACTGCTGGCCATAGCGTTTCGGTCTTCCAGTAAGTAGAAGGGGATAATTCGAGGAGCGGTGGAGCATAGAGTGTCCTTGTACATGGATAGCCTGCTTCTTTATATTACGGACCCAGCATCCACACTGGATGAGATAATGAAGCTACCTGTGAGCTTCGGCTCTTTCTCTGGGTATACGTTGAATTTGGATAAGAGCGAATACTTCCCAGATAAACCCTCCGGGAAGGGGAGCCCATCTTGGGATGTTACTTTGGATCTTGCTTCATAAATTAAATTGTACTAGTCTGGTTAATGGGGTCAAATCTGACTTACAGAAGTGGGATAACATCCCTCTGTCCTTGGTGGGCAGGGTCCAGACTATTAAGATTAATGTGCTCCTGAGATTTTTATTTCTTTTTCAATTTCTCCCAACTTTTCTCCCCAAGTCATTCTTTGTCAAAATTAATAAATTAGTGTCCTCATTTATTTGGGTTGGTAAGACCCCAAGGATCCTTCAGAGAGATAGACAATCAGGAGGTTTGGTTTTACCCGATTTATTGTTTTATTATTGGGCAGTCAACATTGAGAAGGTACTGGGGTGGTTTACTGATTCGGGTTCCATATGAGGCAAATGGAGGAGAGTTCCTGTAAGGGTTCGAGCCTGGATGCATTAGCAAGCATATTGGTACCACTCTCTCCGGCAAGATTTTCCTCAAATCCGTTTGTGGTGTCCAACCTGAGAATATGGAAACAGTTCAGACAGCATTTTAAACTTAGTTCCATGTCCTTATTGGCTCCTATCTGCAATAATCACCTCTTTATGCCGGTGGGTTTGGACTCGATGTTTAGGTCATTGGAGGGGAAGGGTTTGGAGACTTGTTAGCGTAGGGAAGGTTCACCAAATTAAAGAGCTGTC
Organism: Scyliorhinus canicula; assembly: GCF_902713615.1. Taxonomy (NCBI): domain Eukaryota; kingdom Metazoa; phylum Chordata; class Chondrichthyes; order Carcharhiniformes; family Scyliorhinidae; genus Scyliorhinus; species Scyliorhinus canicula. The sequence continues at coordinate 190,935,554 of NC_052149.1, read as the reverse complement.
GTAGAAATTTCAACTCCCTGGTTCCAACCTGTTTAGATACTTCCAGATTTGCAAATATTTGGGCAAGGCTATTCCCTCTTTCCCCTTGGCACCACCCTCCTCTCTGTTGAAGAGGATTTTGCCATTGGCCTGGTCTGTTGTGGGGGGGGGGGGGGGGGGGGGGGGGGGGGGGGGGGGGGGGGGGGGGGGGGGGGGGGGGGGGGGGGGGGGGGGGGGGGGGGGGGGGGGGGGGGGGGTTGGGGGGTAGGGGGGGGGGGGGGGGGGGAAATTATTTTGAATATATACGGCCAGATCCTATCAACGGAATTGGTTCTGTTAAATGAGCTGTAGGTGAAATGGGAGGGTGAATTGGGTCCTATTCTGGATGATGAAGTAAGGAGAGAGGCTCTTCACTGGGTCAACTCCACGTCCTCTTGTGCTCGGCTGAGTCTCATCCAGCACAGGGCTCATCTGACCAAGATAGAATAAGCGTTTTTTATCTCGGGGGTGGAGGACAGGTGTGAGCATTGTTCTCAGGGGCCAGCTAACCACACTCATATGTTCTGGTCTTGTCCCAAGTTAGTAAGCTTTTGGGTCTCTTCTTTTAGCACCATATCAGAGATACTTAAATTTGATGTGGAGCCATGTCCGTTGGTGGCCATTTTCAGGACATTGGACTTGCCGGTGCTGCTGATGGGGTGAAGGCGGATGTCCGGGCCTTTGCCTCATTAATAGCCTGGAGACGAGTTCTGCTTGGGTGAAGGTCTCCTACTCCACCCGGTGTCTCAGCTTGGTTGGGTGACCTCATGCCGCTCTTACATCTGGAGAAGGTCAAGTACACCATTAAGGGGCAGGTAGACGTGTTCTACCTAAGATGGCAGCCATTAATTTCCTTTCTTAAAGAGCGAGCCACCATCAGCTGTTAAGGGGTTTAATTTAATGTTGGTGGGGTTGAGTTAATTAGTGTTTTGATGGTTTGTCGTGTTCTTTGTCATTGTAACTTGAATTAATTGTTTTAGATTATTTTGTTTATAATTGAAAAAAAATCAATAAATATATATTTTAAAAAAGAAATATGGGCCAATATTTATGGGGCTAAACAATCAGAGATCTGCATTATGTCAAGACCGAGCTGTAAAAAACACAAAAACTGTTTTACTAAAATAGACAAAGCTTACTGAGCTTACTAAAATAGACAAATAGCAGCAATTAGGAGCAAGAAAGAATGACATTAAAATGGCAAGCTACAGTAGCTAATTTTAGTAATGTGTAGTAGTAGACTATAGGAGAGACACTGCAGTAAATGTAACCATATTTCACTTCATTTCTATTGAAGCAAGGTAGTGAAACATACATCAAATGTGCGAACTACTCATTGCCTAGATCACAAAATTGATCAGAAAGTATTAGTTAATCAATTCACACAACTTAGAATAATTACATATCGATTTCTTTCTAAATTAAGAATCATATGCATCCTCTTGTGACTAATCTTAATCTAGCATCCACTTGATGATATAGTGGTTAAAAAAGGAAATTCAATTTCAATGATATTGACTAAACTTACAATTTAGTTTATGGAAAGGGAAATTTGTCCGGTATTAATAGCATTAAATATATTATAATTAGCATTAAACTAAAAGAAAATTAATATCTCACAACATATTGATCCCATAGCTTAGTTCAGCGAAACAAAAAAAAAAACCTGTGCCCAATTTTATTTGAACCTTCATGGTTACGATCTCAGTCAAGAACAGTAATACAAAAGACGAAATCTGAAATCCAAGTTATTTACTGAAAGAATTAAGCTACCTTTTAAAACAAAATAAGTTTTACTCTTTCAATAACTCAGAACAATATCTTGGATAACACCTACACTCTAAACTCATAATCAACAAGTTAAACATAAATTAACAGTCAAATTGCAGTTAATTAATCAGTATAAATTAAATGGCAGATACAGCTAAGGCAGTCCTCTCAGTATTTGTACCAGAAGGTCCTTCAAAGCTCTATCTTCTTCATGTAGAATTTCAGCTCATCTTCTTCTAGGATTTAGCTTGACCACCAACTGACAGAAACACACAGCCAAACTGAGTTTCATAGACACAGTCTTCATCAAAATTGGCACACGTTTGCAGAACCTCCTTAACTCTTCTGACGACAGAATAGGAAGTGTATGTTAGACGTTTAGCTGCTGTTGTATAAAGAGTCAAAAGTTCTGCTCCTTTTCACCAACACCTTTATTTCACTTCAACAGACTCTGCACAAAACGCAAACATCACATCACCTGACACAAAGGCCCCCTGAAGCCCCTTTACATATCAGTGTCAATTATTGGATACTTAACATAAATGAGACAACTAATTGGAATGTCTCTTAACCCATTACTTAACAGTCTCCCCTTCCTTGGAGAAAAAAATAATTAGGTGAAAACAAAATTTCAAGAAACTCAAAAACACACACCCAATTTCCACCCTTCTTTTTTTCATTTTTTTTGTTTGGAAGAAAGAAAACAAACAGTCACAGAAACAGATGCCCTTCATTAACAATATCCAAAAGTTTCTGTGAACTAGCCCCTCTTTTTGTAAAACAGTCTGACAATTGATAGCTACTGTCGACCCATTTAATTTTTGCTATTCCCCCTCTGTCCAACATCTGCTTCAAACTTGCGATGTCTATCCTTAAACTTTTTTCATTGACACTTTTTGAAGAGTGCACATTTTCCCACAGGGATTTATTGTCAACATGACAGTCAATAGGTATATTACCCAAATCCCTTAATCCCAAAATTTCTGTCAATATCTGAGATATATAAAAAGCCATATCCACCACCTCTACAAGGCCTAATGTCTCAGCAGCCAAAGTGCTTTTGATCACTCTCCTTATTTTCTTTGTTTCCCACACAAGAGGGCAACATTTACCATTGTTCCCCAAAAGGAAAATTATAAAACCTCCTGCGCTTGAAACCCCATCACATAAATTTGCATAGGATGCATCACTATAAACTATGAGTTTCAAGTGCCTAAGGTCACCTAAAACCGGGAACCTCAAAACACACTCCTGCATTTTTAGTTTGGCCAAAGTTGCTCTTATTATGTCTTCCACTTTGGGATCATTCATTTTTGTACTCAACTCTAAGACATTAAATCTCATGCCCGGTCTAGTCTGTCTATCTAACCAATTCAGTTGCCCAATTAAACTTCGCAGTTGCTCTTTTTCCATCTTTGAATCCATTGTGTCTTTTTGCGAAACCCGGCCACAACTAATTGCTATTGGGCTGATGCTTTCCAAATACGATTGCTGACGTAAAGTTTCCCTTAACTTAGTCTGTGCGATTTCCAGTCCTGACTTCCAACCCTGAATTCTTACCTCAAACCAGAGATTACAAAAGCTTTGAAATCACTAGTCCCACCCCACAAAAAATCATCGACATGCATCATGAAGATGCCAGAAAGATTTCCTTTATAGTGCCAGTAAAATATTGCCGGATCTGCTTTCAACTGGCAATAGCCGAACGTTAACAACACTGACCTTACCAAAAAATACCAGACTCTGGACGCATCATTTAATCTTATATACATTTGTTCAACTTCTAGAGCACCTATTCTGTGTTAGCTGCCTCTTTAGGAGGACGGAGAAAAATGTATCTCTGAAGCGGACGCCCCTGCAAGAAGGCAGCTTTTATATTGATAGATTTGCATTCCCATGCCTTTGTGGCTAATAGAGCCAAGAAGATCTTTAAAATAACCTTTCCTGCTGTAGGTGAATCTACCCTTAAATCCTGATTTCTAAGTTTTCTTCAAATCCCCTTGCCACAAACCTGGCCTTTGCCTTATAAGTTCCATCCGAAAGAACCTTTTCCGTGCAAATCCATCTTGGGATAGAGCTCTTTGTCCCTATCCGGTAGTTCCGTGTATATCCCAAATTCACTCCACCTATGCAGTTCTTCATGTTTGGCATCTTTGATAACTTTTTTATCTAATTTATTGGAAGCCACCAAAATCTCATATGCATGTGGGCTTCTACTCCTATCAGTATTCGTAGTCTTAATCATGTTCCGAGACCTTGATAAACTATGTCCCCTCTCCCGCCTGGTTTCTCGTTCTGTATCTTTTCCTTCTCCTTTCAATAGTTCGCGACCTTTTCCTGCGGACCTGTTCACTATCTGATGTACTATCTGAACTTGCACTGCGTGTCTCTGCCCTCCATTTTTGAATTTTGCGTTCCCAATCCATTGTCTTGACTCCCTCCCCTGAATGCTGTACATTCAACCAATGTTTATACTTTCCAGTGGCCTTCCCTGCTCTATTAATAACAGTTTTATCCTTCCATTGACTAGACACTTCAGGCAAGTATGTCACTTTTGTATCAACTTTTGGCAGTTGTCCTTTCGGAAAAATGGCCTGTTCTAATTCATCAGAAGTGTTGTGTTCCTCTACAGAAACTGTGTCTATATCAGTTAACTGGTACTCATAGTTCTGTAACACGTGGGTACCAGATGGCTCTGGTTCCTCATCATGTCCATCTGCTCTGTCTAAATTTGAAAATTTGTATTATGTACCCATTATCCTTGATGAATTAACTAACAGTTTGATTGCCCTGTTGCAAAATAATTGATTTGCCATCTATGCCTGTGATCTTCCCTGAGCCTTTCCATTCATTAAAACTGTCTCTCTTATAGTATACTATGTCTCCTTGCTGATAAATGGTATTTGATGGCCGTACAGTATGCCTTAAAGCTCTGCAAATTCTTTAAGAGACTTCTGCTTTCAAAAAGGCTTTTCTACTGCTATGTAATGCATTTAAATGCTCAGCAAAGGCAGAGCTAATTGTAATTCCTTCCCAAGCTGGAAGCTGGTCATCCAAAATGGACGGAATTTTTGGATTTCTACCAAATACTAATTGATAGGGACTATAGCCCCCAACCATCATCAATTAATTCTTTGCATGCACTGCCCATGCTAAAGCTGAATTTAGCCTGCAATTCGGTCTATGTGCCAGAATTCTCTGGAACATGTTATCGATTACAGCATGATTTCTTTCACAGACACCATTACTAAATGGGCTTTCCGCAGCCGTATTCATAACTGTGATATTCACGTTTTCACACATAGCCCTAAACTCATCATTAGCAAATTCTCCCCCATTGTCCGTAAGGAATTTTGCCGGTGGGCCTATTCCTGTCCCTATCAATTTTTCCATGATTTGATCCAGAATTACTCTCTTTCTTTACTTTGTACAATCGTTGATTGACTAAATCTGGTTGCTAAATCCACAAAATGCAAAATAAATATATTATTGGCTTTATCCCAGATCTTAAGGTCCATGGCCACAATGTTATTACAATCCCTGGCCAAAGTTAGGGTTACTATCGGTCGTGCTGGTGTCCTTCTGTACTTCCTACAAACTTCACAGTGATCACTAACCTGTTCCATCAGTTTAGTACAGTCTTCATTCCTTACCCCTGCATCCTTTAAATCAATTTTTCAGCCTCCGAGGAGACAGATGAGCAAATTGCCTATGCAGTTTTAATACAACAAGCTTTTTATCAGCTAAAGTCCCAATTTTCAACTGCCATTAACACATCCTTAACAACTGTACTTGAAATATTATTTGTCAGTAATGGAATACAATAGTGTCCCGACAGTGCAAATTGTAGGTCCACCGTCTTTCCAACAACTGTTGCCTTATCCTGTTCCATATCCAGGGCGAAATTCTCTGCAGACCGTCGTAACGCCGATTTCCGGCGAGCAAAATTGGTGTAGATGACTCCGGCGTGGGGGCCTTCTTTTAGGCGGCGATTCTCCGTTCCCGGAGGGGCCAGCAGCGGACTGACGCGATACGCGTCAGTTTCACCAGCTGCGGAAGTGGTGAGACCCGGCGTTTTTTGGGGGGGGGTGGAGAAGGAGAGAGACTGACCCGGCGTTTGGGGGGGGGGGGGGAAGAGAGAGACAGACTGGCATTGGGGGGGGGGGGGGAGGAGGGGGTGAGAGACAGACTGGCATTGGGGGGGGG